>NC_133580.1:40851327-41169557 GCF_964106895.1 Numenius arquata | reverse complement strand
GAGGGTTTTTTTGGTTAGTTGGGGGTGGGTTGGCACTTGGAATTGACAATATTAGTTACATAGAAGGGTTATAGTTTTTTAATAATACTGAATTTTCCTGTTCAGCTATGCATGGAAAATGTTTTCCTTCTACCATAAATTTAAGAATTAAACTGCTGTAATTCCACTGACTTCAGTGAGCTACTCTTGTTCACACAATCAAAATGGGTGCTTTTAGATTCACTAGATTTTTTGATTGTACGGTTGAGCTGGGATCCATGACTTGTTGACATTGTTCACCTCTTCTTTAGGGTCTGGCTCACTGACTAAAATATAATACAGATAACAACAACAGTCTAGATTACGTACTGCCATCCCTGTTATATAAGCCTTTTCGCAGGTTTTTCTTTGTGATGTATTTAATGTTCAAATGGTGCCAGAATTTTTTTCATATTTTGAGTCCTATTTACTCCTATTACCCTTTTCTTCACGAGTGAAACAAATCATTAATAATGATTTCTCAGAACACATTTTCCCATCATTAGCATAAAGGTTTACACCTCAGGGGCTTTGGTAAAATTGTACATGATTGCACAAGTAAACACAAAGATATGTGTATTTCTGTATGGATTTAGACCATGTATGAAGCTAATAAAGACAAGATCTGCCAAAATTCATTAGTGTATTAATTTTCTAATTTTTTAGCTCAACAACAAAGGGAATTTAACTGAAAAGTTTTACTTCGTGTTGCAATTAACAACAATATGCCTTAAAAAAGCAGTTTATTTAGTCATAGAAATGT
Source organism: Numenius arquata (assembly GCF_964106895.1). Taxonomy (NCBI): domain Eukaryota; kingdom Metazoa; phylum Chordata; class Aves; order Charadriiformes; family Scolopacidae; genus Numenius; species Numenius arquata. The sequence goes on along the minus strand of NC_133580.1, from coordinate 41,168,776 downwards.
GATATAATGGTTGAAGTGGTTCAAAAGTGAAAAGAGAAGTAATCAACTGCCTTTACATAGTGAGTTTCATTTTCTCTGTTAGAGGTACAGCTCTGCTATTTGTCTCCCAATGGTAAATTGAACTGTTTGCAGCAAGGCACTATGTTTTTTTTTTTTAAACAAAATAACTATTTTCTTAATCTCAGAGCCTAATTTAAGTTCCTTACCTTCCACAGTTCATAATGTTTCTCCACAAAAATTTCAGACTTCTTGTTTATTTAGGAGCAAGGAAGCAAAATATCAAACCTTCTTGGGAAGAGAGCAACCTTTTCCAAGTGGATAATTTTTTTATTCCCTCTCCCCTCAGAAAAATCACTCCATATAAGCATTTATTTGTTTCTTGATCTGACGCATGGTTTTGGCTGCAAAAAGACCTTATCAGAGGTCAAGCCTTGCTCTCAAGCCCTGCAGTGAAAAGCACTGAAAGCCACACCTTCAACTAAACATAGAGACCTACACGTCAGCTGAAGTCATTGCGAGAGGAGGTAAATAAAATGTCTCGAGATGATTAGAGGACAAAGATGGTAAGGGTAAAGAGAGGGAAATTGCTCTCATCAATATTGATGGCACACACCAAACTGAAAACTGAGCTGCTCACATATTCCGAGTAAAACATTGAACTGCATGGAGGTGACTAACTTCAATTACACCAGTTCTCTTTTGTGCAAGCAAAAGCACTTTAGTAGACACGCAAGGCTGACACTACTCAGCAACAATCTCAGCAGCTGAGATATTGTTAAAGGTGCCTTTTCCCCAGGAGCTGGGATGGCAATGGGCAATCAGGAAACACAGGCCTTTCAGCATCACAAATCCTGACTAGCCACCTATTTCCGCTGCCAGTTCACCACTATTTTCAGGAGACAATATTTACCTCTGCTGCAAGGAAATTAAAGCCCAAGCAAAACCTCAGCTCAGGAACACCTGGAGGTCCAAGCAGCTGGCTGCAGATTCAATCTCTAAGAAATGTGCACAACATTTAGAAACTGGCAGCTGCTGCTTTAACCAGAACCAGTTGGGTCCATTGGGATCATCAGGTTATAGTCCCAATGAAAAATTTCAGTTGACACTGGATTTTTGTCTATCCTAATAAAAGTACTGGAATGAGTAGCAAGAAAAAATGAAACAAAGCTCCGTCAATCCTCACGTTGGTTTGTATTTAAAGTTAGAACCTAGGTATGATGCTGGCAGGACAACTAACTGGACTACTCATTTGCCAAACCAGGAAAACAGGTGAGTACGAGCGGTGAAGCCAACACTTTACGGAAGCCAAGCTTAGGCTGCAGGTGAACTCTCTGGAGCAGGGCTCCAGGAACCACGCTACACCAGACAGCACAGCAGCTGCCCAGCCAGGGGATGAGAAGGTACAGAGGGGCTGCTCCAGACATGGCAAGAGATTGCAAATGGATTCCTTGTCCCAGCAGTCAAGGTCACCAGCACATGTCACTATTTATCATCCCACAGGGCGATACTGAAGAGAAGTTCCTGCAACAATGGTATCTCATTCTCAGAGAGAAGCTTTAAAAATCAGCTTTTTGCTGATACACTGAACACTGAAATTCAGCCCATTCTTTCAATGAAACATTCTTCTGAAGACCTCTTCAGTGCCTGACTTGCTGTTGTCGCACATGGGGTAAAACACAGCTGTATGTGGAGAGGTCAAAAATAGTCACTCACAACATATTTATTAATGTAATTCATTGTTAGCTTATATCGTAGGGAAGAAAGGCTTATGCAGTTAACACGCTCCACAGCCATGTCTGCCTCTTACTTCTGCGTGCATGTCTGGCTCTTAGCTCACCTCAAAATAATTATTTAATCTGTTGACCAATTTAAAAATAATTAAAAATAGGGGTGTGGTCTCAGATCAGCATCCAAGAAGAGTCTTCATCTGCTTCAATCACTCTGAAAACATGTTGTGATCCATTGCATATAATTAAAAACAGCAGCAGACAAAAACATTCACTCACATTAATGAGGCACCGAACACTCCTGCTAGGGAAAAAACAGGAATTTACAGCATGACCTACTTTCTTTTTCACTGTTATTCAGGTGTGCTGTCAGTTACAGATTTTGAGGTAAATAAGAGCATTACTTGAGTTTTGAAGGTATTGATCATGAAGAAGCATTTTCATGGAATCATAGAATGGTTTGGGTTGGAAGGGACCTTAAAGATCATCTAGTTCCAAACCCCCTGCCATGGGCAGGGACACCTCCCACTACACCTGTTTACTCAAATCCCCATCCAGCCCGGCCTTGAACACTTCCAGGGATGGGGATTTTAATTAAGTAATATTTTTTTCTTGCACTATAATATGGAGAGTTTTAATCTCCATATAGAATAACATCCAACTAGAATAACATCCTGGTGAACTAAGAAAAGCTTCTAACCTGAGTGACAGTACAAAAATAAGGAGAGACCTTGGTTTTAGGGTACATAACTTTTACTCATACCAACACCACAGAACTTCACCGAATGTATTTACTAGGTAGAGGGACAAAACTACTGTATCAGTTTTAATGTAACATATATGAAGAGAAGCTTGTATGTCCTAGCAAAATTCTCTCTCCCATCAAGTTTAAGGAATAAAATATGATCAAAACATTAAATGTGAAGATTGCCACCCAGTGATGAAGATGGAGGAGAGAAATGGAGACAAAAATGGGGGGTGATGTGACAGAATCTTTCATATTCATACTCTCAACCGGGAGAATGATATTCAAACATAGTTAGAGTAGCATGAATTTAAAAGACCATAAAAATCAATGGTGTAAGTAAAGAACAGTAGTGATTCTACAAGCTTTAAATATTCCTACTAATGGATCATATGTTATCTACTTCCCTACATCAATGATGAGCCAGTTTTACTCCCGAACGGTAATGCTGAGTTCACTTAAGACTTTCTGAACAACAGTTAACAAAAAAAAATTCATTTCCCTGAATTTTTCCATATCTCCTTCATTTAACAAAAACAAAAAAAAATTCTTTAATTACTTTTGGAAATCTTTATTTCCCAAGTGGAAAATTTCTCCTGGAAAATTTCTACCTTCCAGGAAGTTGTATTGCTAAAACAAAAAATGTAAATTCAGTATGGAAACGAGTCATTAGTCTTAGCCCATCCCAGAACATGGGTCTAACATTACTAGGGGCAGTTAGAGTGGGAAAACACAAAACAAACAATCCACGAAGTTCTGAACCTTAGAAAGAACTTCTGCAGCTTCCGTATAATTCAAGAGTTGCCCCAGGGAGGATGCAACTAATGAAAAGGTGAGTGCTAGCTACAAAGCCTGAAAGAAGGAAGTAGCAGGCTCCCAGCCATCCACAGGCTGAGCAGAAAGCTGACTGTGTACTAGTTATTGCTGTTAAATTAGTTGACTAAAACAATAGTTCAAAATCAAAATTTAAACCATTTCATTTTATCTTCTTTTTAACTTACCTTTTTCTGGATTAAACTATTCATTTCAGCCTTCAGGCTACAAACTAAAAGATCATAAATTATATCCATCCTTTTCCTATCAGCTTTTACCAACCAACAAACAGCATCATTTCAATTTGTTGGAACCTGTCCCACAAGCTAACTTTCATAAATGTTTCTTTCTTCTCTTGCTTCTAATCTAAGATCACAGTGGAAGGCAGAGGTAAAAAGCTTTGTGTCATCATTGTACCAAGAATACTGTAACAAATATGTTATCACATAAATATTAGTGTCACAACACAACAAGTATTCCTTTTTCAAAGGAACCCAAGTGGCAATTTCCACTGTCTCCTAATTAATTCAGGCAGGTGAAAGAACATGTTTGTCCTTTGAATAGTATGTATACATACCTCTGATGGTTATTACATGTCCTATGTAAAGCTATATTTGAATGAACAGTTATTTGAATTTATAGTTAAATTAATATTTATTCCAATATGTATTTATAAATGTATAGATATATGTTATATATTTATATATTTCTATTTTTAAAAGTAGGAAACATTTACTATTAACTTCTGCTAGAAGACTGGATTAGAAGAGAGCTCTTTACCAAGGAATTAAAATGCCAATCTCACACAAGCAAGTTGTAGGAAAAGACAGGCATTCCTATTTCAACTGACCTTTAGATCAATGACCGCCTTCTTTTGCCCTAAGCATCTGTCAGACGGGCAGTGTCACAAAACACCATTGCTAACCTTCAGACTTCAGTTCTTCTGTCATACTATGCACTACAGTTCAGGTGCCTACCATCCCCTGAGCCATTAAAAAACTCCCGGATTCTGCCTGCAGGGCACTTATTGTAGCTCTAACTTTCTTTTCTCTTCAGGATTTAAAAAGCCAGATGGTAAGGGTAACACTCGCTTTCTCTGATGTAGTTTTCTTGGATAAGAATAACTGTCAGTCTACATGTTTTTTAACAGTAAATAATGAAATTATTCAGTGCTACAGACAAACCAGACTGAGCTTTAGACAGAATCAACAACTCCAAAACCTGCTCAGTTTTAAAACACTTGCAATTCTGCTTGTCAGCAATGAACTACAGATTGCCAACCTGTCATTTCAAATGAAAAACATCTCTGACATTCTTAAATAGTGTTAATGAAAGCTTTTTTGCTTCTTTCTTCTTTTTTTTTGTTGTTTTTGCTCACTTATCTTGTGCCTACTACTTTATTAGAACGTTAATTTTAAGTTCATCCTGGTATGCATTAAGAATAAAGAGATATATGCAATGACAATCTCCAGTACGCTGCCATCACGCTGATGGGACTTTTGCCTAGCAATGTAATCTCATCCCAACCAGCTGCCAGGCAGCTACATCCAATTCATGAATAAAATAAAAAGTTTTAGATTAGTTTTGTATCAAATTGCTTTACAAGCAAGGGCACAATTTTCTGAGGAATCAGCTTTGAGTTTTGCTCACATAGGAGCATCAAAACGCAAATAACAAAATAAAGATGTAGATTCAGACAACTTGTCATAAAGACACAAAATTGTTATGTGTGGTGTCAAACTGCAAACAGATATGATACAGGATTTCAAACGACAAAATTGAAGTGGCTTGGACCTAAAAAGGGCAAAGCATGTTATACCAGCCACAGTCTACAAGCAGAGCAGTATTCTAAGACTTCAGGACAGTAATTACGTTGAACAACTGAATGCTTTCAATTTGGTGCATAGCTTTTATCCAGGGACCTATGTTGTCCTTGTCACTTGGCAACTTTGTGTCAAATTGACTTACCCTCTATATAAGTTAATTGCTAGGCCATTCTGAGGTATATTTATATGAATAAAGAAAACTGTTAAATTTATTGGATGTCTAAAAGCAAAAGCATGCAAAGTGAGAGAGATGTGCATTTGGGGAAGAAAAAAAAATTTGCACAAATGTCAAGCGTATTTTCCACACAACTGACTGCACAATCCCCCTGTATATCTCCCTAATATTAATTAACTAAAACGAACCATATAAATACCTGGGAAATTATTTGTCCTCATTTTGCTCTAACTTCAGCAAACTGGACAGCTGGCATGCAGAGAAATGAAGAAAACTTGTGAAGTTGTATAAGCTGTGGTAAAATTTCCAGGCTGGCTGACCAGTTATCCATTACCCTTTCTTTGAGGGAAGGACTCTGGCAATCTGCATTTCATACTAAAACGGAAGAGTAGGCATCCTTTGTGCTGTTGTTATAGCCTATGTGCGACAAGTTAGATTACATCTGCTAGTGTACAAGGGTATGTTGTCATGTACTGAATCAAAGTGCTTCGCTTAGAAAAGGCAATTTTAAGCTGTAACTGGGTACCAGTAACCCAAATGGGAGCCTTCTAGCTCTCCATCTGAGCTGCCATGTTCATTGGAAGCCATGAGCGTGCATGTTCCCATTGGCATGGCTCATTACATATGCCTTTGCTGGACGTCTCCGGCTGCCGAAGGGCAAGGGGGTGGTTAACTCAGGGTCTGTAAGACCAAAAGTTAATCACAGTAGTTCCTAGGGGCTCCAAGTTCAGTTATGGTAGATAAAGACCACAAGGGAACCACTGAAGAACTGGGCAGTGATGACTAAGCTTGTCCTCTTGTGCTTTGATTGCTTCTTGCTTGGAGCCCAAAGGTGGATTTTTTAGCAGAGCTGTTTCACCCTGTGCTTTTGATTAAGGGAAGTATTCTGAACATTGTCCCTGAAATACTTCACTGATAAGCCTAATACAGGAATAGGACTTCAGGATTTTAAAAAGGTTTTTTTAAAGTCTAGCCTACAGGAGTGTGAAAGCACAGCTTCAGTACAGAGAACACCAGAATAACAGGCTGGAAGAGAATTTTTCAGTCATTGTGTGAAGACTGTTCCCCTCTTGCCCACTGAAGTTCACTTGATTTTAAACAGAGCAAAATGGGATAGCTATTACAAATGCTTCCTAAATGGAGGCTTAAGATAAACAAGAAGTGAAGTTGAGAGGGGAGGAGTTTTCCTCCTTTCAGTGGGAACAAAAGCAGCCAAATTGCACAACATCTAGGATTCCACTTGGCTTTCTTTTTGGGTTTTGGGGGGTTTTGTTTTGTATGTGAATAAAAGCTCAGGAAATATGGCTTTGTGTGAACCAACAAAGTATATAAAGAATAATACTGGGGTGTTTTGTAAGGATAGTTCATCCCACTGTTATCATTTACTCTAAGCCCTTTGGGATAGTTTCTTCTGCATGTCTCACTTTGCAGCACGGAAAGGCTGTATTTTTCTTTCTCTAAGAGTACGATGACTTTCTAATTATCTGAGAGACAGGTGAAAATTATTGTAACCGGCCAGGTACACAATTTCATGCTCTAAAATGTTATTTATCAACTAAAAGAAAAAAAGTAGATTTAATTTTTAAGCAACCTGGACAGGCATTAAGAATACATCTATAACTGTTCATCTTCTGTGATGTAATGTGAATAAGGTTTTGCAGGCACAGTTACACTTTAAACAATGATATCATAAGAATGTTTAGAAAAGTCATACTTTGCTTTTCCTTTAGACACATTAGAATTACAACCCCAGCTGTTTGCAGAATTGAAACTTTAAAATATCCACCACGCATGTAAAGCAAGGCAAATGACTTCCTGTTTTGATGATATTTTTGAATATTATAATCAGACTTAGTCACAACACTTAGAATTACTTCTAGAACATCTTACAGAATCTCGGTTTCCTATGTTACAAAACTTTACATTCAGACAGAATTTTATCTTTCACAGAAAAGCAGATACTTCACTGGAGCACCCCTGAACCTTGCCATATAATAGTGAAAGTGATGGCTATGGTCTTGCATTACCCTCCAAAAAAGAGACAAAGGTCAATAATGATTACATTCATATAAGCAGATTTATATCTTTTTAAGCAAGTCAGCATAATTCTTAAGTATATGTCAGTAACATCAGGACAATATCTTCATAAAAAGAATGAAGAAACACAGAAAAATTATAGGTTTTTTCACATAGCATACGCTCTATAGTTTTAGAGTGTAATTTTTAGGAGTGAAAAATGCAAATAAGCTTAACATATAAAACATATCATTTTAAAAGAAACGACTTGGAAAACCACTCTAAACTTCGTATAGAAAAACAAACCAAAACAGTATCTACGTACTACTAGTGTAAAAATGTTAGCTCTATGAAAATAGGTATACGTGGTAAGGTTGGCCACATCTATTTTACTTTTATTAGTGAATCATTTTTCGTTGGAAAACCCTAGTCTTCCCCTCTTTCTTAGTCATGAGGGGGAGAGAGAGGTTATGAGCTGTTTAAGAGCCCAGCCAGAGGTTGCTCTCTATAAATCGGGTAAAATAGAGAGTACCTTGGGTGATTATCTTTCCTCAGCTGAAGTAGCCTTTGTTTCTAGATAGCCTCATGCTTTCAGTGGCCAATTTCTGCCAGAATATCAATTTCCATTAAGCAGGAATGGAACATATGTTGAAGGAAATAAAAGAGATGAAGCTTTTAGAATGAATCATCTGCTACATACTGATGGCAAGTTTAAATCTTTATGCCCTGATATAACTGCATAGCTCAAAGAAAAATGTGCACTTGTTTTGCAGTTATAACCGTATGCAGCAAAACTTTTTTTTTTTTTCTCTCAAAGAATTTTTAACAATTTCTAAATGATGTAAGATTAGGCCTGGCCAGGGAAGTTTGAAAGCAAAATGACAATTCTTGAAAACTGAAACTCTTCATAAAAGACAATTGCAAAATCTTGTGCCAGAAAAAATGGCCCTTGAGTCCTAGATATTCTTGTCTAAACAAGGAAGAGAAAGAGGAGCAACACACTAATGTGATACTAATGCTCAGGGTACTTTCAGATCATGAGACTAAAACTGGTGGCCCAAGTGAAAGATGGGACTATAGACTACTATGAAGCATGTCTGGGTCAATAATTTCTGTTAAAATGTTTACATTTTGCATAGAAGAATGCAGGTTAATTCAGCCAGACAGGGGAATTAGATTAGTCTGTTTAATGCATGCAGACTGTGAGAAACTGGGGCTCCTCCAAAATTTTTTCTGTAGTTTACATTAGAAAAAATTGGCAGAATTACATAAAACCTTCTCTGATCAAGAACCAATAAACCAGCTCTTCCACCATTTCCACATAAGTATCCTAACCACAGAACATTAGCACCAGGTTCCTTCACTTTTATTGGAGAGATTGCTTTTAAACACACTGCAAACACTTTGTCAAATTCCTTGGATTAAAAGGAATTAATTAAATTCAACATTAAAACAAAAGTATGCATATTTAGATTATATATGCTTGTATGTGAATTGCCTGAAAAGTTTAGCTATACTACAGAAAAGTCTATGTTCTTCATGAAAAGTTCTTGAGATGCTTTACTGAAATATTTTTTCAGTATTTCAGCTGGGCCACTCTCTATCATCTTTGAAAGGTCATGGAGAACAGGAGAGGTGCCTGAAGACTGCAGGAAGGCCAACATCACTCGAATCTTCAAAAAGGGCAAGAAGGAGGACCCTGGGAACTACAGACCAGTTAGTCTCACCTCCGTCCCTGGGAAGGTAATGGAGAGACTCATTCTAGATGTCATCTCCAAACAAGTTGAAGAGCGGGGGGTTATTGGAAGTGGGCAACATGGGTTTACCAAGGGTAAATCATGTTTGACCAATCTGATAGCTTTCTACGATGCTGTAACTGGTTGGTTGGATGAGGGGAGGGCAGCAGATGTCATCTACCTTGACTTCAGCAAGGCTTTTGACACAGTCTCCCATAACATCCTCATTGGGAAACTAAGGAAGTGTGGGCTGGATGAGGGGACAGTGAGGTGGATTGAGAACTGGCTGTGTGACAGGACCCAAAGGGTAATGATTAATGGAGCAGGTTCAAGCTGGAGGCCTGTAACCAGTGGTGTCCCCCAGGGGTCAATACTTGGTCCAGTCCTGTTCAACATATTCATCAGCGACCTGGACGAGGGGACCGAGTGTATCCTTAGCAAGTTTGCTGATGATACCAAACTGGGAGGGGTGGCTGACACCCCGGAGGGCCGTGCTGCCATCCAGCGAGACCTGGACAGGCTGGAGAGCTGGGCAAGGAAGAACCTCATGAGGTTCAACAGGGAAAAGTGTAGGGTCCTGCACCTGGGGAAGAAGAATGTCAGGCACCAATACAGGTTAGGTGTGGACCTGCTGGAGTCAAGTTCTGAAGAGAAAGATCTGGGGGTCCTGGTAGACAGAAAAATGACAATGAGCAAGCAATGTGCTCTTGTGGCCAGGAAGGCCAATGGAATCCTGGGCTGCATAGGGAAAAGTGTGGCTAGTAGGTCAAGGGAAGTCATTCTCCCCCTCTACTCTGCACTGGTGAGGCCACAACTGGAATACTGCATCCAGTTCTGGGCTCCCCAATTCAAGAGGGATAGGGAACTACTGGAAAGAGTCCAGCGAAGGGCAACGAGGATGATTCAAGGATTGGAGCATCTCCCTTATGAAGAAAGACTGAGAGAGCTGGGACTCTTTAGCCTGGAGAAGGCTGAAGGGAGACCTTATCAATGCTTATAAGTATCTGAAGGGTGGGTTGAAGGAGGAGGGAGCCATACTCTTTTCAGTGGTTGCCAGTGAGAGGACGAGGGGCAACGGGCACAAGTTGGAACATAGGAGGTTCCACTCAAATATGAGAAAAAACTTCTTTACTTTGAGGGTGACAGAGCACTGGAACAGGCTGCCCAGGGAGGTTGTGGAGTCCCCTTCTTTGGAGATTTTCAAGACCCGCCTGGATGCAATCCTGAGTAACATGCTCTAGCATGCTCTGGGCAATCCTGCTTCAGCAGGGGAGTTGGACTAGATGATCTTTATGGTCCCTTCCAACTCTAAAAATTCAGTGACATTCAGTGAAATTTTCCCAGTTCCAGATACCAAACAGAAAAAGGAGAAAATATCAGCAGATAATTAGCTGGCAATTGAATAATGGGGCTAATATTGAAAACAATTCAACAGCATCCTTCTCATCTTCTCGTGCTCTATTTTCTTCAACAACAGAAAAGTTCAAGATTTCTGTTTCTCTGCTGATTTTGTACCAATCAAATGTAATACAACTCACATGATTGTTTTCTAACTTCAGGTGTCTATATTTCAAATAAGGTTTATGCTGTAAGTAAACAAAGAAAGAAAACTAGAAAAACTACTGACCAGTAGAACTGTCTGAACTAGTTTTATAGTTGAAATTTACAGATAATTATAAAACTCTCTGGAATGATAATTCTGAGGATGAGTGGAAGAAAGACTGTAGGAAGAGGCAAAATTCAAGAGTACAAACTAGACTGAGAAGCAGAAGGCGTTTATTGAAATTCATGAAAAATGAAAACATTTTCCTATGTAACTGTGACACGATATAAAATCCGCCAAACAGACATGAATTATTCCCATGCAGCATGTAAGGATTAGGAGCAATACTCAGAGATGCCGCATTATTCAATGCCTCTAGAAAGATGAAAACTTTGCAGGACAATAAGAATATAAACACATAAAGTATCCAAAGAGAGAACTGAAAGATTCAGATGACTACTCTGGATAAGGTAACTTCCAAAAATACCTTAGACAATACTGCCCCCCTACAAACCTGCAGGTATGCAGTCTCAGTTGTACTGATGTACAAAATGATCTTGCATAACTCAGCTATTGATATCAATGCGTTTTCTCCCCAGACCCCAGCTACAGTACCTGATTTCTGGAGAGAGGATGATTGTACTGATCCAGACCTGATTTCTTTGCCATAAATGTGAATTCAACAGCTCACGTGCCTGCCCAGAGCCCAGCCCAGAAAGGCCCAGACACAGCCTAGCAGTGGGAGCAGTTTGCAAGAATGGATCCTGCCTTCTCTTGCAAGTCATTCTCCTCTTATCATTTAAAGTCATGAATAAATGAAGTAAAAAAACCAAAAAACAAAAACACCAAAAAAACAACCAAAAAATACCCAAGCAAGCCCAAACCCTACTACTAATTAGCACAAATATAAAAGGAAACAAAACTTTGCTAACTGTGCATTTCTAAAGTCAATCAAGGCTGAGAAAAGTCATTACTTCAAGAAGTAGACTTTAAGTACATTTATGCATGCACAGTTTCTTTCTGGAAAGGTCAATTAAATGTCAATAGAGGAACTAAAAAATAAGAAATTATTTAACATTCAGTAGTTACAGCTTGCCTGTTGGTATACTTTACATCTAATTATGTACTTCACAATCATTTCAGAAAAGAAATTCATAAAACATTTACAAAATATGTTCAGCACATTAGTCATGACTAGATTTTAAAACAATACGTTCAGAAATACAAGGAATTGGAAATTGACTCAATGTATTTAAAGGGTTCTGATTTAAAGGAATAAAGTGTCAGCAGACAAAGTATCTGCAAAATCCCTGAAATACACATTATACCTTGTTAGGTATCACCATCAATGAATAAAACTGTCCACACATTTATGAGATCTTTTTCATCCTTGACTAGCTGTATCTGCTATTAAAGGATTTTAAAAGTAGTAAATACATTCCTGTGAAATCTGCTTCATAAAAAGAAAAACCCATATTTTGAAAATTGTGATGCAGCTTCTGGCAAGCTGGCACTAAATGTCACAAAGGAAATCCCAGACCACCAGATGTTTGCTGTACAGGAGTCAGTAATGCTGTCAGTATTCAAAAAAAGGTCTCTCCTGTGTTTTTCTACTTGGAAATATTCCACAAATCATAGACAAAAAGATAATCTTATATTTTATAAATTGCCCTTTTCAAAGTTACACTGTATACAAAACATATTACTAAGGTCCATGTTCTCATATTCTCATTCTCACTGGATATCTTCTTTTTGGTCGGTCATGTAGCAAGGTGACATTAAAACAAGAGAAATGATATTGAAACCTTGACCCAAAGGAATTAAATCAGTGCAACAGCAAGACAGCCATCAAATGGGCTAGTAGGGAGCTAATAAGAAAGTAGATGCTTATCAGTCAGCAAGATAAGTCACACCTGCATTCATTTTACTAATTGTAATTTAGTATCCCTGGATTTTTCGGAAGACTGATGTTTCCTTTCTAGCCCTTGAGAAAATAGTTTGTTCATCTTTTTGGTTTTGTGCTTCTGGAAGTAATCTAACCTTACCCTAGAAAAAAACCTGTATTATTTTATAGAAATCTAAAGGCAACAAAATGCCTTTTCCTTCATGTTTCCACAGCCCTTTTCATACAAAAACTACTATTTTTGTGACTTCTTCCCTCACAAAAATATATACATCAGTATGCAAAAAAGACAAAACTTGATGATGCTCACATCTGTGTATACTTTCACTCTTCTTCCTCACTTGTTTTCATCTTAGAAGAATTATTACAATGTTTTTAGGTCATCACTCGGGATAGGCCAAAGTGCAGAACCACGCTATTTTCACAGAGGTATTGAAGACCATGCAGTTGTCTGTGAGCACTATATAGCAACTATAATAGCAACAAGGATGCTCCTGTTCGTGTGACAACCTTACACCTGAAGGAAGATGCTTCCTGGGAATTTAGGGCTGACTGTGTAATCCTCCTATGCAAAAGCATCCCCTTGATCACTTGATATTAGAGAAACAGAGCAGTGTAAAGCAGTCAAAGCCTGAACCAAGAATCAAGAATACCTGGGGAAGCATTCCTTAGTGAAGGGAGTGAGAACAGTGCTCTTGAATTCATAATTTTCATTATGCATCCAGTTGAAGTCCGTATTCTTCCATATTTTCATTCTTCAATATTTTATTAGCCTACACACCAGTCAAATTCAAGTGCATAAGTCACACATGCAGGTTTGGTAGCACTGGGTGCCTGTAGCTTTGAGTTCACAAACTATCACTGACATTTTTCCATCTTACTGACCACAGCTGCAAAAGAAGGTTTACTCTCAGTGAAGCCTTTAATTTTTCTTGTTTGTTCATTTGCTGGAGTAAAAGAAGGCTTGCTCTGAAAGTTCACTATGAATTTTAAAGGTTTAAAGTTGAGAAATCATGGAAATAAGTATTCTAGTAGAGCACCTTAGCGAATAGGTATGCCCACAATTGGCTGATAACTTGTATACAAGCTAGTGAAATTAAGACTATATTGACTGCATTTTAATTGAGACAAAAGAGAAGGTCTTTGAAGAATGCAGAGTTTACTATCTTTATATTGATGGATTTACTGGTGCACCTAAATGTAAAAGCAATTAACTGTTAAGTTAAATTTATTGAGTTTGAAGTCGTTTGGTAGCCAAGGAGAACATTCTACATTCATTTCACCAAGTAGAAGTAAATTTCCAAGGTACCTGAGAGGTTCCCACACCAACAAGCAGGCGAGAGGGGTGTAGAAGCCATCCATTGTCTTTTTCCCACCTACATTTTTCCAGTGACCAGCTATGTTAGCTTGACAGCAACTTTGCCATATTTTGACCTTCAGAATGGTACTACATATACCAAAATCAGATGAACTGATTTTTGACATAAAATAAAAACCCAGCCAAAGAAAAAGCCAATGAAAAGTCTCTGTAAAGACTTTCCACTGCCGAGCCACTTATAAATGACTCCTGGTCATTGCGTTTTCCTTCATATCATGAGTCAGGTTCTACTCTGATACGTTACTAGGTCAGTGCTCAAAGCTCCTTTCTTCAGATACTATGTGTAATGAAGATGGAATTTATAAATGGGGTATTTCATGTCAAAACATCAACAAGACACTATTGGTGCAACTTTCACAACTGCAACTATGCACCGAATTTGTCAGTGTTAAGATTTCTAACCTTTTGAGATAACACTGATGAGTGTTATCATGAGTGCATCAGTGCAGCGTTATGTGAAGCAAACTCAATCCTCCAAATCATCACATAAACAGGATTCTACACACACCTGTTAGCTATAGAAGTGTAAAAGTTATCTTAATTTTAAAAGTCTTAATTAAAACTTTTATAAAGCCTCTCAAACTTTCACTGAAGTTTTCAGATCCACCGTGACATCAGGCTTCCCAGATATACAGGCCAACTTCCTATATATTCTATACTTTTGCATATAGAAAACATTTTGAGTTTGAAAACCAGAAAACAAGTGCTTCCTTGTGTCTCGCTTTATTCAGCTGTAAGAAAAGCTATCACTATTTGAATGCAAAGTGGACTCTTACCATGGAAACACGAAAGGAGAGTAGAAGGGAGACAAAGACAGCATGCAATTGGGTGTCTTGCTGTAGAAAAAAGCCCCCCAAAAAATATTGATGAAAACAGCTTTCAAAGATGGGTACAACCTGAAAACATTTGTCCAAATTTCTTGAAGAAAATGGCCTGGTGCTGTGTTAGGTCCCGCTGACATATTTTATCTGTATGAATAAGAAACTCTACATGCCAAGATAAAGATGTTATCAAAGTAGATAGTTACTATAACTCTAAGTGAGAACAGACACTAACAAAAAGTATAAGCAAAATACTGAAGAATGTTTTTTTTATATGATATAGGAAAACATTCACGTACTTAAAGAGAATGAAAACAGGTATTTTAAAAAATAACCAGTGCCTGCTATTGTCTGCTACAAGTTTCATTAAATAGAATTATTCCTAAGGACAGTAATTCCTAAAATAAAAGTTATTTGTATGTCCTGAATCAAGACGTCTCCTCAGATCAAAAGGAAAGAACAATCTGATGACTCTTACAAAGAAAAACATCTCAACAAACAAAACAGTCAGCTATTAAGAGGCTGATGAAGGAAGAGAGGAAACATCATCAGAAATTGCACATCCCTCATCACGGAATTTCTTTAGAATTGCACAACATAAAAATAAAAAAAATCTCAGGTGTAAATACAGCTCTACAGCTAGATAAAGAAGACTTATTTGACAGTTCGTTCACATAGGTGAAGGGATACTAAAAATTCCATGACATTTACTGAGACACTGGTTCTTATTTTAGTGTGAGGTATAACTAAAAAAACCTGCAATAAAATGTACTTTTTAAGTGCACTTGCTGTTCTACAGTTTTCCTCAGTATATCATCATACTTCCACTGATCAGCAAGTGCACGCTCTGGAGTATCAGTATGGCTTTTAAGTTTCTTCTAATGTAAACCCACCTTTTTACCTGTGTTTTGAAACATCTGCACCAAGTCCATTTGCTCCTTCTTCCTAAGGCAATCTCAAGATCCAATGAGCCCGAGGTTCCTTCTATTCCTTCAACCAATAAAAATCATTCTCTGACCCAGGTTTTACTGTGCAGAGTTTCTACACACGAATACAGAGTATTTTTTACCTTTAGGAAATTCACTGCTATCTGTAAAGTTGGAAACAGTCATAAGAAGAAATAAGTTATTAAGGAAAAGTAATGAATTTCGGGTCCAGGCAATAAGTTTACTACCTGATTTCTTCAGCTGTTAACTCCAAGATGCTCTGTGTTGGAAACAGCTGGGAGCTGTTCTTTCCAAGCCCTAAAAATGGTGCAAGATTGCAATAATTATTGTTATATTAGTTTGGCATCTACAGTTAGTCCTCATGACCAAAGATAAGATTATCTAGTCATCGGTTTTGGAAAATATTATTGTAACTGAAAACACTATACACAGAAGTTTGGAAGGTTACTTTTGCACATTTTGGGTACACAGTGCTCTTTACCTGAGAAACTTCACAGTTAGGTGGTTATAATGACTTGCCAGCTCATAGTCCTAATACTATCCAACCACTTTGCAACAATATGACTTGCATGGGTAAATAGCTGGATATGTCTTCAGACAATGCATGATTTGACAAATTTGTCTATTGTATTTTCAAAATATTGTTTAAAAAAAAACTTGTACCCTCACTTGTATTTTTAATTCAACAACTACTTTTTTTTTCCAGTATGGCTTGGGTTTAAGCAGTTAACCTTACTGCAGGCTCCCAGCTACCTGACCAGTTACATTGTGTAGTCTCTGTTCCCTGGCTGAGTGGCTATCATTATATTTGTAAGGAGGACAGCTTAAAGCAACATCTGGCTAGTGCACCTATATTATTTACAGCCTTCTGTTCAAGATTTTAACTTTTTCAAGCCAGCCTAAGGTGAGATAAATTATAGTTATGTTTCCAGTCAAAGAATTCAGAATAAGAATGTCCAGTTTCTGTGAGTATCTGTCATTTACTGCCATTATATCCATCTTCATACTGCCACCATTTTCTGGTATTAACATTATTATCCCATTACAAATTTGCCACTATTTTGCAGGTAGTATTCTAATGTATTGATGCCACAACCACATACATAGTTAATGTGCTCAAAATGGGAGGGATGATGACCAACTCAAGCTCCTAAGCCATAAGAAAAGGCATAAGCTGTTTACAAGAGGTTAAGAGCTAGACAGAAGACTATACTTCACAAATTAAGCAGGCAATTTCTGTTCTAGTCTTGATTCTGCTACGTGAGCTTGGACAACCACAGCTTCTGTGTAAACGGTTTTCTTGCTGTGTCGTGTTTTTTTCCTGTAGAAAACAGACAGGATTCCTTAATGATTTACTGGATAAGCAACAAAATTCACTCAGATACAACTGCAGTGCCAAACAAGGAATTCATCTGAGACGGTTTTTATGCTGGACTGTGCTCCAAATGAGTCATGCATATCCCCAGCCCCTAGTACCAGCCATGAGGCACATATAATGACACATACAAATACCTACCAACACCATCAATTCCTAGGGGTATCAGAAATTTGGATTTCAGAACCAGATCCCATATTCATTAAACAAAGCACTGTTCCAGGTGATTTTCTAGCTCCATTATATATTAAAGCAGCACAGACAAATTCAGCAAAAAAAAAGAAAAAAGCTGCTAAATGTTGTCATTTTCAGTACTGTTATATTGTCCAGTATTTGACTGACTTTTACTTCATTGTTTACAATTTCCAGTTATTTATCAAATATATACAGTGCACAAATTTCAACCTGTGGATTGCTTATAAATGGCTGACTGCAAAAACTTTGGTTTAAATAGATTTTATTCTCATGAATATTCAATCATCTGTTTTTTCACATCACATTGTTTTCTTTTCCTGCCTGGGTGACATAATCATTTGAAATGGTTCTGCTTTCTTTCACATCCAATGCTATTTTACTCATACAACTTGGATATGTGCCCAAAAATGCATTTTGTTGAATAAATTTTCCTGCGTAAATATGTGTGCATGCGTGTGAGGAAACTAATTAAAAAGCCTATAGACACAGTCAAGCCTAGATTGTATTGGGTAGGCAATGAAATTGCTCCCTTGCCACATACTGTGAAGTGATCTAAAATTGGAAACTGCTGTGCTACTCAGTTAATGGAACAGTTTACAGTACGATTCAAGACCTTCTCATTCAGAAATGACTGTGGACTGACTTTGAGAAAAGGATCTTTCTCCTGAAATGCATATATAGAAGGTGATTTACTTTTCGTTCTCCATTACAAACGTGTACGGTTCCCACTTAAATCTGCCAAAACCTGAGATAATCACAACGGAAAACAGGGAGATGGCTGGTTCAGAGCCTATCATGTTATATGCAAAGTCAAGACTTTTTTCCCACTGGATCACAGAATGATATAGGGTTGGAGGGGACCTCCGGAGATCATAGAATCACAGAATGGTTAGAGTTGGAAGGGACCTTAAAGATCATCTGGTTCCAACCCCCCTGCCATGGGCAGGGACACCTCCCACTAGACCAGGTTGCTCAAAGCCCCATCCAGCCTGGCCTTGAACACTTCCAGGGATGGGGCAGCCACAACTTCCCTGGGCGACCTGTTCCAGTGCTTCACCACCCTCACAGTAAAGAATTTCTTTCTGGTATCTAATCTAAATCTCCCCTCTTCCAATTTAAAACCATTACCCCTTGTGCTGTCATTACACTTCCTGACAAAGAGTCCCTCTCCGGCTCTCCTGTAGGCTCCCTTCAGATATTGGAAGGCTGCTATAAGGTCTCCCCGGAGCCTTCTCTTCTCCGGGATGAACAATCCCAGCTCTCTCAGCCTGTCTTCATAGGGGAGGTGCTCCATCCCTCTGATCATCTTCATGGCCCTCCGCTGGACCCGTTCCAACAGGTCCATGTCCTTCCCGTGTTGAGGACTCCAGAGCTGGACACAGTACTCCAGGTGGGGTCTCACAAGCGTAGAGGGGTAGAATCACCGCCCGCGACCTGCTGGCCACACTTCTTTTGACGCAGCCCAGGATGCGGTTGGCTTTCTGGGCTGCCAGTGCGCACTGCCGGCTCATGTTGAGCTTCTCATCCACCAACACCCCCAAGTCCTTCTGCTCGGGGTTGCTCTCCAGCCATTCTCTACCCAACCTGTATTTGTGCCTGGGATTGCCACGTCCCTGTGCCAGATCATCTAGTCCAACCCCCATTCCAAAGCAGGTCCACCTAAAGCAGGTTGCACAGGAACGTGTCCAGACGGATTTTGAATGTCTCCAGAGACGGAGACTCCACCACCTCTCTGGGCAGCCTGTTACAGTGCTCTGCTTTACATTTATCTGTATTAAATTTTGCCTACCATTTCATTGTTACCTGGTTCTTGTAAAGTCCTTCTGTGAGTCTACACTGCCTACCCCTTACTACCTTGAATAACATGGTATCGTCTGCACACTTTGTCACTTTTTGTCTCTAACCAAAACACTCATCTGTTTGTCTTTCAGCCAACTACTAACCTATGTTACAATCTTTCCTCTTGCCCTACTGACGCCTTAAAAGCCCTTGGAGAGGGTTTCCCTTTTGGAAACTTCAGTAGATTGTTTTAGCAGATTCGATCATCCCATTGATATGCTTGCTGCTGACTTGAAAGGACTCCAAGAAGAGTTACAAAGGCACAAGCTCTGCTACCAGAGCTGTGCTGAACTCTGCCCTTCACCAGAGCTTCTGTTCATCTGTCCAGGAGAGGAGTCAGAATGGCCAGCCTGAACTTCCCCACGTTGCTCCCACCAAAACTTTTCTCTTTGTCAGATGTCAGAATTGCCATTCTCCTGTCTCTGGTTACCAGGGCTGTTCCAGAGGGGTCTGCATTCCAGGGCTGTATTAGCATCCGTAAATCAGCTACTTCACCCTTTAGCTGTCTTTGAACTTGTATGTGAATATTACCCAATGCTGGTGGCTTTTTGAGGTTCCTTACATCTAGTTGTATCAGAGCTTCTTCTGCAGTCAGTGTATTTTCAAAAAGATCCAATGTTGAGCCCTGTCCTTCTCTGTTACAATGCTCTGTTAGAGCATTCCAGGGTGCAAACCTGCCCAGTTTAATCCACAATGAACATCAATGCATAAAATTCATGTCGTTTCCTTGAAATGGCCTTATCCTCTCTGAGTGTTCCTTCTCTAATCTAGCTGTCATGGTACAGCCCTCTCAGAGGCTTCTTTTCCAAATATGCTGGAAAAACTATTTTGTTCTTGTTTTGTTCCTTTAGCTAGTTTTTTCTCATTCCTCTTTTGGCTTGCTGAAAAATATTTTATATTTAGGCTGCCAGAGTTTGTGATATTTACTTTTTCCTATTTATCTTATTTATATTTATATTTATTTTATTCTTCTTTATCTTATTTCATGGCTGTCAGGCACAAGCATTTACAGAGTCCTTGTCAGTCATCATAATGATAATCAATATAAGGGTCTGTGATAAACTGTGCTATAGGAAATCATCTTCCTCACCAGTCTTGTAGAATGAGAATTCCATCCTCTTTGAAGTTATTGTCACCATCTCAGATAATCACCACAAGGAGCATCTCTAAGCTTTTTCTGTTTTTCTGCCAACAGAAATATTCTCATATCTCTGTCTAGTCTTTCCTCCTATTCAGTCATGAGAGAAGAATTTGCCACCCTGCAGAGTATTCTAGGTAGACTCACAAAGAGAGGAGCTACGAAAGCTGGATCTGCAGTTTCTCTACATAATTTCCATGAATCAGAAGTTTTATTTACATAGAAGGAAGTATTTAAGAGTATTTGCTTACAATACTTGGAAAACTTTGATACTACTTATCTTTCGCTGGTGATGTCTGCAGAGATGAAGATAGCATTTCTTCAGAGCTGCCATAGTCTTCACACTGTTACATTTGTGGAGCCCACTGTGATTCCTGATCATTCCTTTGGGAAGCTAGAGGAGAAGCAATAAAAATACAGTAAGGAAAGACACCACCTCAAACCTAGTCAGTCACAGAGAAACACTTGCATGCAATAACTTTCAAAATAGAAGTCATCAGATTCGGCAAGAAAGTCAATAGGAAATATTTAAATGTGGTCTATTCCACTAGGCCTTATTCAATAGTATAATCTTTTGTTACATTAGTATTTCCACTGGACTGGCCCAAAGACCTTCAGATATCACTTGCACATTTACAAAAAAGATGAGCATTCACATTCTGGATCCTTGTATTCATTCCAGGAATATATACAGTACTTACAAATAAAGCTTTGATACATACTCAGGATGGAAATTTGTGATTGGCAGTTCATGCGTGCTTGGCATGCTGCAAAAGTGCTTCAAATATCTTATAAATGAAATTCACACTTTGATAGTTGAGGGGTTTTGTGCAAATTATTTTTAGCACTATAGGGAAAATGTTTATTACCTTCATTGTCACTGAAAATAAAGATTTTGGAGTATAAATATAAATAGTTACACTACAAAGAAACATCCATGGAATAGGAAGGCCTGAGTCTTGACAATAATCCTCTGATTTTGCTAGGTTTATTTTCTTCTACTGTAATTAAGATCATACCTAATAGCATAATTATGTGTCACAAATAGCCTAGCTACCTTTCAAAATAATGAAGCAGCTTCAATAACATTTCTATAAGAAATAAAACCAGCTGCTACTGACTTACTTTTAGAGAGTTCATGTTTTCAAGGTTTGACGTGAATGTGTGTTGAGCATTATTTTTAAATGACTTCTACATTTTTAGGGAAGCAACCTATTTACACATTTCCATTCATCTTACAGAATTTTGATAAGTATGTAGCTTATTCACTGATTGTTGGACTTGTATTTAGTGATTCTAGACAAAATAAATATCCATCATCATTAATTAGATTTAATTATAGTTTTCAAGGTAACGAGTTACTGATGTTCTCCGCTATTACATTGACCCAAAAGGGTACACACTTCTATAAGCTATTTTGTTTTTCTTGATACACTAATATGCTTCAGCATTTCTGTTCTAACCTAGAATCATGACCTCTATTTCATAATGATGTCTCTCAAAAAGGTATTGATCATTGATGACCTATATAACTAAATTCTAGAGAATGACCTGACTGCTCTGTAAAAGAACAATAATTTCAAAGCAGGAAAAAACATTGGCCAGTTACATATTTATCTTAAATAAATAAGTAAAGGTGAACTTGATCCTGCCATTTCGTAATGGAGACCTCTCTGTAATGCAAAGCTGAACTCCAGGAAAGGAAAGAGTTAAACAAGATTAAATTGTGTTCATTTAGCCTGACCCTTCTTAAAGCTAGCTATATGTTCACACAGACTTTGGTAGCATACTTCCACTTCTCTGTAGTCTGTTAAATTTCCTCTATTCCTAAACCTCTGAGCAGCTTTGTCAAACAACATCTTCCTTTTCCTCCAGTGAACTCCCCAGTCTTGCAAACACTGCAATAAAGCTCTCCAATGAGTCTTACCCACCCAAACCCAGGTCACATGCTCTGCAGCAAGAAGCCATAGTGGTGTAGATGGCCATGTATAGGTATCTGATTCATACCAACACAAGCTAGCAGAAGCATGACAATTGCTTTAACTAGTTGCCAAAGTTTTGGTATATTCAGGATTCACCAATTTCAGCAGCAGTGCAACTCTCAGCAAAGTCAAGCCATTTATGTAAAGTATCAAGAGAGGGTACTAGGCCAAAATGTGTCTACCAGAGTATGAAAACCCTTTTTTCTCATGCTTTAGAAATAAGCAATGGAAAACATGTATATTTTCCCCATACAAAGAAAATATTTTCTTGTATGCAAAAGAGTAAAAATACCAGTTTCTTTCCATATGACTGTTTCTATAAACATTCCAGGGATACATCTGAGGCATATTTGGAAATGCAGTAACTATATGTTTATGTAGTCACTCCATGAAGGGTTCAATATTGTCAGCTTTAGCATTGCATATAATAGCAACAGGCATGATGTCACTATTCTGTTGGTTAAAACATTACGAAAAGGAAAGGGCTGTTCTTATTCATTGGCAAATGTGTCCTTTAATGATAATGCTTTTTATCTCCCAATTTTGTATAGTATCTTGTGATTTTGTGGTAACTATGGCAACTATTCATTTTTGTTCCGAGTAAAACTGTGTTGTAAATCCATGCAACTTGCTGGCATATAAATTAAGGCTGCCTGCTGGAACTAGTATGCCAGAGTTCAGTTTTCCTACTTAGCTTTAAATTGACATGTTCACTGTTGAAGAAAGTGTCCATCTCTGCCAAGGAAAAAAAAGATTTGTCCTGAGTAGATAGAAAAGGTCATTTGGTTCAGTGCACAAAATACAGGTGCTGATGACTACAGACCGAGGATTGAGTCAGTCAGGCTGAGCAAAGAAAATATTGGAATTACCTTTTAAAAAGTGATGACATCAGTATCAGCCAAGACGAAAGAAGCAGGGAAAAAAAGAAAGATGAGAGGTGAAACTACAGCTGAAACTTACCTGCCTCCTAGAGAGAGCAGCCTAACTCCTAGGTGTGAGAGCATGTTTCAGCAGTGCCAGCACAGGCTGCAGTGTGCAGAATCACTGACACGACACCCCTGAGCCCATCGTTGCCGACTGTCCTGCTGCCATTCTCCAGGCCAGTGTAACCTTGTCTCTTACAAAACACCTGCTAGTACCTAATTCTTCTTGAAATAATGTCCCCAAACTTTTATTACATTTTCAGCACCACATAATTCAATGGATTAAAGCATCTCACCAATATATTTTTCCCTTCCTAACTCCCTCTCATCTGTTTCTCCTCTTTTACTTCTTTAGAAAAGTAGGAGATTTTCATTCAAGCCAGTTAATGCTAAAAAGTACAATTATACTTCTGTCTGTATTGTGGCAGCTGCCTGCATTTCCAGTGTACCTGAAATTTCAAATACATCCCCTGTTACTTGGGCCCTGATCTGATCAGAACCGTGGAGTAATTCAGGCTGGAAGGGATTTCAGGAAGTCCTCTACTCTAACCTGCCATTCAGAGTGCAGAGTCAAAATTGATCTCAGACCTGGTTGCTCAATCTGATTTCAGCAGAGTTCTTCCTGAAATGTCCAGGTATAGATGTAAGAAGAAACAGCCTGCAGCAAAAGTAATAATATTGTAATTTGATGAAGGGCATGCAAGCAAAGGTCAACATAATAGTCATATTTCTTTTTAATCCAAACAGTAGTTTATCTTGAAATATTATCTCCAGAATTACTTTCAGAATTCCCAGTCCAAAATCAGTATCAAGTTTCATGGCATTACATCTCCAGATAAAGTTCAGGGTGTGTATAAATTTTATGTGAATTGAAACCTGGAAGATTTATGCCTTTAGATCTTTGCAAGCCATTATTACACCATTATCTTCCAAAGCATTAATTAATAATAAATGCTTCATTCATCATGAAGCTAAGCTAAGCACATTTTTTCACATCCTCCCAGCTCTAGGATCCCAACTCTATTAAAAAAGCTTAGCCCTAGCACATCTTCATTTCCAGATGCTAAAGTCTCTTAACTACAGAATTGATGCAGCACCATGTTTTAGTATTATTATTTTTCAGATTAAGCTAAAACAAGTATCTGTGTTTGCTTTCCTTTTCCCATCTACGAGACTACTTTACATTAGCTCTTTATTTTGGAAAAAAAAAATAACAAGTATTGATGTTTTAAGTAAATGATTTCAACACAGCTAGACAAAGCACGAGATCTCACAAATACTAGCAGCAGTTTCCACTCTGCTACATTACCATGATGTCAGGTCGAGGCTCCAGAAGACTGAAATCACTATTTTCTGAATTTTATATATATATAATTGTTCAGTGGAGGTGCACTTACAATAGGTCAATGAAAGGTAAATAACACACACGTGAATTTTAGGAAGACCAGTGTTGAACTAAAGCCAATTTTGACAGATCTGCCAATCTATGTATCACGCTCAAGGAGACCTCCAATTTGAACAGGTTTTCTTCAGAGTCAGAGATCACTGCTTCAGTGATTCTGTCTTAAATCTGACAAAGCTTAGTGGAAATAATATCAAATCAAAAGTAGCATCCCTTGCTCCAATTCACAAGAAAATGCCAAAGCAAGGAGAATTTTACCCACCAAGCATCTAGGTGAAATAGGAGCTAAAAACTCTTCCCTACTTCCCTTCAGTGGGGCACAGCAACTGATAAAATGTAGTTCCCAATCTACCAGATTCCTCTATGGAGTAAAAGGAGCAATATTTCACATCAAAAGTATAAGCATCCCCTCCTGGAAATGGCAAAAGTCCCTCTCCATAATGTATTTTTGCAGATTCAATTTGCTCACTGGAATTTATGCTCATGCATAATTTATGCACAGTAAGTATAGGGTTATTTTAGGGTTTTATGTTAGTGCTCTGAATTCCTCTTTCACCTCAACATACACACCTCACACAGGCTATGCTAAATTGTAATATCAGTTGTTTCCTTTGTCCAACAAAGTAAAGAGGAACAGGAGCCAAATGCGGCAGTTATCTGTGTCATTAGTCAAGACACAGCAACATTACCAGCAGCGTGGCTTTTAAATTTGGAGAAGATCTATAAGATGCCATCTTAACTGCAGTAGAGGAAAGCATGATCCAAACCCCAAAAACAAGTACAGAGAGACAAGATGAATAAAGGGAAAGTCTGGTTAATAGTTGGTTCAGGGAGGAGTCCCTAGAAGGCAGGATTAAGCAGGCTTTGAAAATCTTTCTAGGATTCAAAGCTGAAAACTGCAAGCACACACTGAATCAATTAGGCACACCATTAATTTAGCTTTCTAATTTTATCCACTTAGGACATTGGATTTACATACTTCACTCAATACATTTCCTTCTGAATCTCAATTCTTCACTGAACGTGACTCCACAGGACAAGAAATAAAGTGAGCACATTTGGACCTTCAGGATTGCAATCTCAATTTACACTAAGATTCCCCTTAATGTAAGCAAAGATAGGATGAAACACGGCCTTCAGCACATTTCAACAGCTAGCAGTAGGACTTACAATTTAGGGGGAGAGGAGCTGAAGCTAAAACACAATTTAACCAGAAAAGAAAAGCCCAAACCGCAAAATCTATTATTGACTCATGTCTCAGTAAAAATGCTCCAAGATCTTCTGCATCAATATGGGATTGGATCAGTCATTTTATTATTCTGAACACAGTAAAGATCTATAGGTCAGGAATAAGAATGTTTGCTTTATATTTTCTTGAGAGGTGAAACTTCTTAACTGAATCTTACACTTAATCATTTCCAAATCCCAGGCTATATCTGCTGATCCCTGTTTCGATTTAAAATAAAATTCATTTTCTGGTTTGCTGCATGACTTTTATTTCAGATTTGACTTAGAGATTTATGAACGGGATATAGCTTTTCTTGCTGAACACTTGAACAATCTTGGTCCCTGTGGTGATTTCCACATTGCCGCAAGTGGGAAGAAACACTCACTACTGTAAAATGATATGACATCCCTACTTCAGAAGCCAAAACAAATTTTTGAAGGGTGAAGCATTCAGTTGCGGGAGGGATGGAAACCCAAGGGAATCTAGCCCTTGCAGTATTCTGAAAAGGCAATACCAATTTTCAATTCATTACTTCTTAATTAGGAAACAGAGAATCTGGGTATAGAATGAATCATGACTGGTATAGAAATGGGGGGACAGGGAGGTTATTGATTGAACTCACAGTTTCCCCTGTAGCCATTAACACTGAAATTTTTCTTTGACTCAGAGTAAAATGATTTCTCCTCAAGATAACTGCTCCACACTGCACTGCACAATTTATCATGAAGGGCACTATTCATAGCAAATGGACCGTAGGGTTCTGAAGACAGAGTTGATCACAGCACACAGGCATGACCCCTTGCAGCATAACGTCTCCTCTGCCACACATTCTGGGGTAATGCCTTAAGCAGCACTGACTACTTGCACACTGAACTGTTTGGTACCTTGACTTGCAATGCCCTTCCCGGTGTAAGTTACAAATGCAGCCGAGCTGGTCTTTTCTACTTACCCTAATACCCAAGTACAGGTTGAGGGTTGAGGTGCAAAATGGTCTGGAGCAAAGGCAAAATTCAAAGTGTTCAAATTCAAAAGTGCAATGCTAAGAACTGCCTCCCCCACCCCCAGTGGATTTGCTTAATGCCTAGGAACACTGTTTTTTACAGAGCCAAATTTATTTAGTGTCCAGCTCACAGTGACTGTGAGTTTCAGTAGTGTGGGATAAACACACTCTGCACCCAGAGGCCTGTTTTCTTTAATGCCCATACCAAGATTCCCATGGGAGCACACCACAGCTCCATTTCTGCTAACATACTTGAGTGTTCTTCCAGAGGAAAGCCTCCACAAAAAAATATATGCACTATGTATAATGTATATCACAGAATCATAGAATGGTTTGGGTTGGAAGGAACCTTAAAGATCATCTTGTTCCAGCCCCCCTGCCATGGGCAAGGACACCTCCCGCTAGACCAGTCCCATCCAACCAGGTCTTGAACGCTTCCAGGGATGGGGCATCCACTTCTCTGTGCAACCTGTTCCAGTATCTCACCACCCTCACAGTAAAGAATTTCTTCCCAATATCTCATGTAAATCTACCCTCTTTCAGTTTAAAACCATTACCCCTTGTCCTATCGCAACACTCCCTGCTAAAGAGTCCCTCCTCATCTCTCTTGCAGGCCCCCTTTAGGTACTGGAAGGCTGCTCTAAGGTCTCCCCAGAGCCTTCTCTTCTCCAGGCTGAACAACTACAACTCCCTCAGCCTGTCTTCCTAGGAGAGAGGAACTCCATCCCTCTGATCATCTTCGTGGCCCTCCGCTGGACCTGTTCCAACAGGTCCATGTCCTTCCTGTGTTGAGGACTCCAAAGCTGGACACAGTACCCCAGGTGCAGAATCACCTCCCACGACCTGCTGCCCACTCTTCTTTTGATGCAGTCCAGGATGCAGTTGGTTTTCTGGGCTGTGAGTGCACATTGCCGGCTCATGTTGAGCTTCTCATTCACCACCCATCTGTTATACATCGAACTGTAGAAGCTATGTAGGTATTTGGAGTATAACAAATGCCAATGACTTTGAGGCCAAATCACTTTTTTAAATAGGATTTGGTGCCTATATCATGAGGACAGTGGGGTAACAGGTGGGGTTTTGTTTGTTTTTGCATTTTGATATTTAGTTCCTGAAATCACTGAGGGTGCCAGGTGAGTCAGTTCTTTTTAAAATGATACACTAGCAACCTGCCCAAACATTCAGACACATCAATGCTATTAGAGATCTTACCTCTGTGCACTCAAACTTCTATCCTGGGACTCAGACATCTAGAAAAGTGACAGAAGGAGCAAATTAACTGAGAACTGAAAATTATTCTGTACAAATCACAGAATCACAGAATATTTTTGGTTGGATGGGACCTTTGAGATCATCGAGACCAATGAACAACAAAAAAAAAACCAAAAAAAAAAAAACCACAACAAAAAAAAACACACCCAAAAAATCCCAGAACACCAACACCAAAACCAAACCAAACGCCCACAACCACACCCCACCCCACCCACAAACAGACACAAACCAACAATCTCGGGCACTAGAGCATGCCCTGAAGTGCCATGTCTACACGTTTCTTAAATACCTGCAGGGATGGCGACTCCACCATTGAGATAGTGGCTCAAATTCATTTGAGGAAGAATCGTCAAATAGAGAATACAAATCTGTCGGATTCAGACCTAAGTTTAGCCAGAAAACACACAACTTTCAGAATACCAGGCAGCTCAAAACAATGAAATCAATGTTCAAAGTAAAAAAAACCATATGAAATTCATAATAAATTAGTAACCAAGCTACACCTTCGCAGATTAACCACTTGAAGGCTACGTATCTTGGAGATAGGCGTACATTAGTTTTCAGATACTGTACTTTACCTGAAAATAAAATGGGACATTAATCACTAATTCACTGATGAATTGAATGTGCTCACATTTTAATGAGCCAGCTGAAAATTTTACGTCTATTACAGTTCTGCTTTGCAAAGCGCTTCCCAAATAATTAATTTCAAGCAAGTTACTTTATTCCACCAGTATCTTCCTGACTATCTAGCATTGCTCATATACTCAATTTCCAAATTCAAAATGAGATGAACAGAAGTGTGACTCTATACACCTAGGAGCACTGAACCATTTGGCACTTCCTTCATCAGAAAGCACAATCACTGTACTGGAGACCTCTCTTGTATTATTTCACCTGATTTACAGTATAGCAAATTATTTTTTTCCACAAAACAAAAGTAACAAAACATAATAGAAAGTATCATCTATTCAGTGTTTTACATCTTCAAATATTCTACAAGCATGAATCTTCACAAAATCCTTTACAGTTAGAAAGGACGTACTTCCAGCACTTGATCTAAAATTGAAGAAAATAGCCCTATCAATCTTAGATATGTGTACGCCTCCACAACTTTTAAAGTATTTGCTTCACTTTGTATGTGAGGAAGGCATATCATATTAGCCTCTTTTTACTGCAAAGCACTGAGCCATGAGGTCTTGAATTCCACACATTTTATATTAGAAACCAAGTCAGTCTGGGGTCCCTTTTTAAAATCGAGATAAAATGGCCAGTCCAGAAAACAGTCCACATCTTCAGTTAACTGAGTTGTATTCTGTAAGTGTTATCACCCTGTGTTGATTTTAGCAGTAACCTATGGTAACTAGGGTACTTAGGATAAGTGTTTATGATGATAGCGGATGAATCAAAACCCATGGTGGCATACCAGAAAGTGTTTGTCAGAAGAGGAAAAGATGGTTCATCATCTTTCAAGACCTAGCAGAGCCCACCCCACCTCCAAAGATGGACTTTACAAAAGCATAACAGAAAGTGATCATTTATAGCTCTTTTGAAAACCTCTCCCAGCACAAGTGAATTATTCACTAAAGCACACAGAGGAAAAGACTGTTGCAGCCAGGACTGGATTGCTGAGCAGCCTTGCCCTCACAGCTTGCCTATCCCTCAGACAACAAAGTTAAACCAGAGTACTCAACTTTAAGGAACTCCTTTCACATACCATCCTGCTTTGCAAAGGCTTCTGACTTCCATTCAGTATATTTTTGAACATGGAAATGGTAACAACAATGTGACGTGATAAATATAGGTACCAATATCTGAATGGGTTAGATGAAAATATTCTGATATTTCTCTCACTTGCTATGACTGTCACTCATTCAAAAATTCAAAAAAAAGATAAGTTACAGTAATGAACAGGGTAGGCCCAGAAAGACTGATATAAAAATGGCTTACATAACTTGACCAAAGAGAGACATGTATCTAACAGGTTTTATAAAAGACAACAGGGCCAATCTTTGCAATGCATAGGTAAAGAAAATCTCAGGGAACAGACCAGCCAGAAAGAACCAGATAATGTTCTCAATTACATGGGTATGAATCTGAGATAAGTGCCACTGACATCAGTTTCACACACACGTTTTAATTGAAATCAAAATCTGGCCAGTGGCTACTTTTGGTAGATCTGGTATTTTGTCTGCACTATATTCCCAGGCAATTTGAACTAGCTGTTTCAGGCAGGCATTCATCTCAGTCTGACCACATGTAAAACATTTCAACAAGACAAGAATGTGTCACATGCAAGCTACATTAAGTTCTATTGAGCTGAAATTTGAGGTGAAGTCAAAAACATAAAAATATAGCAGGAAAAACAAAAAGAATGAAAATGCTGTAATAATGGTAATCAAAAACTGTACCAACTTCAAGACTTTTTATCACAGTAAGAAACAGCTCTCTTACTTGAAGGGGCTGATCAGTAGAGACGTGTAGGATAGCAGTGATTTTCCCAAGCCTTAGTTTGCAGCCCCTAGCAATGTATGGCTGAAGAAAACAGAACTGAAGATGAATTTTTAAAGCTTATCACCAAAGGCACCTTGTAATTACAAAGAAAGTGCAAACTCTACAAAAGCTGTAGTTCTGCTGCTAATGCTGTTGTTCCTGGGGTGGCCTCATTATTTTCCTCTTATACTGTATAAAACCATTAAGCATCATCAAAGACATTTGTACCAAAATTGGGTTTTGGTGGGTTTTTTTTAATGACGAGAACAAAGCTCATACAAAAACATTTCCCAAGGACATGATAGAGTTGTATAGTCCTATTTACAGCCATGCTTTGAGTAAATTATGTTATATAATGCTCAGTGTGTCTCTTAAGAAAAAGATTGAGAGAGTCTGAAGACAAAACACAAACCAGGATCCAAGAACCAGATAACATCTGCCCTCAGCAACGTTCATGGGGCAGTCAGGCAGCAAGTAGGGTTCCTCAGATACCATTTGCATTTCAGTGATCTTGCTGGTCCTACCATTACAATAATGCACAAGTTTGTCTGAAAGATTATGAGCAGCTCACTCAATGACTTTCTACATTTTATCAGATAATGCAGGTAAATGAACTTAAGAGACTCTTAGGTCCCAGTAGCACAAATGCAAAGCACAGCACACCTGAACACTTCGTCCAGGGACTGTCCCTTTTCTTACAGGTTTGTACTTGGCCTAGCACAAAGAGGAACCGTGCTCCCATCTGCTCTTGGATCACAACACAACTCTTCAGTAAAAACAAAGGGTCATGCAACACACCCCCACCACACCGAGAGCGCACTTCATGTTTAACAGTAGGATTTCATATTTTATGGAGTTTTCTTTCTGGCTCCACTGTTAAGGATAAGCTGAGTTTTGTGCTTAAAACAGCAATTCCAGATCTTTGCAATGCATCAAGGCATTCTTTTATCTAGTTTTAAAGCACTTATGCTGAGTATCTCTGAATATAAAATGGATAGTCTGAGAACAGTTACTTGGAATTAAAATTAGTTTGGAAATGGTTCCTTTAAGACATTCACAAATTTCATACATAATTTGTATTTATTTTAAATATCCAAATGCAAGGATTTCTGTTCTCCCTGTCATGTATCAAAACCAGCTTCAGTGGAGTAGATTGGCATTTAAATAGCCAGGCTTCTGACAACCTAAGAAAAGTAAATTGGTTTAAAAATCACTGAGATATTTAGCTCATATGATCATATCAACAATCATAGTGGTTACAAGCTACTTGTACTTTACTTTTTGGTGTGTAAAAGGTAATCCTGGGATAAAATTACAGAAAATGCAAGTTCTCAGAAGTCAGAATTTGGGCACCTCTCCAGTAAAAGAACAGATACAAGTGCTAGAACTGGAAAATACTGAAGATTTGTTTCTAATACTGATTAATATGCTTTCAGTACAAAAGAATTTCTTTCACAGTTAAGATGCTTTTGGTTAAGAGTCACAAAAACAATTTGAACAATCTACACTTTTAGTTTACTATGATTTTGCACAAGTGCTTTTTTTCTCCCATCAGTCTCAAGGACTACTTACCAAAGATAGTTATTGTCTCTATATCCTATTCCTCATTACCTCGGGATAGGATAGCTACTGTCCTGTTTCTTCCCACCGAGACTAATATGAATCAATGTTCATGCTGAAAAAGGATCAACACTTTGCAAAGTTTCTTCTAAGGACATAATTGTATTCCTCCATCTACTGAGACAAAAGCTTTCAGTATTGAAGAAGAACAGCAAAAAGAATCATCAATCACAAATATTTCTTTGCTCAAGGTATTCTTTTTACCAGACCTAGTCTCCAGAGGTGATAGGAAGCAAAGGGCAACAGGTGGTGCACAAGTGTGCTGGGAAATGTACAAGAAGGAAGGCGAAGCAAAGGAAACCCTTCTTACATTCCAGTATCCTCATGTTTCTCTGATGAGGTTAAAAAGAAGCAAACACAGCTTAACTGCAGGGTTATTATATTTATTTTGTACAGCTCTTGAACAGCAGAAAACAGCAAAGTAAATTTCAGACAAATCTGTTTGCCGCAGATTATTAGATACATCACATTAGCATTTTCCTTATTTTGCATCAATTAGAGTAATATCCTTCACTTAAAAATCAAAATCAAGTGAAAGATGATTCCCAATAGGAGATTATTTTTTTTAAATTGAATCTGCCTGTAAGAGATCCACAAAAGACACACTTAATTCAAGAAACTACAGGACAAGAGATACAGCACTTGTTTTCTTCAGTGGACAAAAAAAAAGAGAAAGAAGAGACCAAAAAGGATACATTCACTATAACCATGGAGGAGAGATTAGAACAGTCCCCATGGCCTCCTTCCCCACTTTCTTTGTCACTGAAAATAAACCTCTTTATTTCTGCAACAATCTCTCACTCACTACTTAGTGATTCAGAGGAAACAAACACACAACAATTTCAATCAAGATACCTGTCTGAGATTTGTGGGCACCAGAACAGCAGAGTTTGCACACATTTCTGAGTCTCTGAGGTACTGATTCTCATACTGATTAATCCATAAAGTTTGCATTAATCAACATTTCTCCAGCTGTATGTTGGCACTAGCCAACACTGAAAAGCTACACTATAATTCAGGAAAGCTCTAATAAGCAACACTTCACATGGAATTCACGTGAGGTCCTTACCCAAGGCAGCCGGCTGATTTCAAATTCTGCTTGCAGATATGTAAACCCAATTCTGTATCATGAGTGATGGGTAATTTCTTTTAATGATGGTCAGAAAAAAATTCTCCAAAAGAAGAGGGAATAAATATTTCCTTTTCATACATTTTCATTGCCACGTGCTTCTAATTAGAGTACATGTTCTGTTATGAAAAATGCACTAAAATAGTACATTTTGATCAGATGTAACCATTACTTTAGGGAGACACAGTCATCAGCTCTTCCTTGGATGTTTAGGCTCCCCTTCTCTGCTCATTCTAGGGAAGACAGGGACCCTGTCTGGAGCGATCTTATCCATTACTGTATCATAAAGCAGAGGATCTTGCACTGCACCAGCTAATGTCTGAATATCCCTTAGTGAGTCCCCTCCTCATAAACCCAACTTCTGCTTCTGATCAACGCCTTCACCTTTTGCTTCTGCGCAGTTGATCATGACTACCTCCAACAGCTGCATCACAGAGGCTGTCTATTTAACTTACTACGTTCAAAGCACACGATGTAGGGCACTCTCTCCAGTTACAGTCACGGACAGAGTTCATGTTTAATGAATAGATAAACAAACAAAACTATCTTCCAGAATTTGGGGAATTTTTAAAAACGTAAAAAAATAGGAAAATAAATGTTTTGGACCCAACCAAGTATGTATCTTTACATCTGCCAAGCCAAAATGCTCCATCAGAAAAAAAAAAAAAAATCAGATCAATAATGACTAGAACGCTTGGAATAGGAAGAGAAGGGGAAGAAGCGTAGCAACAAAATTTTCAAATCCACTCAATAAAAACAGTGAGCTATTCATTCTCCAACTCTCTGTCTGGTGGAGTTGATACACTTATTTATACATAGGCATCTAGTGCCCTTTCAGATGCTTTAGGGCTTTTAGCTTGGCCTTCGGCTGATTGCTAGAAGAGCACGGGTCTCCCATTGGTCTTGGGTCGTATTTGCCTGTTCTGCACAGATGTCTTGGATACCCTGAGGGCATCTCAAATAGCCCTAGACAATTCCACATAGCCAATGAATTGCAGCCAGTGTGTCAGATTCTGTAGTGCCATGGGACAGTCTGATTCTACGCACGTGGTCTATTTGCCAAGGTGACCCCAGTGGGTCTACATAATCTGCCCTTGGGAGCCAAGAATTGTAACTTGCCCAAACAGTTAATTGTTCTCTCAGTGACTGGAATAAATGGAATGTTCTTATTCCTCATGCTGAATCCTTTGACTGAAAACATAAAAACTACTACATATTGCCATAGGCAAGCCTGAGACTGCTAAAGTCTTCATAGGAGTCTTCAAATTCTCAAAATACAGCAATAAGACTCAAGCATTTTGTTCCTTAATTTAAATGTAAAGTTTTTTTCTAAAATCAGATTGTTTATTTTTAAAAGTCTAGTGAGAGGTAGCTTTGGAAAAATCAATATTGATCCATGCTATAGAAGTTCACAATAGTCATAAATTAACAGTTTTATTGGGGAAGTAGAGATGGATTTATTGCACGAGGGTGCTGAAGAGACTGTCAAATGGAAATGATAAAACTTTAATATCTCACTGGTGGAAAAACATAGTGCACTGTAAACTTACAAAAAAATAAGCTGCCTCAATTACTTAATTTTTGTAGTATGAAGCCTTTTCTTCCTAACATCACTAAAAAAAAAAGAAACTAGAACAATGACCCAGCCTGCTGCTGGCACTTTCCTGTTGACACTAACCCAGGATATCATTACACAGCTGCCTCTAAGGTAACAGGGGAACATACATCACTTTATCTGCACTTCTGTACACTGTTCCTCTTCAGCACGGACTCTGGGTCTCTCTTTAACTCAATGAACTTTTCCATGGGCTTCTGCAAAGAGGTCATTTACAAAGCAGAGAACTTGACTGATGATGAATTATCTTGCTGTAGATTGGAATAAGCTCACTTTTCCCTTTTGCAAAGTGTTTTGAAATCTGCCAGTCGTAAGACAAGCTTTTTGAAGAGTTTTCTCCTTTCAGGAATGCTGAATGGGTCAGCCCCAGCAGAAATAGTCCAATAGCTTGAACACACTCAGCCTCGTGCACCTCTCTGTAACTTCTGAATTTTCTTCATTAACACAAAATCCCCAAGTAGCTGTCAACAGACCATATATATTGTTTATATTGGATAATATAAAAAGACTAGCTTGATTTTGATCAACGTCTCATTGCTGGCTGAATATTGACTCTGTTCAGATTTCAAAAATAATGAGCACAGAACCACACACCTATCACTGAGGTACAGATTCTATTCATTTTGTTCTCAGTATACTTAGTACTAATGAAGGATGCCGGAAGAGTCTTTAAGAGTGCAGAAATTTTATCCTGTTAAAAACCATGCACCGGAAAACCAAGACCATTTTAAATTTTAGAAGCTAGTTTGACATATTGGATGAAGTTATAATGGCTCTGCTACCCCAGTCTTTCCTCCTACGCATTTTGGCACAAGTAAATAAAAGACACAAAATCAGTGGCAAGGATTGAAAAAAACTATGTAC
Source organism: Numenius arquata (assembly GCF_964106895.1). Lineage (NCBI taxonomy): Eukaryota > Metazoa > Chordata > Aves > Charadriiformes > Scolopacidae > Numenius > Numenius arquata. The sequence goes on along the minus strand of NC_133580.1, from coordinate 41,133,071 downwards.
TTAGCAGGTGCAAAATAAATTCTCAAATGAGAATACAACTTTTTTAAAAGTTAGGGCCCCTGTGTTGCTGTAAGTGCCACTTTTCCATTTAGAAAATAAGAAAATAAGAAAATTGGATGATGAAAACAAATTGCATAAATTTTGTTCATTTAAAAGCTGCAACTAAACAGCATACAATACCTAAGTCAGCCCTATGCTAACTGAAAATAATGGAGAGAAAAATTGTATGTATTCTAATCAGGAAGTAACAACAGCTTCATATGAGATATTAGAAAAGATAAGCAGAAGGCCTGCGCTTTCCAGCTAAATATTATTTTAAAATATACTGTATGTCCACATTATGAAAAAGAAATTATTCTGGTCTGAGGAGGCAGAAAAATATGGTATGATTAAGAGTATCAAAAAATTCCAACTAACAAAACAAGTGACAGGTGTGCATTACTAAAGAGGTATTTAGGGTTAAATTATATGAAATAGAGAGAAACCATTGCAAATGCACAGGTAGACTTTACTTGACTGGTCATAGCTGTCAGTTATGAGACTGCAGAGAAATGTAGAATTGTCTGTCAGAGACTGTAGAGAATTGTTTATTTTGCTCAATAAACCATTTTATATGCATGGTATCACACACTACAGAGTATGCATTCATCAGCCAGCACATTCCCAGCTCTCACCAAGCAATTTAACAGGATGCTGCCAACTTGAAATATGAAGATTCTGAAGTCCTGCCCCCATCCTCACCAAAAAAAAAAAAAAATAATCGAACAATAACTTAGTTCTAAAAAAATATTTTCAGGTGTAACACCTGCTCCTGCCAATTTTTTTCTGATTTCATAATCATATTTTCCAACCAAAGAAAAATGTTTCACTTTCCTGTTGCTGTGTGAAAGATCGACCCATGGCAAAACTGATTGCATTAACAAGGGGTAAAGTAGAAAGAATTAGCCTCATTTATTTTATATTTGTTACTTGTAATATAAAGCTTGCTATTTGTAGAAAATACAGCTAAATATTTCGAATGAAGTATGGCTTTTTCCTATTTGTAACTGTTCTTTAAGCAACATAGTCTGTAGGCCCAACTGGCAGAAATACGCATGGGCTTGCTAAGCTCTAAAACACTAGAAAAGTATCAGTAATGCTATCAATTCAGGTGGCATTCCTTCTGCTGAATGCACCTAACAAAATTACTCTAAAAGCATATAAATTTTTTTTAAATAGTGTTTGCTAATCAAATGGTGTTCACAACTTCAGAAATTCAAGCAGTGGTTGGAAGACATAGAAAGAGCTACCTGGATATTTAGCCTGAGCACAGGAAAAACCACACCAACTCCATGAAATTTTAACAATCCATAGGAGACAAAGGCAGGTAAGCTCTGACATTCCAGGTAATTGCATTCTGTATATAAGGGACCTTTAAAATTTACCAGCCAAATCTCCACGAGCAGGTTCTATAGGATCTTATAAGAATTTCTTGCCTATCTATATTCCCTGCAAGATCTGCTATGCTGGAAATGAAGGAAAGAAGAATCTTTGCATGTGATTTCCTCACTATACAACAAAGTATAGTAATTATAAATAAAAAAATAAATATACCAATTATTTGACATGAAAATTAACAGAATTGAACACATACATGCCTGGTTCAACGCACAGATAAATCCAGGTAGCTCCCAAACCCTCTTTCGATTTCTGTTTGGCTCCTTTTAGTAATAGTTGGCAATGAAATTGGAACAATGTGTAGCATACCACAAAATTCCCATTTTTATTCCATTAGCCTAATAATAGCCATAGATTTGAGAAAAAAAAAATCAAGGTTACAATAAAATAATTTATTTCTTTCAGTATCCTAAAAATATTCAGAATGAATAATTCTGAGGTATTACAGTTGAAAACCATGTACAAGACAATTATGGTTTTGTAAGAACTACTTTTTGGGTTGAGTTGTGCTTTTAACAACCATTTTGTAACTTTCTTTCTTACTATTATTACCATTTTATTGGTCATTTTTTGCTGCAGTCCACAAAATTTGAATCACCTCAGAATCGTATTTCACACTCAACTAATTGGAAATATCTCCTAAAAATTCCACAGCTGTGAGCAGCACTCAGGAGAAGCCATTTTTATAGGTGTTCTCAAGCTTTCCACCAGCCAGCCATCAGGTCAGCCACTCCATCACCACCCACCCTTCAACTTGTCCTTTCATGTGAGAAACAAGCGGCACGTCTATGAAAACATGGCAATTGTCAACTTGGACAAACATACCGTTAAAATCTTTTTCTTTTTCAGTCTATTAATGCCATCTACAGCTAGAAATACTGTGCAGAGTCAGCAGGGCAGGGGAGAGGCTACAGCCCCCAGAGCTGCTATCAAGACCCTGGTGTTCGTTGCCAAAACCAGTGATTTGAACAATGCTGACTGCACCCATGGTGCTGATCGTTGGTCCCTGGCTCCTCTCTCCCCTGTAGGACAGCTCTCTCCTCCTGATCCCAAGATGAAATCTGCAGCAGAAGATATCACCACTACTTATAACGAACACAAACACAACAATTTTCACTAACAGTTTTGACTGCAAACCTAAGAGGATGTATTCTGTAAATATGAAATGATCAGAGTTTAGCTTTCATGGCCTCAAAAGCAGCCATCATTCACAAAGCTAGATCTCCATAAGTTAATTTACTATTGGATAAAGCAATTGGTATCAATATGTGATCTTATCGTCTCTAAAATTGCCTAAAAATACAAATAAGATTGCAGGAGAAGCCAGAACATTTATTTCACAGAGACCTTAAGACACCTGAAAATTAAATTATTGATCTTTCTATTAATCTTGATTTACTGTAATTTAAAAGCATAATTTATTCTTTGCTTAATATAATAACTGTAGCCAGAACATATATTTGGTTAAGTCTAGCTAAACAAAAATTCAAAGAGAAAATGGGAGCTACAGTTAACAAGTACCCTCAATTCATGAGATAATAAACAATAACATAATACTTTTCTGTTTACCAGACTATTGTCAAAACTGTCTCCTGTACACTCATTATCATCACTCAATCAGAAAATTGCAGTGTACCTGTCTCTCACATTTAATGGTTAAATGAGTTCTTTATGATTTTACACCTCAATCATCTCAAAAATGTCACCACACTGAGACTGAAGATGAAGGAAAGAGAGGAAAAATTAACATATAAGAGGTTTCTCTGGCTTGTAACAAGCAACTGTAACCTCTAACTTCTTCACGTATCTTACTAGGATAAAAAATGAAACCTTTACTTGAATAGAGAAATCTTCAATTTCTGAATCTGATAGTCAGGTTAACCATAGATCCTGTGATTTACCTCATGCACCATCTGCTCTTTCCTTTCCCCTGAGTTTCTTTACTGAGCTTTCCCCATGCTCCTCAAAAACTTCCCATATGTAGCCTGTCTCCAGTTCCCAGCCCACTGCCTCCAGGGGGATCTAAGATGTTCATCATTACAATCAATCTCATCTGCACCATGCTGGGGGGGGTGGATTGGAGGGAGTGAAGAGTACTCAGGAGAGATCTGTGTTGAATGTTACATGATTTCCTATCACCTGCTTTCTGATAAACTTCTTGTTTGCCAGGCCTTTGTCAGATATTCTGTATTTATGGTCACAAGGGACATCCATCCTAACTCAGTTTTTAAGGCAAATTTAGAAGAAAACTTATGCCTGACATTTATTTATACATAATGCTAACATTTATGCTCTATCATTACTGTATTCTTTTTGGGCTGCTTTCTATTAAATCAGCATTACAAAATGCAGAGTTAGGAGTTCTTTTAACCTAATTTTCTCTATGTGCTTTTCCTCTAAATTGAATATATCTGACTGCAGACAATTTTCAGAATGGAAGTAAAGATTATACAATATAATTCATACTGCAGTAGCAAGTGCTAAAATCTGAAGATAAGCTCTCCCTTCATGTCGTGATTTGTGAAAACACTGTATCATTTCAGACATATATTATGTCATCATCACAATGTTTCTTGCATAGAGTCTGTGTTATCATCACTCTAACCAGATCTAGGAAACAGAAAAATCTTTAGGTAATCTGATTTTATTCCCCAACACCAGAAATATATTAATAAAAACACCTGTCAGACCAGGATGCTCTGGCATAATTCAAATAAAAAGTCCTCAAGTTTCTCCTGAAATAATATATTACCTTTACATATTGGGGTAGAGGGAGAATTTAACTTATTCCTAGCACTTTTCTAAACAGCAATCATAGGCAGTCTTTTTATGCTCAGAAACATCTTAGGATATAGACCTATGTTGTAATTTCTCCAACACTAGAGCAATTTTAAGAAAACACCTGCTCTCTCCAGGCCCAAGTCATGCACCTGCCATTACGCAGTAAGACAACTTAATGGTGTGGGTTGTTTGTTGTTGTTTAAATCAGATTGCTCTGGAGCGTGACTCCACACAGAATTACAGCACCACAACTGAGGGACCATCGAACTGAAGCAGGCAGGAAGCTGTTTGAATGGGGACACCTTTACCACTGCAGAAGTCTGATATGCGTTGCACCCTTTGTCAGCAAGAAATAGTCCTTCAAGGATCTGTTGACTACAGTATGCTGGGTGAGCGTATAAATTCCCTGTGGTGCTTTCCAAGGGGGCTGTACATACGGGAGTGTGGGTACAAAGGTCAGGGAAAGCTGGACATGCAACACTTCGAGCTACTCTGGAAACCCCAGCACTAGTGAGAAATATCTGCCCTATGCTTACGCAGGTAACTTGAGATTGCATTTATCTCATTCACCAAGCAAGGTATTAAAAAAAGAAAGAAACTATAAAGAGTACAAAATGAGAACAAGGGAATATCCAGCACTGAGACAGCCCAAATCAGCAGCAGGCAGAGAGGAGGCAGGAGGGGAACTGCAGTCAGAAGACTGAGTCAAAGCTACTGAAGCAGCTGTTGCCAATGAAGAGGAGGAGGAGGAAGGGGGAAAGACAGGCTTTAATTCCTTCTCAGTAAGCTTTGGCAATTTCCCTGCAATATAGAAATGCCTAAACTAATTTTTAAATGATCAGACTAGCTTGTCAGCACTATGGTCAGTAAGGGCTAATTTATCCTGCTTCTCAGCTGCTGTGACAGTAGACGTACCTGAAAGGCATGAACGCACACAATTTTAAATATATTTCAACTAAATGTGAGATACAGCATGGTTTAAATAAAGCTTGACGGACTTACAAACATCACCACCATAAGGCTATAGGTGAAAATCCTACATGTCCAGTTATCACAGATAACTAGTAACAAAAAAAAAAATCACTGGTTTAAAATATTTAAATTTTTAATATCAATTTACAGTGGATAGATTCCAGAGCTTTTTCTGTGTTTTTTGCATGTCCGCATTGTCAGCTGGATTCTTTGTAACTATGGAAGGAAAGTATTGCTAATTAACCTGATTCTCACTCCAGACTCTTACCTAGACTCTCATCCTGATTTTAGAATGGCAGTTTGAAGACTCAGAGCAGAATATAAATGTTGAAGGAGAATGTAAGGGTTGTATTTTCCTTTCCATAATAATAATGTTTCTGGTAATTTATTCATTAGAGAATTTCCTTACAAATAACCAGCTGTAGCATAGCTAGATGCTAAGGTGGTAGCTGGGAAGCTAACAAGCACAGATACTTTTGAAGGAACATTGCTGTGCAATTCAAATAGTGAAATCAAAATGCAACATTCACTTGAGACAATCTTTGCAGAGATGCTCCTTTGTTAGCTACTAGTAGGAAGATAGATTTGCTTTATGTGGTAAAGCTGGTCTCTTTCACAAATCCAGAAGAGACCCATTTGTGTCTCAGTTGTAACACAAAGCGGGATACATACAGCAAGGCAATAACCAGATGCAAACCCGTTGGTTGTCTGGGTGCGCTGTAGTGACTGGCCACCAGTAGCCTCACATAACGCAGATACAATACAGGTGAATGAACTTGGGAATGCTACCATTATTTGCTTATCACATAATATGAAACATCTTTTTTTCTTTTCATGTTAAGATGATAAAGTGGAGGATTACATATATAACTATGCTATTTCACCAGTAATGTATTCAGTATATAATAAACAGAAAAAAGATGGAAAGACTGTTCTTATAACAGCGTTGATTTTAGACTACACATTACAACTTGAGGTCATACCTGAGATCCTGTTTTAGGTTAAATAGGCATCAAAGTTTTACAGCTTCATCTGATCTCGTAAGATGTGCTCCAATTGGATTAATCTGAAAGAATGAACACTCCTTCAAGGAAAGCTGAACACAGGCTCTTTCTATCTAGTAAGAAAATAAGAACATGTTTTGTCTGGAAAAATACAAAGCTAATGCCACATTGCTCATTGTCAAAACCCAAAAGGATTTTAATTTAATCTAATTCAGAACTATGTTGTTTATTTTACTTAAAAAAAAAAAATAAATAAATTAACATTTAGCAGTTTCAGAAGTATCAAAAAAAAAAAAAAGACAACACAAAGCAATTGATTTTGCTCACACACCTAGGCCTTGATAATCAATAAGGAGCAACAAACAATGAAGGGATGAGGGTCCTCAGACCTCCCATAGAGCCATTTGAATTGTTCATCACTGAATGTTTATCAAGGTAGGAAACTACTGACTATCAGTCATCAGTTTTGCTGAACTCTCAGAGAATAAAGAAAAAAAACCCTACCTCTGAATGCAAGCATTAAGCACCCAATTACTGACATTGAAGGAAATAGCATCAAAATGCAGGCTCAAGTTTAAGTAAAAAAATCTAAAGCTAGTTTGAAGTAGACAAGTCCATTACATGTCAACTTGGGTTTTGAAATATATCTCTGCCCTTTACTGGAACAAAACCAAAGCCTTTCAAATACTATTGCCAAATGTCCCACAGTCCATTGTCCGAATAGAATAATTCAGATTTGGGGACTGTTTTGGTTCAATTTAGTGTTTCTTTTCCTCCCATTCTCTTTGTCTGGGCAAAAGTAACAAAAGAACTCTGAAATCTCAAAAATACTCAAATGGCATCAGAATTAACCCATACCCTTGAAAAAGCATATTTTGAAGACAATACATGTAATTAAAAACTTTTTAACCAGCACTCCAATATCTTAATTTTTCACTACTATCTACTTGTTGATGTGCATATAAGTGCATACAAGGAAAGATCAAAAAAACTAAGGAGATCAGTGCATACTTAAATTTAAGCAGCATTGACAAGCATTTCATCAACTTTGGTTGACAATCCCATCAAGTGGAAAGGGATTTCTGAGAGGCTTCTCATTTAAATCCTTCTCAAAAGCCTCAGCTTAAGTGTACAGGGGATTTTTTTTTTCTTCTTTTTAAATCAGTTCACCTATCCTTAAAGAAGCATATAATAATTCAATATCACTTGCTATAGCAAGTGTTACCACTCATTAAATTGAGCGACAATGATAAGAAGGTCCAAGCTCATGTGCACACATGCTATTGAATGGGTTGGGCACGGACAGGATAAAGTCACATTAAGAAAACACCCAACAGCATGAGCTACTGAAGAGTTTTGGGTGACATTAGATTCTTATTAGATGTGTTTCTGTAAGGAAGTTTTGTTTTCAGCCTTTAACTGAGCTCCATATAAGGGGACTTGCAGGACACTGTCTCTCACAGAAACATCAGCTGACTGTGCACAGAGCTTCCCTGGGAGACTCACAAAGCCACTGTCATCCTCCTCTGAAACTCTCCCACACAGCAAGCCAGCATTATACCTCATACTTTGAGGCAGAAATGTAACCCATTCTGAGTGGTGCAAAATAATCTAATTCTAATCAACACAAGCAGGTTTTACAGAGCTTTCTTTAAGAACTTCAGAATTTGATTATAGAATCATATCTACCTCATTACGAAGCCCTTCATAGCAAAAGGTGGAACATCCTCAAATCACAGTAGGTTTATAATGGAACCCGGTTTATGACCCAAGCTTTTCTGAAACTACTGTCTTTGTACATGTATCAAAGTGATGGTCAGTATCTGCATATTTTCTCATTTTTCTGCATAAGTTCATGAGTAAACGATAAAGGAGGCAGCTATACTTGCTTCTGTTGGTAATTTCAGAGGGCTTAATTTGCAAATTTTACATTTAGGAAAGGCAGCATTTGGGATACATCTTTAATAGTGTTTTCTCAGTCTGAGGAAAATGCTGTCTAGCCAGAGACAACCTTATGAAATCAAAATGTGAATATGAAATTAGAGTATGTCCTGAAACCGGTAATTACCTTAAATTCCTTTCAAAGTAAAGTTTCACTGAAACACTGGCTTCTATCAAAAACCTTTCATTAATATTATTTTGTACATCATCTTTGGTAACAAAATTCTGTGTCAGCTCCTATTATTTTCCATTAGTATCAGGAGCAAGAATCATGGCGGTTCATTAAAGTAATAGCAATTATGTAATCATTTATTAAACCTGCCTCTGAAAACTGCTTCTTGTGTGACTCTGTCAGACTCTACCAATGCTCACATTTATGATGTAGTGTGATGGTGCTGGGCTGAAGCAGAAGACAAAGACATATTATACAATATGCATTTATTCCCAGTACGTACTTTTAAAAGTATAGCTGTATGATTTAACACTATGATAATCTCGTTCCTATTAATGCAGCAATCCCAGCTGCAGTATCTCAGTTTATGAGACTTATTCATTCGCATCCATCAAGCTGCTAAGCCTTTCATCACAATAGTGTTTTCTAAAAGAGATGTATTTAGAATAATTTTAAATTTTAATGCCAAAATATATTGTATCAGAAACCTCTACCAAATATATCATTTCCTTCTCAGTTCAGTTTAAAATTGTTTACTCATTCCACATTTTACTTTGTTTGGCACAATCCACAAAACATTTCTACTGACACATTCAACTCTCAGGCTATTGAGACCCACCATGATTCTAATGCTATCCTTTTACTGATGAGCTATTAGAGGTATTTGTTAAACCTAGCCATGCAGAACATAGAGTTAAAAAGTGTCATATGTTTAAAAAGGAACTCATTTGCGTTGTTATCCAGAACAGGAAACTGACGGTATTCAGAAGGACATGTGCTTTGCTAATGACAAGATCATTTTTTTAAATGTTTTTCTGGTGAACATTGTGGAACCCATAAAACTCATAAAATTTTTCTTCTTTCTCTTAACCTGCAGTACCAGCGCCGGTGATGTATACCCCAATTTGTAAAGTACTTAGGGGCATGCTTTCATTTCTGTACGCACAAAAAACACTTTCCTAGGTTGGAATTAACGATGTTCATAAAAGTGAAAACATTCCCCAAGTGAGATGTAAGAAAGTTAGTGACTACACAGCTAAAATGCAGTCAACACAAGCACATGATAGAAGTAATGGATTTAAACACATTGCTAAATCAGAGCCTGAATTACAATTGCAGAGTCAACCTCCATCCCCTCCACATTACAATTAATACTGTCAGCCAGCAAGGACTTACTGGAGGATCTGTAATCTCTTTATTAGCAGCATTCAGTGTGGTCCATTGCTCCTGCTCAAGTGATAGAAGCAGTCATTGAGCTGAACAGAATATCACACATACCACCATTGCACCAAGCCCAAACAGCTGTACAAACGCCCCTAAAGCAATTTATGCTACTGTGCAGCCACATCAGAACACAAAAGATGCAGAACTGTAAAAAAACCCGCAGCTTGAAGCCACTGATTTTTGGGGAAAGGAAGTTCTACTGTGGACCCACCAACGTTACCAGTGACCACAGTCCACACAAACATGCAGTCCACCACATTGTATATCCAGAGCATTTAAATTTATCATGTGTATGCTACACAGCCCTTCAGAGGGGTGGGGGGTGTGTGTGTGTGTGTGTGTGTGTGCAGAACAGCCACTGGGCACAAGCTGGGCTGACTGGCTCTCTCCTCGGGTCACACCAATGCATGCACCAGAGACCTGCTGATTCACAGCACACATGCCACATAGTACATTGGTCTGTATTTCCAAGACTAACTGATTTGAAACCACGTATATCCTATCGCAGTACAGTGTTTAGGATTTCAAGGGGTATCCAAAAATGGTTTGAAAACTGAACAAAGCTCAGACTGTAACTAAGAAAGCCTCTCTTTGCAGAGACCCTGAAACAGCCAGTTTAGTGGAAGTCAAGAAATAATGAATCACTGCCACCTAGAGGCAATTTAGATATTCCCTTTCTTGTCCTCTAGTTCACCTGCTCTTAAAATGCAGATATCCTGTATTGAGTTTTTGGAAAAGTAGATTAATCTCAAGTTTGTTAAGCAGGAAATGGAGTAAATCAACACTTTATGGAAAATGGATAGGAGTTAACAGTCAGTTAAATAGCCAGATGCTTGTACTACTGAGAACATTGTAACTAAGCCTAAAGGCTGTGATTTCCTGCAATGCAGGGCTCTCTCTTTCAAAGGCAATACAAATCTGTTGTAAACATTAGTACATATATTTTAGTACAGAAGAGTAAAAACTTTATTAAAAAAGCATCAACAATAAAACTACATCTATGATGTACAGCTGGACAGTACAAAACAAGTATATACACAGCTCTCATCTTTGTTTTTAGTCATACAAAATCTTTCAGATTTACAGAATTATTATTTATAACAAAATTATTTTTTTTCCCACTATTGCTCCACTTAAATGCTTGCTGGCTCTTTGAGTGTTGAAATGTTGCTCTGAGAAAACAATTTAAACACACAGCTAGAAGCCACTCTAGACATATTTAATATTTATTGCTGTCATTACCATTCATTCTGAATGAAACAAGTATTTCCCATCTTTGCCTATGACATTTTACACAGGCTAAGTTAAATTTGTTTTACACCATTGTAAAATAATTGCCACCGAGAGTGTTGCTTACAGTAGAACTGTAAGCATATGCGTGCCATCAATCTAAAGTACTTGCACGTGCTTCCTGGAAACAGTGCCTAATGTCCCTGTGAGGTGACTCACCCTACCTGCGGGAGTGATGCCTCTGCACATCCAGAGCCACCTGTGAGTATGGCTTTCCCCACTGTCAAGGCAAGAGGGAGAGACAGAAGGGCTAAAGGGATGGAAGTCGAGATGACAGGTTTTGTGGCATGAAGGACGTGAGACTGAGGTTTTTGGTTTGGGGACAGTGTGGTAATCAGGGAGAATAAAGGTTTCAGAACCTGCTTTTAGACCTATGGAAGGAGGAAAGGGAGTGGACTTGTAGTCTCATACTCTTGGCCTGGAACAGACCTGCTAATACTGCCAAAAACTCCACAGCTGTTACTTGCCACTTTGGTACTACAAGCACTTTGTGGTGCTTGAGGAAACAGGCAGAGCTTGGGATCTCCGGGGATAGAGAGCTGGATCTTATCATCAAATTTATTTAATGACAGCCAAAGGTAAGGGAGAGAAGACAAAATTATTTCAGTGGGAAGGAATATCTGGAAGAAAATCTTCCCTCAGTTCTCTGCCATCTGTTATAAAAATTTCCTGTAATAAATGCCGTATTCTGGAAACTATCGGAAAGTTGCACACATTTGGAAATAACAATATTCATTCTCTAGAGTACTTAGGGTGTAGCTCCCAAGTTTTTTGTTTATGTATCTCAAAAGAAAATTATTTGGCAGTATAAGGATAACAAAGTTTGCTGAGAGTTCTGACAGAAGAAGGGACCAGACTGAAAGCAGTTCCTTCCACCATCTATATGCATCAGTTCCAATTCATACTGGTTCCTGCAACATGAAGCCCTTCACAGGTGGCAGAGGAGGCATTAGGACAGTGAAATTCCCTGTCCTCATTTATTTTCATAACTTTCACTGGCATTATCATTTTGACTGAAAAATTCCATGCTGGATGTCTGCACAGATTGATGGATTTGGGGGAGTTTTTTTTTTTAATATTCAGCAATTCTGTTTAGATGTAGCTAAACAGACAACTTCATAAACACTCGAGACACTAGGGGACAAGGAGGGAGGTCCACCTAAAAATGTATTCATTTGGCTGCGGCACTAATAAATTCTAGTGCTTCTTAAACTTCAAGGTGGAGCTCCAAATTTGCTAGCGAGGTACTGTTCACTACTGTTTACCTTTTGGAAGACTTGAGTTCATCCACATCTGGCCAGGTTCGACAGCCATGAAAAAGCCTGTAACTTGCATGTGTCCAGCAGAGATTTTCGAAGAGCTTAGTTAAGTTCTCTAAAGAGTCTATCTAGAATGAGAGTGATCCTCAAAGCTCCTACAAACAGAAAAGACAAAGGACTGCATTGATACATTGTTAGGCATGCTCTAACCAACCTACACAGGATTTTCCCCAAAACTGTCATAGAGGCTTCTCAGAGGAAAACCAATCAAGAGGACGGGGCTGGTCTTTTTTCAGTGGTTCCCAGGGATAGGACAAGAGGAAATGGGCACAAACTTGAAGAAGTTCCACCTAAACATGAGGAGGAACTTCTTTACTTTGAGGGTCACAGAGCACTGGAATAGGCTGCCCAGGGAGGTGGTGGAGTCTCCTTCTCTGGAGACATTCAAAACCCGCCTGGATGCATTCTTGTGCAACCAGCTCGAGGTGGACCTGCTTTGGCAGGGAGATTGGACTAGATGATCTCCAGAGGTCCCTTCCAACCCCATGTGATTCTGTGAAGAGTAGAATTTCTGGGAAGGGAATTCTGAAATGTCTCAGCTACTCTATTCATCCCCAACCTATTTTCCCTACTTATAAAGTCCCAAGACAGTCAACAGAATTCCCTTCAACATTTTCATCCCACCTACGGGATGTTAGGAACAGAAAGAACTTGCAAGCAATTTTCAGAGACCAACTTGTTTTTTCCAGGACATAATAATTATACTGGGACAAGTGCAAGAGAGCTCAGTGCTGTTATTGCACAGGAGCTGCACCCGTTCTGCATATGACATTAAGCTTATTTATTAGTCACACAGTTTGTCCCTTTTTAGAGCCCATGAAAAATGGAAGATGTGGGTGTAATTCAGCTCAAATTCTGTCCTAGAGAGAAGAAGAAATACAAAGCAGACTGAACAGGGAGGAAAACAGCCTCCATGAGAAGGCGGCTGTTCCTGCACAAGTCAGGAAAGATGGCTGTGACTGAACTGCAGCCACTTTGTGACAGCATTCTTGAATACTATCCAACTTTATCGCTGGCTAGGAATACCCAATCTGCATGATAACTTTGATAAAAAATATCATCTTCATGAAGTCTGTGTTTTTCACAGCATTAAAAATACCTGAGAAACTGTCATTTTTCCACTGGGAACTTGAAATGACAGATGCCTCACTGCTGTCAGAACTGTATTCACATTTACTTAGAGTCTTCAGGGAGGCTGCTGAGGACTTTGGATCTCTGCTTTCCTTATCAGATACTTCCAATTCATATGTGTCTAAGCTACCAGCAACTCTGAGACCAAGGCTTTCCTCACCTCCTTACCCTCCCCAAAAGTGAACTGTGATTGCACTTCCTACCTAGCTTTTCAGCTACTGAGCTGGAAGGCTGTTGCCGGTTTCACTTTCTGTCTGCAGAAGACAATTCAGCTGACAACAACTTTCTGTATGTTATTATCTCGGAAAACAAAGGAGTGCTCTCTGGAACCTCTTGAAACATGAGACACAGAAGACAGACCAGAAGCAACAAGAAAGCCATAACATTCGAATACCAAACAGCTAGGAAAAATTTTGGATAAATTACTAACTGGAAAGATGCTCTGAACTGTGAAAAAGGAAATTATTTTTCAATGCTTGCTTCACACTGTGTTCAGGGGAAGAGAGTTTTCTTTCTTTGAAGTTATCAGGATTATGTGAAAGAAATATGATTCCATTATCAGTTTATTCCCCTCTTGGGGAGAACTCGTAAGCCTCCCTAAAATTGACTGTTTGGGTCAAAAGTATGAGGTCATTATATTCTCTGACATAGACAGTATTGGTAGCATTAAGAGGAATTTCAATTGCAGGATTATCTGTTTACCAATATATCTTAATACTAGGCATTATCATCGACTTTTCCTCCTGGGGCTTACCTTCTACATCAAAGTTAACAGACCTAATTGCACACCACCATATTATACATTATTTTAAGAACTGAACTCAACTCAAACTGCCTCAGCTGTAGTATCAGATACTTAGATAGTCACTGGAAAAGTTAATCTATTTTATAAGAGCATTCCTCAAATTCATTTAGTGGCACCCTGAGTTGGCAACAGCTCAGTGCCTCTAGAGCTGAGGAGTGAGAACAAAAATCCTGTTTTAAAGTATTTATACTTATTCCCTGACTTTGGAGGAATGGAGCTGCTTCCAGCCATTAGAGGTGTTGTTTAGCTGTTCTTGGGCTACTGGAAATACTTAAGGAGGCTGTTTCTCAAGCTTGATTCTCAAAAAAACCCATAGAACTGGATGATAGTAATATTCAGCAGCTCACTATCTCCAGTTGGCACTGACCCCACTGCTTCATCCATCCCAGCTGCTATGCGCTTGTATCAGCCTTGAACCACCCCGACATTTGTTACACGTAAGAGAATTCAAAGCATTAATCTACAAGAAAACTAACTCCAGAAAAAAAAAAGGGGGGGGGTCAGGGGGCGTTTTTTGTTGGCTTATGGAACTCAGTTGGCTCCCATAAACGTCTGACAGGCACCAAAGCTGCCATGAGGAAAGGGCAGAACTGCAGAGCCAAGAATAAGTGAAAAGAAAAGAAGGCAGGAGCAAATAAGTAGATTGGAAAATTATCTTTTGAATAAGACAAAGGTTGAGCTTTGCTAGATCTAGCCCCTAAATCTATAGGGCTCACATGACCCCTTTCCTACAGCAGCTTTTCCTAATGCAGAAGGAATGACAGTGTCCACTTATCTCATCCTTGCATATCTGACAACCAAATATAGTTACTTGGCATAAAAGTTTTTGCTCATATTTCTGCCATGCGCTCCGAAGACATGCCAGTATTTCAGAGCAACACTTTCACTGTGACTCAGTGCGCTTCAGAGAAAATGGAAGATTAACATGAATTCAGTTTGTTATCAATATGGGTCATGAAATTGGTTCTGTTTCCATAGCTGCAGTGAAATCAGTCAAGCTAACCTATATGCCATGAAGCTACTACATCAAAGCAAAATCTCCCAATAACCTTTTATAGAAAAGAACAGTATTTAGTGATGGTAACTCCAAATGTTAATGAAAATATGACAAATATGATGTGTGAAAGCTAACAGTAACATTGAAATACAACTGCTACTCATTACAAGGTCCTTTTCATCATAGTCAATCAGCTACTTGCTATCAACCATTTTCCTAGTTATCTCAGGTCCAACACTATTTTCAAAATGATCCTCATACTGTTTTTCTTATTCAGACAAATTCCCCTGAGATTCCTATAATATTCAATGGTAATTTTGGACTAAAAGTAAAAGACAAGGTATGAAGCTTCAATACTGATTTGCAAAGAGAAATGAACTCCTGGTGGTTGTTTAGGGAAACCATGACAGCAATATATAGGCAGAAAAACTGATTTATAAAATTTAACTAGTCATTAGACAGTAATGTATTATCAAGATTAATGGTCATTTGTTTTTTCTTCAGAGTATTTTCTCCATGACAAGGTACAGCTGTCAAGGCTTTAACAAATCTTAATTTTTTTGGCAGAAAAAACAACAACAATCTGCAGTTCACTGAATATTTTCCAAGTGTAGTTCCCAGTTGCCATAGAGGTAGTAGACATTCTGGAGAAGCTCCAGCTGAACCAAAAACCAGGCAGCTCTTGGCACTGCAAAAGTTATTTTGAGGCTGTCACACGCTTCAGTAGAATCCAACAGTGAATTCCAAAAATACTGTTTCAAAGGTTTCACAAATCCTTCTTTGGAGTTGATCTGAATCCTCCAAAATACACAAGTGTTGCAATATGGGCCTAGAATAATTGCAGAGCTATGTATGTCTGAGATCTGCCATCATCTACATCACACTACATGTGGAGCAGTATCATAAGAAGCCAGAAACTCAGGCTACCTTGTAGCAGTCAAGAGTAAGAAAGCTTTGAACATTCCCATATTTTGCAAAGAGCTTGCTGAATTAATTCACAGAATTATAGAATGGTTTAGGTTGGAAAGGATCTTAAAGATCATCTTGTTCCAACCCCCCTGCCATGGGCAGGGACACCACCCACTAGACCACATTGCTCAAAGTCCCATCCAGCCTGGCCTTGAACACTTCCAGGGAAGGGGCATCCACAACTTCTTTCTGCATCCTGTTCCAGTGCTTCACCAACATCACAGTAAAGAATTTATTCCTAATATCTAATCTAAATTTACCCTCTTTCAGTTTAAACCTGTGACCTCTTGTCCATGTCTACACTCCCTGATAAAGAATCCCTCCCCATCTTTCCTGTAGGCCCCCTTTAAGTACTGGAAGGCTGCAATAAGGTCTCCCTGGAGCCTTCTCTTCTCCAGGTTGAGCAACCCTAACTCAGCCTGTCTTCATAGGAGAGGCGCTCCAGCCCTCTGATGATTTTGTGGTCCTCCTCTGGACCCACTCCAACAGGTCCATGTCCTTCTTATGTTGGGGGCCCTAGAGCTGGATGCAGTACTCCAGGAGGTGTCTCACCAGAGTGGAGTAGAGGAGCAGAATCACCTCCCTCAACCTGCTGGCCATGCTTCTTTTGATGTGGTCTGGGATGCAGCTGGCTTTATGGGCTGTGAGCCCAGATTGCCAGGTCATGTTGAGCTTCTCATCCACCAACAACTCCAAGGCCTTCTCCTCAAGACTGCCCTCAATCCATTCTCTGCCCAGCCCATATTTGTGCTAGGGATTGCCCCAACCCACGTGCAGTACCTTGCACTTGGCTTTGTTGAATTTCCTGAGCTTTGCAGAGGCCAACCACTCTAGCCTATCAAGGTTCCTCTAGATGGCATCCCTTCCCTCCAGCATGTTGACCACACCACACAGCTTGGTTTCGTTAGCAAACTTGCTGAGGGTGCACTCTATCCCCCTCTTCACATCATCAACAAAGATGTTAAACAGCACTGTTTCCAATACCAACCCCTAAGGAATGCCACTTGTCACTTGTCTCCACTTGGACATCAAGCTGTTGACTGCAATTCTTTGAGTGCCGCCATCCAGCCAATTCCTTATCCACCGAGTGGTCCATCCATCAAATCCATGTCTCTCCAACTTAGAGACAAGGATGTCATGTGGTACAGTGTCAAATGCTTTGCATGAGTCCAGGTAGCTGATGTCAGTTGCTCTTCCCTTACCCACCAATGCTGTAACACCGTCATAGAAGGCCACCAAATTTATCTGGTGCAATTTACCTTTCGTGAAGCCATGTTGGCTGCCACTGATCACGTCCTTATTTTTTATGTGTCTTAGCATGATTCCCAGGAGTATCTGCTCCATGATCTTTTCAGCCACAGAGGTGAGACTGACTGGCCTGTAGTTCCCAGGATTTTCCTTTTTCCCTTTGTAAAAATGGGGGTTATGTTTCCCCTTTTCCAGTCAGCGGGAACTTCACCAGACTGCCACAGCTTCTCAAATATGATGAATAGTGGCTTGGCAACTTCATCCGCCAGTTCCCTCAGGACCCGCTGTTGCATTATGAGTATAGTTCTCACATTTGCCTGTGTAAGCCCCTCCAAGGACTTTCACTGAGAAGTTTCACAAAGTTGAAAATAGATGATTTATTGAAGCGACAAATAAAACAGATTAGGAATTGCCATTGATAAATGCACTAGCTGCAATAGCACTCATACATGATGATAGTGCTAGCAAAATAAATGCTATCCCGGGTATTCTTCACCAAGCGGTGAAGGTGCAATGCTTACCAAGTGGATGTCTCTGTCTTGGTGGGTGAACAGAAACACAGCCCATCAACTCTTCTAGGTCTCTAGTCTCTTCTGTCCCTGAGAGATCTCTGAGAGATGCTTTCCTCAATCTCCTTTATATCCTAACCTTATCTGTTCCCCACCCTGAGGTGACATTTAACATGATTTGGGTGGAGAGTCAAGAACTATAGTCATATATGTTTAGCATGTTCTTCTTTAAGATTATCATATTCAGGGTTATCAACTTTAATATTAATTTCACAGATAATCAAGCAAAAGGTCTGGACACAATGACCTTCAAAATTGTATGCTGAAACCATTTATCTGCTTATTCCTGCAATCTTTAGCCAAAACAGGACTCCCTCCTTTGGCTGCTTCCCCTGCAGACCTCATGGATCTCCACCCACAAGGTCTGCACACAAGACAAATGGACACCAGCATTTTTTAACATCTTATGTACCATTCTCACACCCATGGATGTACCTCATCAGGTCCCATGGACTTGTGGACCTTCTAATTCCTTAGATGGTCTTGAACCTGGTCTTCTCCTACAGTGGGCGGTTCCTCATTCTCAAAGTCCTTGCCTTTGACTTCTGCAATTTAGGCAGTGTGGTTAGAGCCCTTGCTGGCAAAGATGGGGACAAAAAAGTCATTGAATACCTCAGCCTTCTCCATTTCCCAGGTGACCAGGCTTCTCATTAAATTTTGGAAAGGGCCTACATTTTCCCTAGTCTTCCTTTTGTCACTGACATACAGATAGAAGCTTTTCCTGTTGCCCTTGATATCCCTGGCCAGATTTAACTCTATCTGGGTTTTAGCTTCCCTAACCTGATCCCTAACTGCTTGGACAATTTCTCTGTATTCTTCTCAGGCTTCCTGTCCTTGCTTCCACCCTCTGTAGGCTTCCTTTTACCATTTGAGTTTGTCCAGGAACATCTTGTTCATCCATGCAGGCCTTCTGATGTTTTTGCCTGACTTCCTCTTTGTTGGGATACATCACTCTTGAGCTTGGCGGACATGATCTTTGACTATTAACCAGCTTTCTTGGGCCTCTCTTCCCTCCAGGGCTTTATCCCATGGTACTCTGCTAAGCAAATCCCTGAAGAGACCAAAGTCTGCTCTCCTGAATTCCAAAGTGGCAACCTTACTGTGTGCCCTCCTCATCGCCCTAAGGATCTTGAACTCCACCATTTCACGGTCACTGCAACCAAAGCTGCCCTTCAATGTCGCATTCCCCACCAGTCCCTCCTTGCTGATGAGAACAAGGTCCAGCATGGCACCTCTCCTCATTGTTTCTTCTATCACCTGGAGAAGGAAGTTATCATCGACACGTTCCAAGAAACTCCTGGATTGCTTATGCCCTGCTGTGCTGTCCCTCCAACAGATATCGGGGTTGTTGAAGTCCCCCATGAGGACGAGGGCTTGAAAATGTGAGGTTGCTCCTATTTGTCTACAGAGTGCCTCGTCCGCTCAGTCTTCATGAACAGAACAGTTGGTTCAGTGATACTGATACAGTGTGTGCTCAGAACAAACCACCAGCAGGCTACAATTTGTTTGAATTTAATACCCAGATTTGATTCATATCTAATAAAATATTGATCTTGTTGTTTAACTGAAATAGTCAAAATCCAAGCTGTGTTTAGCTGCAGTTGGTCAGCTATGTTGCAGGATGTTTGCATACTCTCCCGACTGTATGAGTTTACAGGCATATCAAATGACTGTTGTGCAACTGAAAGTAAAATGTGGCTCTTTCCCACAGCATAGGAACCTTGGGGTTTGCATTCTGTGACGTTTGGGATTGCCAGAGTATCTGGAGAGCAAGGAGAGGTGAAAAGAAGGAGAAAGCGTGTTTGAAACAAATTCATTTAACAGTTAAAACACTTCACACTATTTACCCCAGTCTAAGTTATAACTGACTCCGAAGGACACATTTTGTGCATAAGCATGCTGGAGATATTTAATGGATGAGCATAAAGCTGTCATCATGGGATATCTAGGGAGAGATAGCAGTTGCTAAAAGAAAAACTAGAATACATTGAAATACTGGAAAAGCCTCATATCCTCCTCCTCCCAAAAATAAATTTAGGAGAAACACAAACTCTCTCATTAACATATTTCAGTCTCATTTCAGGGCCTATAAAATCCCACAGATATGCAATACCCGTCCTGATACTGTGCAAAGATAGTTATCATTATCTGGAGTGACAGTTCTATTTCTGACCACTTTTGAGACTTGAACTGAACCTTATCTGAATGCCAGTTCTTAAAATATGTTTTCTTTAGAAGACAAGTTACTGAACTGTGTTTCTCATCCTAGATACAGTTGTTCCAGCAATGAATTATGCACATCAACACAGAATCTTGGATGTAAAAAAAAAAAACAAAACAGTAAACACCTACAGCAAGCAGTGAACCAGTGAACGTATTAGCATGATGTCTCCTGGTCCTCTTGATTAAACCAAATGGGCAATGAACTCAGAGAAGAAAAAGTCTTCTGAAAGCCAGATACACATGTTAAATTATTTCATCTGTTGTAATGTCAAGACATGAAACTTTCTCTCACCTCAAAATCCACAAGTATTTTCTAATAAATTATTTCTACTGTGGAAAAGCTCAGCAATTCAACTCTCAAATAACAATAGATAAGACCCTCTAAAACAGGTAAGCAATTTCAGAATAAACCTCTCATATTGATGAACATCTTGTAGCTAATAGCTAACACTAATAAGTAATACTGCAATAGCTAATATCTAATGTTACCTTCAATGTGAACAAACATACTGCACTTCTGAAAATTTCACCCACATATTCTAAATATTGCTTTGAAGTCAGATATTCACTTTCATTTTTAAAGAAAGCTTTTAAACATAGTCCTGTTTCCATACATTCACACTCTGATATCAATTCACAAATTCCTTGTGCAAACAACATACGCTTTTTACAGCTCTTAAGCTAGATTTTATAAAAACAGCATCCCAAAATTGCTAGTCAAGACAAATAAGGAAATATTGTCTCTTGTTCATTAAAGCAGGATAGGACATTCTCTTTTCAGGTAGGACTCAAATGTATCATTTGGCAATTTATAAATTTTTGCACATCATTTTCCCATCTGTAAATGATGGCTGCTCTTTTCATTTTTACAAAAGACTAAATATAGATATCTCTTTCAAGCTTTGGTTCTCTAGACTAGAAAGAACTCACAAAGCCAAAGTGTTAGTGCTGTGCATTAGTATGTCTGCTGATCAGGCACCTAAGACTAATGTTCAAGTTATACATTATTATGAAGATTAAAATCTGTAAGGAAAAAAGGTGGAATAACTCACTTGGGCACATGGCCATTAATCTTTCACTTCTTGAGCAAATCTTTTGCAAAGTACACTTAAGTCAATTATGGTTCCAGACAGAAAAAGAGCAAATATAGAAAGCTGTCATCAGTCAACAAGATCTGATAGTGAACACCTGGATTCTGCAACAGAAAGCAAAAGCTAGATCATAAGTAGTTTACCCGTGCTTCTAGAGTAGTTGTGTATTTAATTTTCACTTTAAAATTACACTAGTGAAGTCAGTTGCTCAACAGGAGTATTTGTAAATACGAGCACCATCACATTAAAGTATTATGATGAACATTGACTTTTAAAAATCTTCTATTTTCCGAGAATCCTGCTGATTATTTTATGTCTAGGAATCTACTTGTAGATTGCATCAGACAGTACAAAATTGTCTTTTCCACCCAGTTCCATTCATTAATTTGGGGGTGACATTATTTTTTTGTCCTTGGGGAGAGCCACAAGGTGCCTTTGGAACACCGAGCACAATTCTGAGAACAAGGTGCTTTATAGCATCTAGGGTAGCAAATCATATGGAAAGAACATATCCAGTGAAACAGGCAGTTCTCTCTACTCAGCTTTTCATACTTGTATGCTGGCAGTAATTGCTGACCAGTGTACTGAGAGTTATTGCAGTACTGCCTGATGGCTCAGCAGCAATATACTCCTGATAACCCTAATAGAGTACGACAGGTGAGATTTTCTCTCTTCTTGTGGGGAAAGGAAATTATATTTATTCTAAATCCAGCCTCTTCAATAACAGGATTTTAGAATGTCTTCACTAATTAGTTCTGGCTGCTTGAAGGATTGTTGCTGCTTTTTTTTTTTTTTTTTTTCTGTTAATTATTATAATTTTCTAATCTCACCTAGCTCTGCTATTGTTTCCTAAACTTTAAAAACACAGCTGTCACAGAGAAGGCTCTGATGCGTTGCAGCCTTTTGCATTTTTGTTTAGTTTCTTCTCCTCAAAAAGGACTTACATTAATGTCAGAAACATTTAATGTCAGTGTACTAGTTAGTGTTCAGGTAATGAAGCAAAGCACAACTTCTGAAAGAGAATTTGATCAGGAGCCACTTCAGAAATGTATTACCCAATTCAAAAATATTTACATTAGAACTTCTTTCATTTTAAATAGAATATTTTATGCTCCTGGTGAAAAAACAAAAATTAGAAAGCACTAAAGTTTTAATATTATAATATCTTGGTTCCAACCTGTCTTTTTGAGGACTGGACAAAATGCTGAAAGCTTACAAAAAACCCCAACCATTTCCTAATTTGATTTCAAAAAGAAAAAAGTGTCCATTCTCCACTGAATTACTTTTTTAGTAAAACACGTTCAACTAGTTCTAACAAGCCTTCATCAAGCACAAAATGTAACTGGATATTGCAGGTATGGAAATCGGCAGAAAAAGTATTTGTGATTTGAGTAAAAGAGCTAAACCTTTCAGTTATTCAAGAAGGACAGAAAAAGACTGAGGGTGATTGGGCAGTTCTGCAAGTTATAGAAATGTATGACAATTAATAGGGAGGCATGAAGCTGTCTAGAGAGAATATAGGTATTTAGGCCTAATGACACTATACTTGCCTTTCTTAATTACCTTCCACTCACCCTAAAGGAGTAGACACTGAAATTCCCTGGGACTATGGACCATAGGTTGAAAACTAATCCTGTAGTGAAAAACCACAATCTCTTTAAAAGTTGAAAAGCTCTAGAAGAGAGAGCTTTGGAGTACTGTTACAGAATCACTTAGCTAGGGACAGAATATGAAGAGAAATCTCTGTAAGATTATGAGAAATAAAGAGTAGTGATTGTGTGAATGTGGGAGACTAATCTCCCAAACTTGGATGCAATATAAATGCCATCACTAAGAGCTGAAGGCTTAGGTAATCTTGAACTTGCTGTAAGATAGATTTCTTTAATAAACACCCTGTGAACCAATGAAAATTAATGCTGCTTTGGACATAGGTTTAGCAAGAAACAAGGTCTTACAGAACAGCTTTTCATAGAAAATAATCTTGGATTGAGTGATCATGAGCTGAATCAGTCTTTATCAAACTGCAGGACAGACAACAGGTCTAACTATGACTAATGTTTAGGATTTTAGAAAGAAACAAAAGAAACCATACAGAGTGAATTCAGGAATGCAGAGCTTTTAAAACACAAAGTAAGGAATTACTTAAAATCAAAGGGCAGACACTATTTGGATTTCACATTGCAAGCAAGAAAGAAAAAAGCTAATAGAAAAAGCTTATGAAAAGCTTATGAAAGCAGTGAATCAGCTGCTTTTGTACACATGCAAATTTACCAAGAACAAAGAAAGAGCACTGTTCCTCAGAAATCAGAGGATGTAAAAAAAATGAAAATTACTAGGATTTCTTGAAGAATGGGGAACAAAAAAGACTTAGTGCTGCAAATATGGAACTTATGTTTTAACAGAGATTTGATTTAGTAGAGATTAATATTAATCTAGGTCTGATCCACATATTAAATGCATATTTTGCCTCCATTTTCTATAAAGTTCATGATGAGGACATTAGTGGAGTAAGGATTAAAAATGAAGGCAGAGCATCAGAAATTATGACACCTGAGAGAGAAATAAATGTTAACATTCTTAATATCTCATAAAGCAAAAATAAGTCAGGCTGGATAATGTCCATGTTGGAATATAGAAATATGAAACTGTCAAATGAAATCGCATATCCAGCTGCTAGGATTTTTGGAGGCAGTATCTCATGACTGGTGAACAGTAAATGTAGAAACCATGTTCAAAAGAATGGGAACAAAGACCCAGTTCTGGAACCACTAGACTTTGAAGGAAAAATTAGGGGTAGAGAGATAAAGGGAAAGCAGTATAAATTATGATGTGGTTTTATCAACAGCAGATCATCTCAAAGCAATCTAATATCTCTTTTCAAAAGTTATCTGCTTTATTAGACAGAAGAATATTCTTTATCAGAGATTTAAATAAGGCATTTGATGCAATATCACTGCAGAAAAGGTTTGCTAAAGGTCGAGAAGACAGGTGCTAATAAAAAGTTTCTAAAGAAGCTAAGGATGTGGCTAGAGGGATCAACACCAGCTTATACTGACTAGGTAGCCATGGAATGAGGATAGTTTACTAGGTTTCTTATCAGTCCTGTTTAATAAGTTATTTAAAGATCTTATGGAAAAATATAGATGAAATTAGCAGACAATGTAAAGTTTTGCAGTATTGTCATTATTACAAAGACCAGATCATCTTATAAAGGCAATAAATTACTGTATTGATTTTACTGCTAAAACAAGATATAATTTAATAGTAGAATGAGCGGACTTATGCACTTGGGAACATGTTAAGAACTTCTAGCTCATTAATTCTGGGTGATCATATAGGTTGAAAAGTGCAAAAAAAAAAAAGTGTGTATACTGGACGATGTAGTCTACTGGAAGTAGTCTATTGGAAGATATCTATGAACGGTGATTGCTGAAGTTATGAAAAGGCTAATGAACTCACAAATGGATGAGGAAAGACATTTGTTGTGAGAGGAACTGAAGGCCTAATTAGGAATATTGTGTACAGTTCTGGTCAACCAGTTTCAGTGAAGAATAACTTTAATTGGAATAACTGCTAAGAAAGATGATTAGAATGATTAAACAGAACTAAATGGAGTAATATTATCAGCATAAGATCAAACAGTAATAAATCAGCTCTAAATACATCTCTTCAACAAGTTCAGGAAAAGGCTCCCTGGTGGAGTAATGAAAGCAGCAAGAAAATTCTATTATTTCAAGACGAAGACTAATAAGTTTATATATAAAATTGTATAACTAGATGAAATAGTTCCTTGTGATAAGAATTGTTTCTTCTCTTACATGCTTTCCTAGATGGCTACATATATCTAAGAGGTTATTTACACACATGAGACTTATCCAAATCACACACCCAAGGGGACTGCTAATCATCACCAGACAGTCAGAAAGGAATTTGTTCCTTATGTTGGGTATGCAGCATTCACTGTTTGAGTTTTCAGGTTGTTTTTTCATGTTTGCCATCATAGCGTGCAGCATAGGTTACACTCAGATTGGAGTTTCATTTAACTAAGACAACATTAGCGCAGGGGATGGGACACAGGTGAGCATTCGCATTGTCTTTTTGAGACTCATTACATTAGTGCCTTCACCCCTGTACCGCAAACTTTAATGTTATATGGTAATGGGAAACATTTTGTTACTAGCGGCATACAACAGCGCGTTAGCAGGCATTTCCATATCTCACTGAACTGGCTGCCTGTGTGCTTGCATACAGCTGTTTGAGATTGAATTTAACACTAAATGTTGCCTTCCTGTGTAATGGCGGAGCGTGAGAAAGAACAACATCCAACCCGCCAACATCAGACAGATGCTCAAAAGCAGCAAGTGTCCAGACCACATCCGATTTCAAATCTAGATACAAGCTGAAGTAATTCATGTATATATATTCTACATGAAACTAGGGCAAAAGAGGGGAACTGGCAGAGGATAAAATTCTCAGGAATTTGAGGAGAAAATGAGCACTACTTTTGATATCTGAATTACATGAAAATTCTCTATCAATGAATAGGTTAAAAGCTGCCCTAATTCCTATTATTGCCTTTAGGAAAGGCAACAGAGGAAAGAAAGTACCAAATGATATAAAATGGATCTTTTGTCATTTTAAGTTGCCATTTGTGGAGTTTACACAGTTTATTGTTATTTCTGATGCCCTTCCCTCACATTTCTCACTGTATTTAAAAAAGCTTAGTACCTAAGGAAACAGTTCTTATTTCATTTGTTCAGACCAGAGGCTAGACTGCAGGGAGGCTCCCCTTTCCCCAGACCCAAAGGGCTGCCTCTCAGTAAAGAGAAGGTGAGGTAACACCCATGAGGCAGCACTGCTTCCCTCCTTTTCTCCACATCTCATGCTTCTCCACTTTGGGAACATGCTGTTAAAGTACATCCCCTTGCACAACACACCAATTTTTTTGCTTGATATTTTGTTTCAGGTGACTTAAGAGTATTTCTTTGAACTTAATGAAGAATATGTAACAACCAATTGGAAATGTCTTCATCACACCACTTAACCTCCAGACTTTTTCTGAAGGTTCTGCCTATCACTTATTCTGTAATAACTCCAGGAGTGCTTCTTCTCCCCACTTCTCCACCCCTCTGTCTGATACAGACAACTGTAGTTAAACAAATCCTTCAACTCAAAACTCAAATGTTTGAAGGACTAAGTTGCCTTGAGTAGACCATTGCTGAGACTTGAAGACCACGTCTTCAAATAAAGGACTTCCTTTTATTCTGTTTTTCACAATAAAGAACTGCTGTTACATCCACCAGTTTTAACTGGCTTAATCTCACCTATAGCATATACTCACACTGTAATTTGTAACTCAAGTATTCCAGCATACTTCTCTTTTTTCTGAAAAAAAAAAGAGCCAAATAAGTCTGTTAGTTTTACATAAAATGTACAGCTGTCTGTGCAACTTGTCCTAATCACCCAAGAAAATAATTTAGACTTTCTTTCTGACTCCTTCTTAGGAGTTCCTAATCAGAGAGGATGCTTTGCTGCAAAGGAATGCTAACATTATGTTTATGCATTTTTGTAGTACAAAATTGTTAGTTTTGTCACACAGCTCCTGCATTGACATACATTCCATACGCAGCTCTGCAGGGTACAGTCTGATATAAACACAAGGGTTAAAGTTTAATATACTAAAGAAAGTGCATATCAAATAAAAGGTTCAAGAACTTCTGAACTGAATGCTGAAATGCTCATTTATTGATTAAAAGAGTTTTAACTAGTAGTGTCTACATTTGCCAGATGTTTAACTAAACATTATTGTGGATCTTTGTCAGAATGCTGCTCCTCGGTCAGCAGTAATCTCTGCAAGAAAAAGGATAACTTGTGCTGTGAGTATCAAAGAAAAAGAAAGCAATTTTTTCTTAGAGGAATTGAATGGGTAATTTATTTGTTGAAGGTGACATATACCCTCCTGCTTACCTCTGATTAAAAAATGGTATAGATCTCCACCCATACACTAGAGGACAAAGCCATGAAAGATGGTGAGTCATAAGACCTTTAGAATCTCTCAGTTACAATTTCAAATTGTCTCCTTACAATAAAAACACTTATTTCAGTAAAAGCCTAGCAAGTATGTTTATATTGTATTGGATGCAAGCACTTTCTTCAACTCTCTTTCAAATAAGGTGAAAGAAAAAGGAATTTGGTAGATGTCAAACCTTTGCAGGAAAAGGAACACAAGTAATCTAAGTCCCCACTAGAAAGTAAATAAAAAATGTTGGTAGTTCCGTGAGAAAAATCCTGCAAATACTGAAACTTTTTCTTCATTCTTAGAATTTGTTACAGAAAAAAGTCACTTTTAACACAAGGTACAACACAGTAAGGATTTAACACAGTGTTGTGAAAAGAAGCAACACACTTTACTGCAAGAGCTTAGTGGACATCATCAGTGATCTTGGCATTCCATAAGAAACTCAAATCAATTCTGGATAAGAGAAAACAAGGCATATGACAAAAATTCCCTAACATTTCTGTGTGTGGAAAACATGAAAACCCCTTAACAATTAATTATGGGGTACTTTTCTTTTACAGGTAAGATCATGACACCTAGTGAGTAGGACATCTAAGTGCTAGAAATGAAATAGCAATTTATTTTCTGAGAGATAAGTATATTGGGTGTTCTATAAACTGCAGAATAACTGACAATGAAGTGGGAAAGGACATGCCAGAGAACATCAGCTTCCCTTACAGTTAACTCCTAAGTGTATTACCTAATACACTCTTAAATATTAATCCAGTTTGGATATGTCCACCAACTATTCACGCTTGTCAAACAGATCCAAACAAATTCCTGGAGTGCACAGTCCACTTTTTATTTTTGTTCTAGGGACCTTCTAGGCATACAGTTTCTCCCAGATTTGTAAACAACTCATATATTTGTAAGCTGCACTATTGTTCTTCAAAAATTATCCATACAGCAACTTCTTAACTATGCTGGAAAGCTGAAATACTATATTTAGAAATCTCGTTTTCTAAATCTCTCTGCCTTTCTTTTCCAGCTCCTCTTTGTAGACACTTAAATCTGACCTGCTTTTCAATCTCTCCTTTTCTCAGCATCTCATCAATATCCCTATCAGCAAAAGATTATTTTTCCCAAACCTCACACAGATCAGATCCCTATGTTGTCCCTTTGGTTCCTCTGGCATGTTCACAATCTCTCTGTAATAGTGTATGTGATCTCGAAAGATTCCAAGTTCTAAGCATAAGTGGGAGTAGTGGAGCTTCTTTTAAAATGACATGAAGGTTACTCAGTAATCACATCGCAGTCATCTGTCTTTCAAAGCTCTAATCAGAAAGCGATGTATAAAAGGCCAGCATTTTATGTTCTTTATTGACCTGATCAAATATTTAAGAAAAGGGTGTACTCCTCCTGAAGCCAAGAGAGCATCAGCTCAAATTAACTATGTGCTCAAGGACTCCGATTCATCAGACTTTCCAGTACTTCATTTGTAAGCCAAATTTCAGAGTGTACCTTTGCTCTGATGTCAGTCTACCAGCATTAGAAAAATCGGGGTGGCGATCTTGAAGTGATTAAATGCCAGTGTAATGAATTTCATATACTGAAAGGCAAAAATGCCAAGAAGTCTAAGTTTTAATAACTGCTCCCTAACAGGCATGAAGAAGGCTGACGACAAAATTTATGCTGCAACCAATTAATTAAAATATGTGATACTGATGTGAAAGAGAAAACTCTACCAGAACAGCTTGGGTAGGCAAACACTTTTGATTCTATGATCTGTACAAGTAGAAATTACAAAGGAAACCAGTACTGATGTATTTCTTGTGGTAAATGGCATTCGAACCCTGTGAGCAGCTGTAAGGTCAAAGTGTAGAAAGTCTCTGCACGTGTCTTGCTCATGTATTTTCCTCATCTAAAGTATGAATTGTTTCATCTGGAACTTTGACTTGACCTACTGTTCAATATGAATGTACACATGCATATTGAATGCTTAGAACAAGTCATACAAATTTTTCTGCTGCTAACTTGCTTCATTGCGAGGCAGG
Organism: Numenius arquata; assembly: GCF_964106895.1. Taxonomy (NCBI): domain Eukaryota; kingdom Metazoa; phylum Chordata; class Aves; order Charadriiformes; family Scolopacidae; genus Numenius; species Numenius arquata. Next base: position 41,103,846 of record NC_133580.1, on the reverse strand, counting down.
CTCTTACCTACAGTCAATGACAGAAAAAACATGAGTCACTGGCACTTTTCAACAGCCTCTGCTGTCTGTGCCATCATCCAAATATAGTTACTACCTTAGTAGTTTCGCTAGTCTAGGTTTTACTAGAGCTGATGGAGAGCTAAGAACAGAAGTGTATTAATAGAACCCGTTTGTTCTTTCATTGTCCTTTTCACTGTCCTATTCATCCAGTTTAGGCAGTGGTGTCAAATTTACACATATGCATGGCACAATCAGAAAAACGGTAGAATGCTGTTCTATACGATTTGTACTTTTTCAATGATAAAAACACACTATATATGTGAGAACGTCACAGATTATGCAAATTCAGGGATAAATTTTACCACTAACTTTCTCAGTATGAGATCTTCCCAACCACAAGGCCAACCTTCCTTTCATATAAGTTTTAAGTCAGTATAATTTAACTGAGTACATACTGCAGTTACTCCTCTCTATATTTTGAGTGAGAGAGTTAAAGTGAGAGAATCAGCCTCTGCTCATATCTGAATATGAATAAATCCAGAATATCCGGATAAATCTAGAAAATAAATCTAGAACAAAAGCAGCTTATCAATAAATTAAAACACTACAGCCCATGACCACTTCTCTGATCAAACATAAATCAAAAAGTTCTAAAAGGATTTGTATCTTCTTTCTTATGGTTTTTTTTTTTTTTTTCTTTTCAATCTCTATTTGATTTAAGTCTTTTTACAAAGTCACTAGAAGGGTGGCTTCTGCACCATTTTTACTGACAAAGTTGCGGAAACAATATATTAGGATAGACTGGGGGGGAATACAAGTCCCAAGTTCTTAAGCGTTTATTTGCTGTATGACTGATTCTGCTCAATATTTCATGAAAATTAAAAAGCAAATGACTAATAACACTATCAACTCCTCACAGCGTATTAAGGATATACCTCAGTAACTGCTCCTTTAACTGTTCCCTCCTCCTTTATTCAACTAGGCATATGATTATCTGACGGTTAATATCTTCCACAAAATAGACACTGTAACTGAAGGCAGGCACAGGAACCAGATACCAAACAACATGCAGAAATCTTAAGAGTGAAAACTCTCCACTTCTGCTGATCTGCTTGCGTGCTTTAAGAACAAATTCCCACCATTACAAGAGTAACTGACAGTCATAATGCAAATCATGCCTGACATCACTATCTTTTTATTATGATAAATTCTCTGTTCATCTCTATGTAGCTGTGAATATTTTTTTTACTTTTTTTTTTTATGCAGCCCTGTTTTGGAGAAATCCAGATGTTTGGCAATGATAGTTCCACCTAGCAACCATGGATCTCCAGGATGGCAGAAAATACAGTCACCTGAATTATGGCTAATCTCCAGAGTATCATTGGCAGCATTCCAACAAATTAAGCTTTCTTAGTCTCCATTTGAGATTTTCAACTGTTGTAAATATTTCACTGTAGTGACATGGATCACAATTCATTAGAATCACACCATTAGTTAAAGAATTTAAGATTAGAGAACCTCATTTTTCATTTTACAAACTGAGCAACACTCAACCTCAAAAACACCAAAGAAGTCGCATCCAAAAGAAACAGACTGAAACCAAAGTTCCTATCAGCTGCTTTATGGCTTTGGAATTTCTACATTTCATCTGTGAGTATAAAGCAACTAGGTACATCATCTTCTACAGGTCTTATATTAAGAAAACACCCCAACAATTTAGATTGTAAATGCCTTCCCTTATAATTCCTTCCCCATTTTTTTTTTAATCAAACCAACAAAAAGGAAGCAAAACAACCACAACAATTTACTGGGTTGACATAATCAATGTTGAAAAACTAGGAAGGAACAGGAGTGAGAAACCACCAACAACTGAGGTACATCCTTTTTATTTCAAAGATTTTACTACTTGGCTCAAACACATTATTTTCCTCAGGAATTCTGGAAAAGATTTAACAAAGGAAAAAATATCCCTAATTTTCAGATAGTGAGCTAAAATCACACAGGGTACAGGTACAACGATTAGACCAAAAGTATACAGCAGGTCAGTGAAGGCAACTCTGTTAAAGGAAAGTATTAAGTAAAAAATGGCATGTATAGAGTTGCATTTGTACTTTTGATCATCTTCCTTCACAGAAATTAAAATTAGGTAGCAAAAACATGGTAGCTACTGCTAATCGTTTAAAAATTTCCAACAAATACAAGCCACAACTTGTAATGAATTATCAAAGCAGAAAAAATAGTGTTTCCCAGCTCTGTCTCCTTCTTTTTTTGCTAACTCTTATGTAAGGGAACTGTTGACTGAGTAAAAAGGGTCAATGATTTTGCAATCAGCAGTGACTAAGGTGAGAAGCTGGAGTGAAAAAGGGAAGTTTTTTTAGACATCCTTGGTTAATGTATCGTGGTTTAATCCTAGTCGGCAACTAAGAACGACACAGCCACTCACTCCACCCCAGGGGGATGGGGAGAAGAATTGACAAAAAAGTAAAACTCCTTGGTTGAGATAAAGACAGTTTAATAGAACAGCAAAGGCAGAAATAATAATAATAATAATAATAATAATAATAATAATAATAATAGAATATACAACCCAAGTGATGCACAATGCAATTGCTCACCACCTGCTGACCGATGAATGCCCAGCCTGTCACCGAGCAGCGATCGCCACCCCCCGGCCAACTCCCCCCAGTTTATATTCTGAGCATCACGCCTCCTCGCTGGCAGAGCACAGGAAGCTGAAAAGTCCTTGACTTAGTATAAGCACTACTTAGCAACAACTAAAATATCAGTGTGTTATCAACATCATTCCCATACTAAATCCAAAACACAGCACTATACCAGCTACTAGGAAGAAAATTAACTCTATTTCAGCAGAAACCAGTATATCATCGTAAAGCGTTATCTTTGCTCCCTTTTTCGTAGCCAGGCTGATATGTTTGAGAGGAAAAGGACAACCTTTCACGCACACAGCCATTAGAGAATGGGATTATTTAGAATTTATAATTTCTGAGTATCAGTGCTTTACCATGTGTGAAACTGTAAAATGACACAGATCTGGTTTGGAAATAGGCACTGTGCAAGGGTAAAGCACTGCAGCGGGAAAACAAAATTCACTGAAAAAACCACCTGATGTGACCCAGGAACACATGTGGAACAAACTTACTTAAACAAGTTGATGTTTAAGTACACTGTTAAAACCTTCCATTTTAATACTGATGCGACCTTGACCTGGAGCATCAGTATGTTCAAAATGTAGTCAGCATGACACCAGGTTTGAGATTTTAACAGTTTAAATACAATTTGGATAAGAATTTAATCTGCTGTCAATACAATGTAGATTACAAACACAAAGTTAGGCCACAGAACTCCACAATGTCAAAATCCATTTTACTAGCTTCAGCATCCTTGTTTCTTATCATAGCAATCACCCTCCAACCAACTCCAAAGGAACCCTGGAGATTTATCTTTCCTGGAAGCTATATTGAATGATCTTTGTTAAACCAAGTAGCACACTGTTTAGGTTTCTTGAATTAAAAGGGCAAAGGATGCTGTGCCGTCGATATGCACTGGCAACCCTGCCTGCCTCTGGCCCAAGGTATCAAGCATTTCTTCTCTTCTGTTGTGTTTAGGAGGGTCAGTTTTCCCCACATTATGGTGGCTTTGCTTCAAGTTCTCTCTGTGACTTTTTAACCAAGTGCTGATCTCCCCTCTGCATCAGTCTTTAGTTGCCAACATTAAAAGATATGTCCTGCTGCTGTAGTTCTACTGTACCTGCAATCAGACGATACTGACAGCCCTTGGCATTTTGAATCAAATTTGTTCCTGTGACCATCACCACCTCTAAGTTCACAGTCACAATCTGAGCCAAATTATCAAAGATCTACTATTTTAAAAGCGTACATGAACTCAGCTAATTTTAATTGAAAGGGGTACACTAGCTGTTCATACTAGCTGTTCAACAGGCAGCACAGAATAACCTGGGACAGACAGGCATGTTCGAAGTAATTCCTTCTCCTGGCACAGCTGACATATTTACTTGTTTGTCCCAGAAAACAAATTAACTCCTCCAGTAGATCACAGTACAAAACTGAGCTGATAGAGATAGATACAAATACTTCTAGTAAAAGTGTGATTATTATATATTTCCTCCACAGTATTATGACTTCTTGCATTCTGACCAGTCACATCCCAAGGTCAGTAATTCAGCACTCCTGAAGAAGCACTGAGAAAGGAATCCAGCTATTTAGTCTCCATTCTGCTATTCTTACTGACTGTCAGTATTCTTTCATTTTTGTGAGGGTCTATTTACAGAGAGGGAGGCAATAAATGCTCAGTGAGAGCAACCCCAGCCTCCCAGTGCGTTTTACAGAATACCGTATTCAAACAGTGCCAGATCAGCTGGAAAACCAAACAAATAGAAAAATAATTGTAATTGAATAAATTATCATCTATTTAAAAACGTGTGTGAATACTAGCCAGACAGACATAATGATTGCTTATGTATGGAAAGAGAGGGAGAAGAGCAGGCAAACTACAAGATGGATTTGAGACAGACAAACCTGGAACCTGTTCCTTGCAAGTCTGCTGATCCTGAAAAAGTGACCTGGTACTTCAGCAGAAGAGAAACATGGTAGGCCTTCACTTTGCAATAACTACGCAATGATTGGTTTCAGACGGGGAGGTAAACTTCCAATTCATAAAAGCACCTTGAGGCTCCAGTCATATTGTCATTGTTTCCTGTGTGGGAGGAGAAAAGGTGTCAGGATTGTGTAGCTGAGGTGAAATCCTTCAGCTGGCTGAGAAGGGACGGCACGGGACAGGACCACACAGCAGCCAAGCCCAGGGCAGCTCCCTTTTGCAACTGTGATTGTGTCACCTGTATGTGAAACCACAACCACAGCCTGAATTGATCACAAGCCTCCTAGAGGCCTTGGCATAGGTTATCAGAGACCAACTGTATGGAAATCTCTGTTAATGGTTGTGGAGTAGCGTCTACTGCTGCTGTGACTTCAAGCAAAAGAATTTGCCTCTTTCATGTATACCTGCACTGATTAAAAGGCTTAAACATTCATGTGCTGAACTTAGCTGGTCATCAGTCTTCCTGTGTTTTCAATAACCAATCATTCCATGATGGTTCAGTACAAGTCACCAGTTCTCTGTCCACTGCCTTTTCCAGAAAACATACTTTAATATCTGAAATTCCAGGCAAGAATCATTCCCACAGAAGAAATCAAAATTCTAAATACTAATAAAATTGTCTCCTCCTCCCCACCCATCTAAGGCAGTTAGAAGACGTTACCACCAGCACAATTTCTGTGTAGTTAGATGATGGGTAGTTTGGTGATGTTTGCCTATTTGTTGACATTGCTTCTCCACCCTGCATGGTTCTTGCAGACTGTGTTCTTTAGGATGTTAACATTAGCAAGACACTTCATGTCAAAGCCTCATTTCCCTCAGGAAAAGCTGTAGTTTGTTAACTCCTCCAACTTGTTTTTCGCTACTATACTAACGCTGATATACTAACGCTGTCAGATTAATTCCTTCCTTCTTTTTTTTTTTTTTTTTTTTTTTTTTAGACAGAATGTCTTTTATAAGTAAAATCAAATAATTTTCAGGGCTGAATCAATGCCAAAACCAGATGCATTTTCCTCCAGAGAACTGGAATGAATATTTATACTTCAGCTCTCTAATGGGCTGTTTTAAAGAATGACTTCGTATGTAAGTGTTGAGTTGAACACGAGACTAAGGCAGCTTCGTGGTTCAGACAGCAGTTTTTTCAAACCAAATTTTGATCATTCATTTCTTCTTGAATTAGAAAAATCAACATACTGTGCAGAACTCAGCTGGAGTATCACTGATTTTGATTCAGTTTTATTAAGCAAAAATTAAATATTAATTTGTTCTCAGATTGCATTTCCTACGTAAGTTGTAAGTAAGCAAATAAATGAACATGAATTGATTTCACTGTTGTTTTTTAATATATAGTCTGCTATCTTACCTCATTCTAATAGCTAATAATTCACATCAATAACAAACTCACTCAAATTTTTGGAATGCTTTTCCATTCATCATTTTCCCAGGGCATCTTTGTAGAAGATAAGGTGTGTAATATCGCAGCCCAGAGATCATCCCAGAGGTCAATGAGATTTTTGTCATTAACATTTAATCTGATCTTTTTTATATTAAAAAAAAGGTAAAGTTTAATTCTTGTCTGTACCAAATATATTAAGGCTACAACTAAGAACAACTCCAAGACACTAGGATTGTCTGAAAACTGAGGTTTCTTCATAGATTCCCTGAAATAGTGCTTCGAGGACTAATCCACTTGCCCTCCGGTCCTTCAGCTAAACTGAACACTGTAATCATTCTCATGCCAAAATTGCTTATTATGCCATTCCCCCTGCTTTCACCATCAGGCTGGAAACAAGCAATGATCAGCTCAAGGATCTGGCTTTTGCTTAGCTTCACTGTTTCCATCACTCTGCTGAACATACATGCATACAAACTTTTTCTGCTTTCTTGATTTGATATGTAATCAAACACAATCAGTTATTATGTTTGTAAACCTAATGCAGGATAGCATTTGAGTTTCCTTGGGTGTTAAGCTTGTTGCTCCCATTAAAAATAATGTAAAAGTCTTAACTACTTCTACAAAATAGAATCTGGCAGTAACTTTTGCAAACTCCTTGAAGGAAACTTGCTGAACACCCAAATTAAAGATTGCTAAAATGTTTTGGTTACATAAAACTGTCACAGAGCCATAACATTGAGTGAGATGAAGAGAGACACCAAAAGGGACATTTCATTCCCATTTCTAGGGAAAGCTATGGTTGCTGTCACTAAAAAAAAGGATTGCAAGTTCACAATGAGAGCTGAAATTCCTATCTGGCTGATAGAAAAAGCCTGAGGGGGTGCGTAAGAAAGAGGAAGAATTTTTGTGGTTGAAAGGAGGAAACAGAATGAGGGAAAGATGTACAGCAGACAGAAAAAGGTATTGCTATTCTTCTGTCTGGTAAAATATATCTTACAATCATTTAAAGATTTCTTTTAATCCCCTACAAATTCCATTGAGCTAGCAGAGGTATATCCTCAGTTTAAGCTCTGAGAAAAATCAAAGTTTTTTAAGGAGCTTTCAGACTCACTTTTACATCTAAGGTTTTTCTTCTTGCATGGATCATCCACAACAGAGAAAATAAAATTGTGTTTATAAAATTGGATTGCTTATCGGAAGAGCACTCAAACAGACTTCAGATCCTTTTGGAATGGATTTATTTACTTGCAGACCTTCTAAATATGCATCAGCTTGAAAACGCCATTTTTGTTTGGCCAAGCTCTCTCAGGTTACATGCACATGGTTAGACAGAAATGAAGCTTTATACTAGTCTCTTGATTTCTGGAATCAGGGTTTACTTTTTCTGCTTCCACTGGAAAGATTCCAAAGTAAATACCCATTCTTTCTGCAACACTTATTCGAAATGTGGTAAATGTTGCTTTGCAAACTATCCCACTGGAACCCTGAGGGACATCTGGCATTCAGGTGACTCTGTATGGATACTCATTATTGCAATCTAAATTTAAAATCATCTGTCATTACCACTTTGCTATGAATTTCCCACTTCAGCTGTATCATATAATTATAGAATAATTTAAGTTGGAAGGGATCTTTGGAGGTCATGTAATCCAACCTGCAAACACACACACACATTACCAAAGTAGGGCCAACTCCAAAGTCAGATTAGGTCGCTCAGGATCTTGTCCATCTGAATTCAGAGTGTCTCCAAGGATAGAGATTCCACCCACTCTCAGGACATGTTTCAGTGTTTGACTGCCTTCATTTCCTTATATCTAATAAGAACTTCCTGTGCTGAAATTTTTGTCCGTTGGTTCTCAACCTTTCACTTCTCACATCAGAGAAGAGTCTGGTTTTCTCTTCACTATGAACCCCCCTTTAGGCACTTGAAGACAGAAATAAGATCATATCCTTTGCCTACTCTTCTCCGCATTGAACAAATAGCTTACGCAATTTGAAGGAAGACATCGTTGAACAAGTAGTAGCAAGCAAGCAGATACCCATGATGTTTATTATACACATGGTTTTATATCAACTTACTAAATAATTACCAAAATGTGGGGAAAAATAAACAACTTACATTTGTGTCAGCTCTGCAGTTTATTTGGCCTCTTTCAGTCTGAAGTAAGAAATTTACTTGATCTGGTTTTGCCTTCCTTAATTTTGAAAGGAATGTATGCTGCTGGTGGTAAGAGACACTGAGGGTGGTCACCTTCTGCTTGCATTTAAGGATGTCTTTCAGTTGATCCTCTTGTCTAATGAGGAAGACTGAATCAGCCAATCAATAAAATATTCACAGTACAACACTAAATCAGTACTAAACAGTACAACTACATCACTACTTGTGATGAAGTCTAGTTCCCAGTGTAGAAACCAGCAAATTAGAATGTACAGTGAAAGCCAGGGATTTTTTGGCTGATTTTTTTTTTTTTTTTTCTAACCGAAGCTACCAAAGATTTAAAAATTATCATTCTTTTGCATTTATTTTCTTGTATCTGTACAGAATTGTGTTCCTTAACAAAAGTGATGTACATGGTTTGATGATGAACATCTTGATTCATTAGATGAGATATTATCGTTCGCCTTGCAACTGTAACCAAAATTACAAGAACACATGCAAGGAACTAAATGACTAAATACTAACTTACTTCCTTCACAGCAGTTTAACATTTTTTAATCAAACATTCTTGAAATTAGAATTATTACTCTTAGACAGGATGATGTTTATAATATAATGTTTTATATCCAGGGCAATCATAATAAAGCACTACTAACTAATTTTTTGTCCATAAACATAACTGTTGTCTAAAAATAACAGCATGGTAAAGAAGAGAAAAAACAAAAGGGAATTCATGCAGTGTCATACACTAAGTCCCAAATATCTGATCTCATATATTTACTTCAGTCCTGAGTCAATCCTTTGCTCTGGAAAAATTCTGACTTTCTGATGAAAGAGTAAGCTTTACCAAAGGGTTAAACATCATAAAAAGCGGGGGGGGGGGGGGGGAGGGGTGTTGCAGAAAGCAATATTATGTATTTGGAGATAGGTAATACATGCTTGAGAAGTCTTGTAACAAGAAGCCCTTCTTATCTTAGCTTTTATATTTTTTAACTACCTATGGATTTTTTTTATGCCCTACCCTACCTGTGATTCACCAGTAAAGAAAAAAATTCCTATTTAAATAGCATTGGTAAATATCGATACCCCTAAAACAGAATACAGTGACATTTCACCTGTACACATAAACAGCTTGAATTGACTTTTTTTTAAAAGAGCTACTAAAGAGTAAAATGGAGCTTATGATAAGTTAAATTATACATACGACAGCAGAAGAAACATATACTTGGGGAAAAAAATATACAATACCCAATAAGAAAAGTCATTTTGCTTGTGTGTCCCTTTAAACAGCGTGTTGCATCTTAAGTTTCTTGTGGTTCTCACTTCCTTCTATGCAAGAAATGTTAGTCTATTGAAATACTCAGTTATTTGGGTACCAGAAATGTTTCTTTCCAATACATCACAGAAAAAACTACTGAAGGAGAACAAAAACTGTCTGAATGAAGGAAGAAAAGATAGCAGTTTGCTTACACACTTTTCATCTGCCAGTAATGTTTTTAGTTAAGTCACTTCGGACTTAATTAAAGTTAAATTAGTTCTATTCATCAGACTGAATAGAAGTGCTTAATACTGATGTTTGGCTATACTGTACTATAAAAAAGGAGTTTTATCAATCCCACAGTAACATTATGAGGACCCAGGCTATGGATCTGAATGCATAATTTTGGCATTGCGTGCATCTTGCAAGCTGGTTTGCATGTCACTGTAGGAAACCAAATTCTATGTAAATAAGATTCTCCCTGCCCCCAAATTCTACCTCTTCCACCATCAGACAGAGGGTAAGTATCACCACATCAATTATAGCTTTCTGAAGGCACACACAAAGAAAATATAATCAATAAAGAAAACACTGTTTTACTGCTTTTAATTACAAGGTGATGCAAAAATGCCAATATGTATTTAGCACGCCTTTGGCCAAGGGGGGCTTCATACATTTTCTCCTGACCCTGTAGCTTAGGGTCTATCTACTATACATCTTTCTGCCTATGATATAAGACAGGGTTCTTGTTGGTAGACCAAAAATTGAATGAAGTATTAGAGCTATATGTTCTAAAATGTCTTTAATCGGGGGAAAACACCCTGAAGGAGTCTGAGACTTTTACCATTTCGATAACTTGTCTTGAAATAAAAATTCAGAAGTACTTGTATCAGCAGAAGACAAAATACATCACGGTAGTAGACTGAAAAGCAAGTGTGGTGCAAGTGGAGTCTTTCCTGCCAGAGTAGGTGTAAAGGTCAGTTACATTTTAGGTGTGTGCTAACCTTTGATCAGCAGGCTCACCCCAATAAGGGACAAATATTTTTCCTGGGAATTACTATCTTCTGAACTGACATAAGTACTGCATAGTCATACTGCTGTCAACCATCCTCAAGCTGAACATAGTTACATGTTCCTAGGATCCTTTAGGCTACAATTCTTCCACAATTTTGACACCTAGTTTGACAGAGACTTTAAAAAAAAAATATGAACGAAGCTAATTTGCAAGCCAAAGAAACATGAAATGTTTTGACTCTAAGACTGTATTTTCAGTTAGGCACAATATAATGGATCCATATGTGAAAATGAATAATGCGAAGAAACAGAAGCTAGGTTAATAGACTATAAAGGACAAAGTTTGAAATTGTATGCTCTAGTTTAACTCCATAATTTAACAACCAACTTTTTCATTAGGGAAATAAAACAAAACTCTTGCAAACAGGAATGAAACAATCTACCTCCAATAGTAAAGACTTTTCTCTGCAACATGAATTTGTGTGACAGCATTTCATTTCAATACAGATAAAATGGAAGAAGTAATAGAGCAATCTAGAAAGAGATTATAAATTAAAAACTGAAAATGAAATCTCTTTGCGCATTGGCCCAGTGGAACTGCTATATATTTTATGGTTTTCACTGAAGAGAAGAGAAAAGAAGAAAAACTTTGTTTATTTAATTTGGGGGGCAATTAAATAAGGGAAACATAACTTGTGTAACTGCAGGCTGCTCATTACCATGTGGCATGTGGAAGAGACCATATTTTAGTATTTCGATCAGATTACCTATAAATTTAACCTTGGATTTCAGTGTCACAGAGGGAATTGTAACTCAACGGAAACACCACTTTCTGTACCAAGCCAGTTTCCATTTTTTAATAGTTCAATATCTAAATAACATCATTGTTTTGGCTTTCATTCAGAAATAAAACGATCCAGCCATTAGAACTTAGACTGTATCCTAAAACTTCTGATTAAATACATACATTAACTCATATCCCATTCCCTCATACACCAGTAGTGGTAGAGGCCTTTTGTAAAAGATCTTGTAGGTTCCCACCAGAAGACCTATCACTCAGTCTCTTAGAAAACAGCCTGAACAAAGCTCCAGAGAGCACTACATAAGAAGAAATGAAGCTCCATTCAAAAAGGAATAGACAAGATTACCCAAAAATGAGAATGTGCATCTGTCTGGTCCTGATCCAACAAAACAACTCAACCCGAACTGATCAAGACCTTTAAATAGATATTGGAATTAAATTCTGTTCATCAGATTCACATGAAAGGTATATGAATACTGCAAGTCAACATCACTATGCATAGGTTCCAAAGGCTTTGCAGAACTGCAGTACAATTTTACTCTTTGAAAATAACTTGCATAAAATACAGGTTATTCTGTGAAACTTTGAATGGTTTTTAATTTTAATCCCCTCAGGCAAAAAATATATTCTTCTAGATAGCACCAAGTGAGTTTGGGATGGGTTGCAGGGGGAAGCTGGGAGAAGGCAGCTGAGAAAAAGTGACACAGAATAATAAAAGTATTTTTAAAGGTCAGTGAAAATAAAATCTACATTAAAGTTACAGCAAAATGTTCTCCAGCTTATCTGGTTACTGGAGCCTTCTAATGCTTTTGCACCAAGTGACAAGATCTTTGCAATCACTCAACCTAACAAAGGAACACAACTCTTAAAATCTTCTGCAAAATACCTTAGTTCTCAGGGTAATTTTAAAGAGCTGGCAAGTTATCGTGCACTTCATTCATTGTGAGTAGACACAGATGAACATCACCATTAGACCTGTTTCCAGAGTAGATGAATGTGCAAACACTGCTGGTGAGATTACTTTATGCACGTAAATTTAAAATCCATTTTCCTTTCATCATCACGCACATGACTTTGAAACAGTTTTTGCAACTGCCATGCCAATAAATCCCAATCACATAAATGCACATGGAAAGTGAACAAAAAGGGAACACACAGAAAAATAATAGAATTTTAAAACATGAATTGTCATCCACCTCTGCTGCTTAACAAGAAAAAAAAAAGTAGCTATTCACGTTCACTTTGAATTCATGCCCTTACATGAGAACCTGAGAAATTTTCAGTAGGCTATTCATCATTCCTAAAAATGATGCTGTATTATACATTGTAAAATGTATACCTTAATGCAGCTGGTTTAAACCTCCATCACGTTTAATGCTCTTAACACCATTCTTCTAATACATAGAGACAAAGTTTACTTTTTCTTCCCTACAGTTTTCATTGGCAATTTATATTCCTCAAGCACCTTTTAGACTTGCTATCACACTACTCCTCAAAAAAAAACTATAACATTCTTTATTGTGTCACTGCAATTGATATGCACACATACCGCCTATAGCCAGCAGTAAATTTCTGCATCTAAGGATTTTCTCAGGGAATCTGTATATTTTTCAATAGACATATTTAGGACCCAATTTTTTCATATGCAAGGCTATATGCCCCAGAGTATAGTATACACAATTTTATACCTATTTTGTATGTAGAAGCGTGAAATGCAGATTTACGGATATATGAATATAGTGCACACACGTCCAGAAATTAATATGCAAATTCTGGCTCCCTTGATGCTTGTGGCAGAATTTGTATTGACTCTCACAAAGACTAGTCTTCACCTGTGATTACTGAACAGTAGACTGTTTTTCTGCTAGTTGAAATTATGAAAACACTGAGAAGACACCTAATTCTTAAACAACTTGATATTTTTGAGGAGTCCATGTCTTCGTTCTGACTGCAAATTTGAAAAGTTCTCTTTTTATAGCCCTGTTAAAAGTCTCTGGAGCCTAAGTGTATGGGCAGATCAGCATTCTTTTGGCTCCAAGTAAATAAAACATACCCACTTAGTTGCTCATCAATGTTCAGGAAAACTTGAAAAAGATAGCCAACTTCTAATATGTCCCAAAGAGCAAGTAGTTACCCAGACTGCCCTTCCCAAGTCCTAATGCTACAGGCATGTTATTCCACTGGTAGCAGAGTAACTAATGATTAAAGTATGCATAAGCCACATTAGATTTGCACCAAATTATTCCTGTAGAGAGATGTACTCTGTTTCTTTGATCACCAAGTAAGCAGCCACACCAATAAAATGAATTCTGATATCATTCACAGGAAAGTTTGAAGCCAGAGTCAAATACATGCTGTAGTTCTGACTTTTTGTTCATTCATTTCCATAGGGTAATGAGCAACACTGAGTTTAAACCACTGATTTCAGCTCCATGTTACAATCTTTCTACACTTTGGGGACATTCAAGAGATATAGGCTTCTTTCTAACACTGAATAATACTGGGGCAATATATGTTTTCCTGTCCCTGGTATATTAGTTCTTGTGTAGCCCATTACTTTCATCTGTGATGTTTCTGGGTTTGTGCTCTTTATAGTGCCAGACCTTGTTCCAAAATGACAGTGGCCTGAAGTCAAGTTTAAATGATAACATACTTCATTCACAGTCAGAGAGAAGCTTTTTCATGAATGTTCCCTTTGTATTATACCATTTCTTCAGTTATTCAAATTCACTTTCTATACCTCTTCACTGATCCTTGACCCACAAGTACTCTTACTTAAATAACAATTTTTACTTCCACTTTTGCAAATATTCCTGAAAGAGGGTAAACATTTGAAAAGCATTACTGAACAGTCACTTAATCTAATTACTTTATCAGACCTGTGGAGATTAATCTGATTCTGTGCTGTATTTTTTTTAAAGACTATGAAACTCATTCCTGCACAAATGCTGTACTACAAACATAAGCTAGATATAAGCCAGTAGATTGTGAATCAGAGAGAGTTATGTCTTTACTTGGTATTATTTACACCTACAAATAATGTCCTGGAATCTAAAAATATCCGGGTAAATGTTATGCTTCCCTTTCTGTCCCTCCACCATTTGATTTAACACCAAATCTAATGATGACATTATCTATGTTGATTCATGATTCTGTGGGATGAGAAGAAATACCTGCTTTGAAATACAGGAATGCAGATAAAAAATACGGAAGAGAAACATAAAGCTGAGAGAAAGGTAAAGAAAAGAAAATTGAAAAAATAATGCAAAAACTGTCTCAACACTGTATTGTCCATTCTCATGTCATTGAATATGACAATCAAATAACGCTATTCAGTCATCATGTAAAACTTGCCTTCCTTACCTACATCTCCCTTCATCCCACTGATATTAATGCAAAACTCAATGTCAAATCAAACTAGGCTGTGGCTTTAATGGTCCACTAATCTTAAAAATATTAGTTGCCTTTTGCATAGACGAAGAGATTACTTTAGCTTCAGCTGAAGTGCCATTCCCCATAGTTTTGTCAATAACTTTCACCTCTTGCTATCCCAGTTCACCTTTCTTCTTCATTACCAGCCTTCATTGTGAGGTCAGTCTCTCCCCCAACACCCCTTTAGAATTCTGCAGATTCTCCTCCCCTGTTAGAAAATCCAACCGAATCCCAAAGGCCCAGGATTCTCAGTTCTTTTCCACTCCAGTACATATCGAATCATTGTTTCACTATTTTTTTTATCTGTTTTTATAAAGAACCTGCAACTTTCGTATGACATTTCCTCAAAAGGTAATATTTCTGAAAATTGTTCATTATATTCAATCTTTTACATTGTTTTTTGATCTTCATGCAGTTATTGAAAATATTCAGTAAATCCTCTTCTACAGCATGTATCAGGGAGAGACACCACTACTTCACCTTACTTTCATCTTCATCTATTTCTGCTAATTAAGTTTCCAAATGCACTTTGAAAATTTCCATTTTTCTTGTATCATTACAAGACAATTGTACATATGATGACAGGTGCAATTTCTCTAATTTAGACAGGAAAGACCTTTGATCAGAATTGAAAATTTGTTGGACATATATTTGCTGGACATATGGAAAACTGTTGGACATACAGAACTCCAAATTTTATTTAATTAGAAACCATAGGACAGTCACCTCACAAACACAGGACTGATATTTCTTTAAAAACTACTTTCCTTGAACCTACAGTAGCATTTCATGTCACTACAGGTAAAGACTGGAACAGAGCCTTTTCCACTACTTCCTTTGAGCATTCAATATTAGCATCAAGAAACTGCAAAGCAGGCAGGCATATTTAGGGTAAAGAGATTACTCAACTTTTTTTTTTTTCTTTTTTTATTTTGTCTGTGTAATATATTTTTTCCAAGCGATCATAACAGACGATTTTACCAGGAAAAGAATCTCATTGAAAAAACTCCGATTATTGGCATGTGTAAATTTAAGAAACTTCAAACATTTTAATTCATGTAACTAAAATGATAGTGGCCATTTCCAAATGTCCAAATTCATTTCTCTGTGGAGTAGATGTGTCCTAGGCATTCAGGAAATGGCTTTCCAAGTTCAGAGAGGAGGTCTGGCCTCATCCATTTCAGTGAAGATAAACTGTCCCAATAGGACATAGACAAATTAATTTCATTTCCAAATTCAGAGCTAAATCTAGTTATAAAACAACTCAAAAGTTTGAGAGTGTTGAACTAAAAAGTTTGTAATTGATCTGTGTTTCTCTCCTATTAAACTGTCTCAATCTTCCACCTTTTATCTTGTGAAGTTAACATTTCTTAATAACCAAATAGCAAATGTTCATTTCAGCAGAATCTGGAATGCTTTAATGGTAACAAGAAAGGTTTTAACTTCACAATTGTTCAGGGATTTTTCAGTGAGTAACTCCAAAATCTGATGCCTGAATTAAATACTTATGAGCTCTAGTGTTTACCAACATATTACTACAAACTCCGGGGAAGTTTTATTTTGTTCACTAGGGCTCGATTGTTTGGGTTGGTTTTATTTTCTTTTGAAAAGTAGCTTCCACAGTTTGTACATATGACATGACCCATAAAGGTCAACTGTTATTCCATTTTCTCCATCTTCCCCTTCTTCTCCAGACTTCTTGCTGTGGTCTAAACAATTTGCCTTCCAACTAAGCTCCCTGCTATTGCTGTACCACTTCTTCTGATAAAGTGTAAACTGCGAGATCAATGCATTTTTTCCTCAGTCTTCAGCTCTCTGGACCCCACACATCCAGCTAGATGAGAGACAGTAAAAGCAGTATGTAAGGTGAAGAGCAAATTTAAAATGTTTTAAGGCTGCCTACCTGAAATTTAATTTCAGTAAATATCAATACCATGCTTGACGTGGTTGGTACAAACATGTCAGATTCACAGTGCTGCTTACTTCAGACCACCCTTGATACATCTTTCAGGAATGTAAAGTAAATTCAATCATTTTGAAGTATTGATTGACTTAGTTTGAAAATCATCACATGCAGCGACTAAGGATTTGATATTCACTCATATGAGGCTTAAAGGCAAGTCTTTCCCTAAGAGTCCATGGAAATCAGCTCTCCACCATTCTAGCTATTTTGGGGAAAAAAATGTATAAAACCAGGGTTGTTTTAAAGTCCTTCATCCATAAGGTTAATATAAGTCAAGACTATTAGATCAATTTAGCAAAGTATTTATTCATTATTCTTCTGTTAATCAGTTCATTATTTTCTCAGATTGCATTTAAATGCTGTAACCGATATTTTCATAAACTAATTTCACTTCATGAATAAGCAGTTGCTGCTAACAAAAAAATATAACTGAGAATAACAACAACTGTAAACAAACTTTGGTCTTAGTAAGGTGTTCTGGCCATATTCTGATGGGAATAGTAACTACTAAACAAATACATTAGATTTATGTTTTTATTTATGCTTTGGCAAGTAGATGATTCATTTAGGAATATGCCTATTTTTTTCTAAATCTGACTGAACACACTGTACTTAGTAGTAAAATTCTTGGTTAGAGAAGTCAGTTAAATTATTCTCTCTCCTTCCCCTTTCTTTCTGACTTTTTGAGGATCTTCACAAAGGACAACTATTACAGAGATATTCAGGAGGAGGTAAAACCAGAGTACACAAACAAACCTGTGCAACATCATTCACTCGGTTACAGTCTAGAACTTTCCCTAGTGCTTTGCATTTTTCAAGCACATTCTTTTATATTATTTTAAAAACATGCTCACTTGACCGCTAAGTAATATTATCACCAGCAACAAGGAAAGAGAACTGTGTTCCAACAAATTAAGAACAGAAAAAAGAAAAAAACATGCTCCGAGACATCCATTACTTTAATACCCTAAGTTATATTTGTCTTCCATCTCACTCTCTCTTCCCGTAGAATGTCACCACCTACTACTGTCATGACTAAAATTAGTCATGAGGGTGAGAATATACGATGATTAACACAGGATCTAAACAGAACATGGAATAACAGTAATTGCATTAGAACTGGGTGGGTAAAGGATTTAGGGTAAAGAATTTTTTTCTTAGCTATGTGAAACAAAAAAATGTTTTAATTTTCTTCACCTGCAGAAGATTGCTACATTCTGATAATTTCTTTAAAAGGGAAGGGCTGAGAAAATAGATTATTTTTTCCACAACTCTATTTTTATTATTTTCCACATTTTTCTGAATAGCTGCATATTAATGAAAAAGGAAGAACCCTTACTTTGAAAAATGCTAAAATGAAAGATTCAGATTTCTCCAAATGTATTCCTTTTATTTTCTTGAAAGACCTACTGGCCAAATCCTCTCTAAATTTGCAAGTCATTTCTATTACTTTGCAAATACCATTTTCAGTAAATAAAAAATGGCTGCAAGAAATTAGATTTGAGGTACATGCCATCTCCACAATTGTCAAAGAGCACTTACTGTGATTCCGACTACTAAATTTAGAACAAATAAAATATAATCTTCACTTTTTTGTCAATTAGTCCAGAACCCACGGTTGTGTGATATCCACGTTCTTTTACAACACTCACCTCACTGCTGGCATTCAACTGCATTAAAACACAAACTTTGTCTAAAAATGGAGAATTTCAAGATTACTTTATGAACTAAAAAGCACATTAGATGAAAAGCCATGTAACTATTTTTTAAAGGAATTAAGTATTCTATATCTCAAAATTAATTTTAATTGAGTATTTATGTTGCAGCTCTTCTCAGAACACTGAGTCTCAAATGATAAGTAACATCAGAAATACTGGAAAAATCTTATTATAGATAAATGGACAATGATATTATGATATTATCAGTTTCTCATATATGGATTAACTTCCTACACATATTTTCATAGTGGAAATTACTGCTCACCTATTTCGATAATAAGTGTATTTAAATGCAGCTTTATCTCTCAAATGATTTTGCTGCTGTAGTCACTCACCCAGCTCAAAATACACACATATAACCCACCACAACTTTTACATAAATGTCTCTAGTAACTGTTGAACGTGAGGAGGGGAAGATTTTGGCTGAGTCCAAAGATCAGTTATCATGAGACTACATTACCATGTGTATTGCAATAATGCCCTTTAAATGAGCCTAACTTAAGATAGAGTAATATTAAATAGAACAATTTAAAGTCTCTATGGAAAAGGACATTAAAGTACAACTGAAAACAGCTTTTAAATGTCTTTTGTTTTTCTTTTTAAATTTCTGTGACTAGCAAAAAGTATTAGACCTGTGATAGGCTTTTAAAAACAGTTTCAAAAGTAAATGAAGAAGTAAACATTTCTGAACAACTAGATTACATTTCTCTTAGACTATAATCAAGCTCAGCTTTATTCTGTATAATGAAACTACTAGCAGGTGTTAGGTGCCTCAGGGAAGTACCGTTTCCTAGTGACTCCCTCCTTAACACTGCTATCTGTAGAGAAGCATATTTGCTTACAGAGTAACAGAATTTGGATCTAGGACAGGGGAATCTGTAGAGAAAATATTGAAATCACTTTTGACTACATAAAAAAAAGGATGTTTTGCAATTTTTAATGTCATTTAAATTCACAAATCCCAGGAAGGACAGAAATTTGAAGTCATATAGCAGAGCGTAAAGTAACAATTCCTCAGTTCAGAATGATGTTTATTTCATAGATGTGACCATAGTCAGAACCTTGATGAATTTGATTTTAATGCTAAGTTTAAATCAAAAGCCCCTGAGGCAGTTAAGTCAAGTCAGTGCTCCAGTGTAAAAAGTTCAGCAAAGGTCTACATACGTGTCCCTTTTCACATCTTGAATTTCTCCTTGCAGTGAAGACTATATCCTATTTGTTACAAAATGCTTATCCACCAATCTTTGCTCTTCTCACAGACCCAGAATAAGACACAAGTAAATCAGCTACCTTGATTGACTCAACTTCTTCAGCTATGAAATACATAATATGAATATACCTGCTGATTGAGGATGCACATATGCTGGCATACATTGTCTTTTGCTTCCACATAAACCACAGTCTGCAGGAAACACCATTTCTTCAAACAATGACTCTGCATACATTTCCATCTCCTGCTCTGTCTGGCAAGAAAACAGCTTTAAAAATCCATTGTAGGGGATGGACCATATGGCTGCATAGCACCGTCTGCACCCTATAGAAAAATGAAAATGTATTGGTGAGTGCTCCCAAGCTGCAGAAAGTATACTAGCAACACCCTGCGATTTCTTTTCTTTTTTGCCCCAGGGTATTTCTAGTTTCAGAAACTTAAGGCCAGATAGTATTTTCCATAACTATTTCCCCAGTCTAGCAAGGCAAAAATCCCATTATCAGGATACAGAACTATCTGGATATTGGGCGACCTGCCTATGCTGCAAGACCGAACATCAGAATTCTTGTCAAAGTAGAAGAGGACATAAGGCAGCTGTCAATCAAGCTAGAATGATACCACACATTGTATCAACCCCTTGATAACTGCAACTATCCCAGGAATTAATCAGGTCCATCCCAAGAGAAGGAACAGTCACTGTTTAGCCCTCAGAATTTATGTATTACAATGTGCCATATCCCTAATGTTTCTGCTGGAGCACAGAACTACCCACTACTACATAAATTCTGTAGTCCTTTAATCCCTATACAAAATCAAATAGACTTCAAATTCAGCATGTGACAATATTTTAGCACACTTAAGAATTATGTAGAAAATTCCATGCAGTGTAATTCAAAACTACTACTACCAAGCTTCATCCCCAAAATTCCTCAGATTGTAGAATATTCTATGGTGCATTTTTTGGCATACTATACAGGCAGAGGCATATGCATGTAATATCATATTGTACCATCAAAAATAGAGCATAATAAACTTTGTCAGCAACAATCATAGATGTTCTTAGCAGCTACAGAGTTTTACAGCTCCATTAACCTAAAATTGTACTAGCTGACGATTTCTCCTGTCAAGCGTATTTGGAATCCAAAACAATCCACATTATTTCTGCTATTTTCTTATTGTAAACAGTTACAAGACATAACATTATTAATATCACAACAACCTGGGCTTTGACAAATCATTAATTTTCCTAGAGAAAAAGAAAAGAAAGCTTACAAAGATATGCAAAGCGGAAAATATAATGAAATTTGGTTATAAGGAATGGCAAGTGACACACTTGCTCAAACCCTTTGGCGATGACATCTGGTGACATGAATCTGATTACAAATTTGATTTTGCTAAAGTAATAGTTCCACTAATATAGGAAACCATCATGCATCCATATGGGGGCCTTTGCAGAAGTAGGCATGGGCCCAAGTAGTCAATCAGTATGACCAACCCATACTCAGTCTTCCCCTTACCTATTTCTATCAACAGAATCACTCAAGGTGTTGGCTGATTAAACTACCTTTGTTGTCACCACAGGTTTATTTGAAAATAACTGCAGTTATTGACCTTATACAAGCAAAGCAATTACATATATATGCATAGTAATCTTTCGTATTTTACCTACACTACCACATAATCTCCATAACAGGCTGTTCAGCAGGCAGCAGAAGTGTTTGTTGAACAGAAGACACTCAGTTCTGCATGGATCTGCATGCAGTGGCACCCTCTAACCCCTTACCCTCCCCTCCTCCTTCACCGCATCCCCTTCGCCCCCTCGGTCTCCTGCCTCTTTCACAGGCACCGGGTGCCAGGGCCAGTTCAGAGCGTGGCATGCCCTGACCGGCTGGATGCTGCATCTCTCAGCTGGCTGGCATTGCTGACACCATGTAATTGACACCAATTTGGATCTCCTCCTTCTATCCAGCCACCAATTCACACAAGCTTGTAGACCTTTCATCCCTTTGAGATCTCTACCCTCTGTCGATATGGCTGAAGCCAGGCAATGAGTTCAAAAAATATTAGTGATAAACTTGACAGCTGCCCAGTAGGTAAACCTCATTTCTTAAGAAACAAGGCTGATACCTGTGTATTCAGTTTTCATGAGTGAAACTGCAGGAAACAATAGAAAACTCTGAAGCATAATACGACAAAGAAAAAGGACTAGTTACAGAGGTTCCTGAATTTCTAAAGTTTAAGTAAAGCTAAGAGTTGAACTTAAATTATCAAAAACTTCGAATCTATACACAATGAGAAGAGCTGGGAATGTAGGTATGATATGCTGCTTTAGTTGCAAGAAACTAATAGGTGAAATTAAAGTGAAAAATGGAGTTTAACGTTAACCAGTGGAGTAGCAACAGTAAATCCAAAATAAAATGAAAGTACATAGACTGAAGGTATTATCTCTTGTGTAATAGTGTGTCTGCACCGTATGATCATGGATCCTAACAAATGTGATTATCAGCCGCCTGAATGATAGGCATTTCATCAGTTCTGCACCGGTCCAGTAAGCACAAGTGCTAGGAGCAGCAAAATTAGGAAGATGCAATAAAGCGAAATGGCCTTAACAGAATAAATGGTTACCAGAATTACTGAACCTATTATTCAACATACAAAATATAGAGTGATCTGCATTGCATTATCTTTCTGTAGCTACAATGCTCTATCCGTATAAAAAAATATTCTGAACTAGGGGCATAATATCTGACTTCAGGGTGGAATTTCTGTCTCTAACCACTATGACCACCTGTGATTAAGATGGCCAAACACAAATATTTACAGGACAAACCAAAATGTAATCTTTCTATCTTGAAATGAGTAGCATGATGTAGAAAATGGAAAAAATAAACAAAACCCAAACTAAACCAGAAATTTGAATGCCCTCAGAATTATTAAGAATGTTGAATATTTTTACAGTCTTTTGATGCAGTGCCAGGATGAGAGTTTCAATGGGGAACTCCACGGCTGCATCTGCCAGTATTTCAGGAAGGAAATGGATCAGGCAGTACCCAGCTCATTCTTTAAGTCTCCCTTTTATATGCCTACACTAATAGTTTAGAGACAGTTGAGGGCTTCATGAAGGCAGAAGATATTGCTCCACATCACCATGGCTTCAAACATCAATTTTTTTCATTTTAACTCAAGGAAGTAAACAAGGAAACATGTTCCTCAGTATCAAGATCAAAACTTCAAGCTCCTCCAGAAGCAGCACAATGGTCCAGGCCTACCATCTTCTCTTTGGATGTCTTAATTTTAAATATATTTCAGATAGGGCCTTTGAGAATAACACAGTTTCCTTACTGCTGGCACAATTACTGTTCAGAATTGCCACTAATATATTCACAGGGAGGAAACCATGTTAAGTTTGAAACAACCTCGCATTTTCAGGTGTGCATTAACCTTTAAATTGCTATTACAGCACTGTGAAATCCCCTCTGTGCTAAACAGAAGCAGTATTGCTCTAGTTAAACTCATTTTTTCAAGTTTTCTGCCTGCAAGCATGATTTGTTTTATTTAGAAGTTTCTGTATTCCCCACTGTTTAACAAGCACACACAGCTGAAGAGCTCTCTCACTTTCTCCTTTATTCCTGCTGTGCCAACTAAGCAAACTACTGAGGGCTATTTTATCTAAAGTATAACCTGGATTTGTTAACTCAGGTAGAGCAAGAATCAGCTGATCTTAAGCACACACTAAGACTTTTGTTTATTTCCCCCCCAAAAAAATGTTGAAGCTGGTGGTGGGATCAGGAAGAAAAATGGGGGAAGGCCAGGAAAGGTATTTGCTGCACTAAACTATATTAATGTTAGTATGACTAGGAATTTAAAACCCACTTTAACACTCAAAAGTCAGGAAACACAAAATTATGGTTCCCACAGGCATCATAACTCATGCTCTTGCACACATGCGTTATTTTGTATTACACTCTGCTAAATTTATAGGAACCATGTGGGTATGTTATAGTTGTTTCTTAAAGTTTTAATATTAAATTCTTGACTAGAGAAAATGAGGTCATACAAGAAACATCCAGTAGTGCATTACAGAGCCACAAGCCTGAGTCTGTCTGGTCTCTGCAAACAAACAGAAATTATATGTAACACCTGGTGGTCTTTTGCTGGAGCTTGACTATATTGTAAATACTATCAGATCTAACTAGCACAATGTTCAGCAAGGATCAGCACTCCACATAAACAAAAAAAAGAAAAAACCCTGTGGTTTGAAGTGCGTCAGCTGGACAGGAGTTATTCAGTAGTCAAGGTAGGGAAAGATGAGTTCTTAAAATTCTACATGTTGATATGTCATAAAAACTAAAGAATTGCAGATCTTCACTGCTGGGAAAGGGAGTGGTGAAAAGCTATTCAACTTTCTTTGACACCAAGGACTGAAGAAGAGGGTGCAGAAGGAATTTGAAAAACTATAACCATCATATTTATTGTTCCACGTAACTGCAACCTGCCTCAAAAGTGAGCAACTTTCAAGCCTGCTAATCTCATGAAGTTGCATATGACTTCTTAAGCAGAAAAATGGTTTACTGAATTTTACAGGATTCAGTAAATGTTTATTTACTTGAAATTTAAATAAAGGTAACTTTGCAGTAAACTCAGGATACAGCTTGAACTTCTAGTCACGGACAAATAACATCTAATAAAGTCATGCCACACCAATTTTTATTTTCTCCACCTTCATCTAATCGTTGGTTTCCAGATGATGGTATTAACTTATGTTAACATCCTTCACAAACCATTGACTTGAGTAGTTTCTTTATAAATGTATTTGTTACCTCTCAAATATCAGAACTTTCTATGCTTAAAGTTATTCACAGGAAAGAGAAATATTTATATGAATGGCTTATATTGTTTTTAACATGCTTTTCAAGCCTATCCTGATGTAACTAGAATGCATAACGGGAGTAACACTAACATCATGTTAAACCATGCATAGCCACAAGCATTTAAAGTCATTGTAGTCATGCTATGTCATAGGGAGAGATATTGCAAATCGCAGGACTTTTTGCTAGATTAAACACATTCTCAAACTGTTCCTCTTAACTCTGCTGTAGCTTCAAGGAATGTCTCAACAGGTAGGAGGCAGTATTCCTATCAATTGTTTTGTAACAGCATTTGGTAATGCCCCACATTTAAGCCATGTGGCACAAACTGTCCATTTTACAGAGCTTGGCAGGAGGCAGCTACAACACGAGAAGGGTATCTTCAGGCTCTAGAATATTGGCACCATAATAAAAAAAGATTTCCTTCAAAAGTATCTCCCCTGCAGCAAGGTATGGTATCTTCAGAGTCACCAGGCTGTGCTATATTTGCCATTTTTATTGCACTCACTCCAGCTGAAGGGGATCAGGTACTGAAGAACCTCTGATTTTCCTTTGGGGTTTTCAGCAGTGTGTTTCTAGCCCTTTTTGTCATAACACAGAGAGGCCTGGAAACTAGAACTTTTCAAGTTTCGGTAACAATGCAAATTTAACAAACTTAATAGTTGCACCTCATAATTTGGCATTTGATTTGTGAGGTTGACGCTCTTGAGTTGGCAACACTTCACAATGTTATAAAATGCTAATACTTCACCCTGCATATGTCAGCACTCAGAGAAGCAAAGAACTTGTTTAAAATAGCACCAGTTGTCAGTCAGCTCCAAAAAGACAGGCCAGACCTTCCCTTGGCATTCAAAACCAGGACGGAGAATTGGGAAAGCATCCGACACACAATACCGATGTCCTTTGCTCTCAGCAAACACCTAACTTTCTAGCTCGCTCACCCCCAAGAAACAACTTCAGCATCAAAACAGCCTTCCTCTTCCAGATCACAAACATTCCCTAGAACCAAAAGCAGGTTTTGTCCTCAAATGTGCTCATCTGCAAAATGACTGGAATACTTTGAGCAACTTCAGCTTCCGTGCTGTGGTCTCTAGCATCCCTTACCAGACCAGATGACTTGACCTACCCCCAAACTCTTGACTTTGGCCTGGCAGCAGAGAGCAGTGCTTTCCTCTGATAATCACCGAAGAGGGAGTGGAGTACTTCAGCCTGACTCATCTAAAATCTCTTTTTTTTCCTCCTATCAGTGTAAGATGTACCATTAATAATAACTTAAGTGACCTGAGACAAAGTCATGATCTCTAGGGAAAAAGAAAAAAACGCAGGCGAAAAATGCATCAGAGCAAGACAGTTTAAATAACTATGGTGGATGACCTGCGAAGTCAAACGTATGTACAACATGAGGAGTCTATATCCGTAGCTTGGCATTAGAGGAAGCAACCTGATTTTCTGGAGGCCTGCAATTATTTAAAGTGTGAGGAAACTGTATATATTCAGCAGCTCTGAAAATCAGCACTGGCATGTTATCCATAGGCCTAGAGAGAGTAATTTTTAGAGCCCAGGTTGGAAAACTTCAGTGAAGTATGACAGCGCATCACAGAGGTCTCAGAATAAGGAAGCAGCAGAGCTGGGAACACATTTCCGGCATTGGCATTCTGTAAGTCTCCCTCTTAGCACTAACTATAATTTCTTCTTCTGCAATACCATAGGAGCACAAGATCGTTTAAAGTGAAAGACAAATTGGAAGCTCTAGGCTGATAGATGTCTTTTACAATTTATACCCATGCTGACGGTACAAAACTGGGAGGGGCTGTTGACACGCCAGCAGGCTGTGCTGCCATACAGCGAGACCTGGACAGGCTGGAGAGTTGGGCAGAGAGGAACCTGATGTACTTCAATAAAGGCAAGTGTAGGGTGCTGCACCTGGGGAGAAATAACCCCATGCACCAGTACAGGTTGAGGGCTGACTTGCTGGAGAGCAGCTCTGAGGAAAAAGACCTGGGAGTCCTGGTGGACAACAGGATGACCATGAGACAGCAATGTGTCCTTATGGCCAGGAAGGCCAATGGCATCCTGGGGTGCATCAGGAAGAGTCTGGCCAGTAGGTCGGGGGAGGTTATCCTGCCCCTCTACTCTGCTCTGGTGAGGCTGCATCTGGAGTACTGTGTCCAGTTCTGGGCTCCCCAGTTCAAGAAGAACAGGCAACTGCTGGAGAGGGTATAGCAGAGGGCTACAAAGATGATTAGGGGCCTAGAACATCTCTCTTATGAGGAAAGGCTGAGGGACTTGGATCTTTTTAGTCTGGAGAAGAGAAGACTGAGGGGGGATCTGATCAATGTTTATAAATACTTGGTGGGTGTCAAGAGGACGGGGATGGTCTTTTTTCAGTGGTGCCCAGGGATAGGACAAGAGGAAATGGGCACAAACTTGAAGATAAGAAGTTCTACCTAAACATGAGGAGGAACTTCTTTACTTTGAGGGTCACAGAGCACTGGAACATGCTGCCCAGGGAGGTGGTGGAGTCTCCTTCTCCGGAGACATTCAAAACCCGCCTGGATGCATTCTTGTGCAACCTGCTCGAGGTGCTTTGGCAGGGGGGTCAGACTAGATGATCTCCAGAGGTCCCTTCCAATCCCATGTGATTCTGTGATTCTGTAATGTAATTTAATTAGATTTAAAAAAGAGCAAATTATGTTTTACATGCTAAGAACTAGCAAATAAAGCAAAGAAAAAGGATAGCAATTGCTAAGTGCTTTTCTATTAAATGTGAAAAAATCACACAGAAATATACTGGTTAAAAAAGGAGCAAAGAACACCAGGAATGATGCAACAAAATATTTTCCAAGCAAAACTGAAAGGAAAACTGGAAGAGACAGGGCAGTCCCCGGCAAGTCATTGCCTTGAAAGATTTGACTCAAACCCTGAACGCACAAGAACAAGCTTGAATTTACAAAAGAAAGGGTTTGTTTACAGACGGATAACACCTTAAAAATTCAGAAAAAGTATAAAACTGGTAAACAACTGTGCTGAGGATTTTCGCTTCATGTGAGACTGCACTTGGATTTAGAATAACATACAATGCAAGGTTTGCAAGTATGCATTTGCAAGATGATACTTTTGATGGAGAAGTGTGATGCAGGAGATGGGAATTCATTTTGCAAGTCAGACACACATCTTCTGCCACTCCTTACCTTGAGCATAAGCCCCAGCCAGTCACTGCCATTCATTTTTACATGAAGAAATGTCATCTACCTTTAATATCCCTCTCTAAAGTTAGAAAAATACTGGTTTGACTGGGACAATCAAAGTGCAAAGTACCCCATCATTGTTAAAAATAGTCTGAGACTTTCTTCTGAACCACATTTTCACTGAAATACAGAATTTCCGCTGCCTCCCTTTTTAAGCCATGTGCTTAATAACTTATCTATTTCTATAGCCACCTTAGCAAAGTAGGAGACAGGGACCATTGTAAAGGGTCCTTGCAGCTGTTTAAATTATATTTTTTGGTCACTCATCCCAATTACACTTCTTTTGTCAGCCTTGTCTCTATGATCTTGCAAGCATTCTCTATTTCTCTGTCCACATATGGTGCGTGCCTTGCTGTACTGTACTGGGTCTCCCTTGGGAGCAAAGACTCTAAGCGTTACTACAACAAACCCAGCAGGATACTAATGGGCTGACTTCATTAACCTTTGCTGATTGAACTGTGCTCCATATTTGCACATTTGTGAAGTCTCATAAAGATTCAATTCATAGAGGGGATTTTAATGGCAAAAGAGCCTGTATACTAAATTATCTATCTACTGAAAAGGAAGAGTGTTTGTAGGTAACAATAGACTTTTATTTTTCTCTCATCAAAGCCATGGCAGCACTTGAAAGGGCAAACAGAACACAGGAATGGATCAATACAGGAACTGCACAGATGATAATTAATGTAGGGAAATGGCTATTTAAGCACAGCAACAGAAGCTGCATTCACTAGGTATCCAAAATAAAAGGAGACAAGTTCTGATGAGAAAGAGCCATCAGATGGCATTAGCACTAGCTGATGAGGCATGGGGAGGCCAGGATGACATATGCCTTTCCCAAAACATTGCTGTCATCCCTCAAAACACACCATGCAAACCAGTCAGAAAGTTGAGTTGTGGAATGACTCCAACAGAGGTAGCTTTTGAGGGTAAATACCCTGCCTTTAAATTGCCTGTATTAATTAAACTCCATAACAGTTTTTTCAACTTATTGCATTCATGAAGATTGAATAGCTGAAATTCAAAGTAATTTTTAAGCCACGCAGAAGGATAATCTAAGGATGGCAACTTAGAATTATATATATTTTTTATATAAAAAAACATAATAATCTCACCCTGACTTTATTAAGCAAATAGCCCATACATGTTAATCTCTTAGTTTCTCACCTTCCCAGTATGATAATGAAAAGTCTGCAGGTTACAATGTAAATTTATTACTTGCATTTTATTAGGTCAATCCAAACGAAACTAAACCAACAGTTGTGAAACTAACAGTTCAAAGACATGGAAAACCATAAGTAAAGAGATACAGTTGAATAAACATAAAAGCAAATTTGAGATTGCCATGTGAATGAGCTATCAAAGATATGTTCTGTAGGTCTCACAACAGGATGATTTATTAGTATTAGCTTATATTTTTAAAATAAGGACAATTGTTCTGACAACAGAA
Source organism: Numenius arquata (assembly GCF_964106895.1). Taxonomy (NCBI): domain Eukaryota; kingdom Metazoa; phylum Chordata; class Aves; order Charadriiformes; family Scolopacidae; genus Numenius; species Numenius arquata. Next base: position 41,074,697 of record NC_133580.1, on the reverse strand, counting down.
CAAATTTTTATGATGTTGCTTTATATTAGACAATGGGTACCTTTCCGGCTGCCATTTCAAGGAAAGTCAATAGTTACTCTTAGCTGGAAGAAGTGCCCTTGCCTCAGACCATGAGGAAAATTAAACCATAATTCTCTGTCTTTCAGTTTAATCAAAGTCTGCAGAAGCTGCTTAACTGCACTGCACAAGTGAGGGAGAATAGGTGAAACTGCACAAAACCTGCAAAATCTAGAGAAAGGAGAGAGAATTTGAGCTTCTGTAAGTATTCTCTATTTATACTTTGTTGAAACAAAGCAATTCAAAATATTTACCTGGACTTTAGCAAGGCCTTTGATACAGTCTCCCACAGTATCCTCCTGGAGAAACTGGCTGCCCGTGGCTTGGATGGAAGTACTCTCAGATGGGTTAAAAACTGGCTGGAGGGCCAGGCCCAGAGAGTGGTGGTAAATGGAGTTAAATCCAGTTGGCAGCCGGTCACAAGTGGTGTCCCACAGGGCTCAGTATTGGGGCCGGTTCTCTTTAACATCTTTATCAATGATCTGGACGAGGGGATTGAGTGCACCCTCAGTAAGTTCCCAGATGACACCAAGTTGGGTGGGACTGTTGACCTGCTGGAGGGTAGAAAGGCTTTGCAGAGGGATCTGGACAGGCTGGATCGATGGGCTGGGACCAACGGGCTGAGGTTCAATAAGGCCAAGTGCCGGGTCCTGCACTTGGGTCACAACAACCCCATGCAGTGCTACAGGCCTGGGGCAGAGCAGCTGGAGAGCTGCCTGGCAGAAAAGGACCTGGGGGTGTTGGTCGACTGTCGGCTGAACGTGAGCCAGCAGTGTGCCCAGGTGGCCAAGAAGGCCAACAGCATCCTGGCCTGTATCAGGAACAGTGTGGTGAGTAGGACTTGAGAGGTGATCATACCCCTGTACTCGGCACTGGTGAGGCCCCACCTGGAGTACTGTGTCCAGTTTTGGGCCCCTTACCACAAGAAAGACATTGAGGTGCTGGAGCGGGTCCAGAAAAGGGCAATGGAGCTGGTGAGGGGTCTGGAGCACAAGTCTTACGAGGAGAGGCTAAGGGAGCTGAGGTTGTTCAGCCTAGAGAAAAGAAGGCTGAGGGGGGACCTTACTGCTTTCTACAACTACCTGAAAGGAGGTTGTAGAGAGGCAGGGGTCGGTCTCTTCTCCCAAGTCACAGGCGACAGGACTAGAGAAAACGGCCTCAAGTTGCGCAGGGGAGGTTCAGACTGGATATTAGGAAGAATTTTTACACTGAAAGGGTTATCAAGCACTGGAATCGGCTGCCCAGGGAAGTGGTTGAGGCACCATCCCTGGAGGTGTTCAAAAGATGGGTTGACATGGGACACGGTTTAGTGATGTTTTTTTTGTCAGAGTTAGGTTGATGGTTGGACTAGATGATCTTGAAGGTCCCTTCCAACCTAGATGATTCTATGATTCTATTATTAGCAATTCGTGTCATGTTCCTGCACTGATTGCCACACCTTATGAAATTGCGACACATCTTCGTTAAGTACTCTTCAAAGCAACAGGAAAAGCTTCATAGCTCATCAGTAAACATGAAAGAGTAGTCTTACAGAAATTTAGCCACGACATGTTCAATTATTTCAGTGGAATCAAGCAAGTCTTCACATTACCCTTTAAGAATGATCTGAAATAAGAGAAAAACCTGTGTGAAGGTTCAAATGTTTTAAAAGCTTTGCTTCACACAATGGTGTAGAATACAGAAAGAAAAAAAGGTACAGTTTTTTGGTGGCCGTTTCTCCAATTTTTGTACATTATTTGAATAGTTAGTAAGAATTATTTTCATTAAAACTGTACTGTTGAGGAAGAAGGACCATACTTTTTGTTAATTACAGTTCTTCATAGATGAAAAAGATTACGATCATTTGTAACCAGTGATCTGGAATGTTGTTTCTCTTTCTTTTCAAAACTCAGACAGGAATATTTAAGATCCAAATTACCGCTTGGATGATACTTAGTGCTTATTACCCCTCCCCATTGCTGTTAAAATTGATTCATTAATTTTTAATCTAAAAACAATTAATGTAGGATGTGAAAGGTTAGGTTTGAAATAAGGTGTAATACAAAGGGGATGGCAGGCACCCTGATGAGCAGCAGATTGGCTCTGATCTTTTGCAAGCCAAGTGAGATGTTGTTGTTCTGCTATGGATGAAGGGGCTCATTATCCCAAAGATAATTGCCCAGATGCCACACCAGTGAGGTCACACTAAACACGGCTGTGGTTGCTGAACTAGTATTGGAGCTAATTAACAGTTAAGGCTGCAGGCAGCCATTTTGTACAGACCTCTACTTAGATGCATAACTTTGCCATCCTATTAATGCTACCCATTTGCTCACCCTCTTTTTGCTGCTGAACAAAAATATCAGCTCACCTGTCAGAAGAGCAAACACTTTGGTGTTATTTTTACAGCACTAAAATTCATCCTTTCAATCATCCTGCTTTTATCAAGGATCATCAATCATTTTCATCCCAATGTCAACTAAAGATTTGGCATCTTTTCTTGTTTGATGCAGAAAAAGACTGCATCAGAAATTAAGAGTAAACCTGAAGTTCTAAAAAGAGCTAACTCACACTAATAGGAAGCATGACACAACATTTTAACTTTCCACCATGACTATTTTTTCCTGCCATCTCTCATTCTGGATTACATTCCTTACTTAATAAGGTGAAAGCATGAATTGAGACCTTTTGCATATGGTGCTTTCAGAGACCAATCTATTTTTTAGCCATACCTGCTCTAGAGGGATAGTTTAGTCAATAATACAGCAGTAAATTCTACATTTGCAAACTCCTGAGCCTCTGGAGAATCCCCCTTGATTTTAATGGGTATTTCATGAGTGCACACAGCCATCCGAGTGGAGTTCAGTGAAGCAACAGAGGATTTGCCATGACAGCAGCAGGCAGGCCAAACGGGTAGTTTTTAAATGTTTTTTTTCAGATGCTATAATTTCTTCCAGCTTCTTCAGCTGACATCTGGTATCTTATTATTGGCCTTGAAAAGCAGCAACTGAAACTTGATAATTCTGCATTTCTCTAACAGAACCGAGAGGAGTTTAAACTGTTTGCCCTTGTGAATTCTAGTCAAGCTTAGTATGTCTTTATAGCTAAGAAGGACTTAATATCATTAAAAAAGAAATCTGTTTTAAGATTGCAAAAAATAAAAAAAGTCAGTTTCCCCTTTCAAAGTTGGTTACGTTTAATCAGAAGAGTCAGAATCATTTTCTAAGAGAAAGTGAATCATTCTGGGTTTTTGTCGTTTTTCACCAAGGGGAAAAAATTTTGGTGTTAAGCTGTTGTAAGACAGTACCTGCCCTACTTTTTTTCTCATTTCAGTCACTGAACCAAAAAAAAATCTGCTATCTCAATCCCAAATGGGCAGCTCTATTCTCTGGACCATTTAACCATTACAGGAGCTCTTTCCCAAGATTTATGTAGAAAGTGATGTCATTCCTACACAAGGAGCATGCAAAAGTCTGAATGACCTCCAATGTTGAGAGGCCTGCTTTCACCTAACATCCAGCTGTGCCCTGCTTTACTCTTACCTGCCAACTGAAATGTTTTGCCATCCCCTGCAGCTTCTGAAACCCTAGTCTCCTTTCAGAGGGCTGATGCTCCCCATAGGCTATTGCAATACTTCTCTTAGCCAACAATGTTAAATAAGGTCAGTTTTTGTTGTGCGGTCTTTTTGTTGGTGTGTTTGGTTTTTTCCCCAGTACTTTCTTTCCTTTTTTTTTTTTTTTTTTTTTTGGTCAGGTTTGGTCATCATAAATATGTATCATCGATGGGCTAGGATTAGGATTGCCAAGCTTTAAAATTTGGGCATGCACTTAAATAAGTATATTATACATACATATATATATACACACATGTATTTGAAGGAGTGTCACTTTGGATACTCTTTACAGTGGTCTCCTGGGTTTTTCTGACTGTATGAAGCTATCAATGTTTTTCACTGCTTGGAAAAAAGTCAAAGGCAGGCAGTATAAATGGTTACTGATAGCAAAGCAAAAATAAAAAGAAATCTGAGAATGAATCTCTGGGAACCTATAACAGCTGTCACAGTATGCCTGTAAATGGGTAAAACCTACACTGGAAAGAAGATATAGTGATTATTTTTTCAGGGTGTGCAAGAGGACTCCATACAATGTAAATCTATCCTGAGAGAACTTGCAAAGACTAAGAATACCTATTTTGAATATATGGTAGGTAACAGGGTGGGGTTTTTTTGTATCTAAACCTGAAAATTACAACTTTCAAACGAATTCCTAACAATAAAATCGTCATTGTCTTCTTTTTCACATACACATGTAATTTTATGCCTGTGTTTTTGCCACAATTCAAAGATTGATTAATAGCGGAGCACACCCTATAAGAAAGGCAAGCAACTGTTATCAAAATGCAGGATTCATTCAGGCTCTGCTCTAGTCTCAGACTTGAGATCTGCTATCTCACTAAAATTGTTCTATATGTCTGAGCTTTAGTGGTTCTGGAGATTCTAACTGGGAACAGAGAAAAGATAGAAGAAGACAACAAACACAAGGTCTGACACAGGAAACAGTATACTGACTTATTTAAGACTTTTAAAATGCTGTCTGATTCAGTGCTTGCCAGTCCAACTTATTAAATCATTTTTAGCAAGAACCTAATCTATTCATCTACTGCTCCAGAGTGCAAAATGTCTGATTTGCAAAGATGTGAATCTTTTGAAAAGTCTGCTTTTAAAAAAGATATTCGCATTTTCTTATGGAAGTATTCAAAATGTTTTAATCATTGAAGCAGCCTTCTGAAAAGAAATCAAGTTTGGGTTTGAAGATGTGAGTATATTGGCTAAGTCAAGCTCCAGATTTTACATGTTTTCATGTTACTACGTATAACATTATACTACTATAATCTAATATTTTGTTACAGTGTCACAATAGATTAAAAAAATCAGAGCAACCTGATTACAGATCAGCAGGAACAACGGAGCTTAAAAGGCTTTACAGCATATATACATAAGTAATATATATTGGACACTTAAAATGTTGGGAGTCCTGAATTTGCTTGAAAATGGGAGCAGACATTAAATAGATGTCTCAGTCCAATGTACAGATAAAGAACTTCCAAAGCAGGCAAGCATACCAATAGGAAGGAAAAGGAGAGATTTTCTGTTATATTATTAATGTATCTTTAGTAGCTGTTAGTTAAACTGGGCTTGCAGATGGACAGATGGAACTAAAGGTAAATATTTTTAATGGGAAACTTGGAGTGATTTGTTCTTTTAGCAATTACAGAAATGAAAGTCACAGTGCTTTGATGCTTGGAGACTAAACACTGGTATCCAACATGATCAAGTGTGTGCACGTTTTGGAAGAACCACTGGAGAGCAACAAAGATCTGGAACAGAAGCACTATTTAGAGAAAGAAGCAGCAAGGCCCTGAAGTAACCGAGCATGGGCTCAGCATTCTCCACTTCCAGTCACAATTTTGCCTGCAGTGCAGATACTTATATTCTTGACAAGTTGCCTTTTAGCACTGTGATGACAGAAGTTTGGTGCTTCTGCAGATGGTAAGATGGGCATTGCCCTTGAAATAACTTACATTAACTAGGTTTCCTAAATCAAGTCCATCAGTATAACATATACAACCATTACCTGTCCCATTTGAATGTAAACGATGCTATATAAACTAGAAAGACATCTTTCACCTTCGTCACACTACATTGAGATGCCTGTTTTGAAGACCCATCATAAAGTTGGCCTAAATATGCAAATAAAGACGTGCTCTGTTCCTTCCCAACACTATGAATATCAATGTGGTATTTCTGTCCATCGTATATATTAGATAGCTACCCAGCTGAAGTACCTTAATGATACACTAAGCAAATGCTGAACACAGTATTCAAATACAATTTTGTATGTCTGGGATACACGAGTCTGTCCTGCTACAATGTTTGTATTACAATTTTAGATTAGCATTAGTGAAGACCATTACAGACATTTGCTGCACAAAAAGAGTACTTAGAATCAGAATATGCAAGAAATTATACTGACTGGTAGACTGGAAACAAACTCCAAGGGACTATCGGTATAGTGCAGTCATGGGAATGAAAGTCCCTGCTTGGCTAGTTTTGGATGACTTGAACAATTTTATGTCTATATAGATAAAATATTATACTGTTTGACAGTGCTGCTTCATGGTACCACATAGAAATTACAGATACAGATGTACATTACTGCATTCACTTTACCATTTCATTGTGTACTTCTTTCAATACTATTTCTGTTTACTAGCAATGTACAAAATCACAACATGTTATAAAACTATTTTGAACTTAGCAAGAACAGGCTATTCAGCTGGTAAAGAAAAATATAAAGGAAAGGCAGCAGCTAAATAAAAAAGGATGGCTAAAAAAATTAAAATCAAAGTTCAGCAACTTATAGTACAATAGAGAGCATAACAGAGAGACACCAGAGCACTCTGGGTCCAAGTCCTAAGGAAGCAACTAGTTCTTACCACAAGCTCTCTCTAAACTGCAGAATGGGGTCACGTGGATGCTCTGTGATGGCAAGTGTGCATATCTGGACTGTGATCTAGATCTTTTTTTTTTTTTTCTGGTTCGTTTTTGTTGTTTTTTTTTTTCTAGACTGACAGTACCAAATATTCTCTCTAAAATTCACTGTCTGTCTCTGTCTTGTCTAATTCATGAAGCAAACAACCAACTATCAATCACCCTTCTCCTCCACCTCTGTCATATCTGTTGTGGCCTGGCTCTCCCACCCAGCTCACAGAGCCAGCAAGATCTGCTGACTGCTTTACTTGACAGTTAGACTCAATTTACACCATTAATTCTTTAAAAAAATTCAATATCTTTAGCTCAAGACAGCAGTGTCTCTGAACATAACAGAACCTCACAGCATTGGAGGATTCTGAAATAGTACAGAAGAGCAATAAATCAAACTGGAAATATTACAGAGGAGCAATAAACCATACTGAGCAATTTTCTAAGCTTCCTCTGACATAGTTAATGTTGGGGGGCGGGGGGGGAGAGCAAAAATTGCACCTCTGCCTCAAAGCTCATTCCACCGCATCCTGAAACTACTGTGCCTCTTTGGTACCAGGATACCTGCTTCCAAGTGAGAAATTTATATATTTCTGTCTCAACCTGTTTAACAGGTATGTGCACTTGAGTAGCATAAAGGTACAGGAGTGATTCAAAAGCCAGGAAATCACAAGAAGAACTAATGAAATCAAACACCCTTCCATCCTCTGTGTAACAGGATCCATACCACTTCAAAAAACAAGTAAACAAAAAAACAGCCCTCCCAGTTCTTCTAAACAGTGAAAATAGCAGTAAGATCATCTTTCCCAATATCAAGAACACTGGAGTTTCTGGAAAGCAATCTGGCATTCCCAAGTAATGCCTGCCTTTGTCCCCACAGGATATCTTTCTTCCTTACAACAACAGAAGATACCACAGTGCAGCTTTTTCGGGCTGGGAAGCTTACCGGTCTTTCCAAAACATTGCCTGGTTCATTTTTATGAAAAACTCACTGTAGTAATTGAAGCCAAACTATTTTCTTTTACAATGGCTCAGGGAAGAGAAAAGAACATAGCACCAACCACTGTATTATTCACAGCACAACTCCAATCAAGTTCCCTTTGCTGGTGTTTGGTTCTCCCACTACCCATAACACTCACTGTAATCTTTGAACCACCCTGTGCATACCCATGCTCCATGCTTAGGTCACCAGTGATAATCCAATTTGATCAAAAGCAGGAGTCTTGTGATGGTGTTGCCTGCCTCAGGCTGCCCTCCCCCTCCTTTGTACTTCTATGAACTTTTTCCTCTTTCCCCCAAACTCAGTTCAGAATAGAGCAGGGCGCTGCCAATCTCACTAACCAGTGGAGAGTGAGGTTTTGCAAGGCTGTATGTGGCACTGTGCAAACATTGACCGATATAGCCACAGCCTGGCTGGAAAGAGGAAGAAAGCAACGCTCAAGTAAATTAACTCACAGTCTGCCTTGCTGTGTAAGTGCCTGTTGCCCAGGTTATGCTCCTCTGCATGAATCACATTCCATCCTTTCTTTTTTGCTACTAACACTGATTAAAATTCCTTTCCAACTCTTCTTCACCCTTCCTCCAAATCAAAGTCATCTCATAATAACCTAAGCAAATGATGCCACCACACTGCAGCTATTTTTTCTTCCAAGTTATTTGCCCATTTCATTCCAAGTAGTTTCACAGTAATGGAAACGCCATTCAGAGATGAATAACTTAATCCTTTCTCGTAACGGCCTTCCCTATCTCTCCTATTTGATTTGTTGTCTTTGCTGGCTCGGTATCTGTTTAACTGATATATCTTGAAGCAAAGACCTTATTTTCTAAAATATTTGTACAGTGGCTAGGCAAACTTATGAATATGCTTTCGTAACTGCTTTCATTCCAAGGGGAGTGCTGCAGACAAGATTCTAATTTAAGTCACTACAGCCTGTCAACAAAGATCAGTTAACTTTGACTTTTCAGGTAATGACCCTTTTTTAATATTTATAATGTAAAATATTTCACTGAATTTTTAGAGTTGGAAGGGACCATAAAGATCATCTAGTCCAACTCCCCTGCTGAAGCAGGATTGCCCAGAGCATGTCAGAGCATGTTACTCAGGACTGCATCCAGGCGGGTCTTGAAAATCTCCAAAGAAGGGGACTCCACAACCTCCCTGGGCAGCCTGTTCCAGTGCTCTGTCACCCTCAAAGTAAAGAAGTTTTTTCTCATATTTGAGTGGAACCTCCTATGTTCCAGCTTGTGCCCGTTGCCCCTCGTCCTCTCACTGGCAACCACTGAAAAGAGTCTGGCTCCCTCCTCCTTCAACCCACCCTTCAGATACTTATAAGCATTGATAAGGTGTCCCCTCAGCCTTCTCTTCTCCAGGCTAAAGAGTCCCAGCTCTCTCAGCCTTTCTTCGTAAGAAGAATAGAAAAAATATAGAAAAATATAGAAAAATATAGAAAAATATAGAAAAATATAGAAGATAATAAAATAATAAAGAAAAATATAGAAAAATAAATGGAATTAACAGCACAATGCAATTGCTGATTTTCTAAGCTCTACAGAAATAAGTATAGAGGACAAGGATGAGATTAGTTTATTTGGAGAAAGACTGTCCAATTTTATTCTTTAAAATATAATAAGTATATTGCAAATCATTGGACAGCCTCATCTAAATCACATGAAGCTTTTCTAAAGAGCCATTATTACGTTGGAATTTAGTCTTCATGAAAGAGGACTGACTGGTATGATACTTTTATCAGTTACATATATGTCTGTCTTGTGCATACTGTAGAATTTAGAAATTCAAGGCAAGGAGAGATCAGCTTCATTCAGTGTCAGACTTCTAGCACAATGCTGTTCAGCGTAAGAAGTCACAGACAATCAGCAGCTTGTTCCAGAAACTCCTCGTGGGACAGTTCACTGTGCCTTACCTTCCCATGCAAATATAACAACAATTAACCACCAGCTTCTATGTAATTCAGAATGCCAGAAATATACATATATATAGAATCATAGAATCATCCAGGTTGGAAGAGACCCTTGGGATCATCGAGTCCAACCATCTACCCTACACTACAAAGTTTCCCCCTATATCATATCCCCCAACACCACATCTAAACGTCTCTTAAACACATCCAGGGATGGTGACTCAACCACCTCCCTGGGCAGCCTATTCCAATGCCCGACCACTCCTTCTGTGAAAAATTCTTTCCTAATGTTCAGTCTAAACCTACCCTGCTGGAGCTTGAAGCCATTCCCTCTTGTTCTGTCACTAATTACCTGTGCGAAGAGACCAGCACCAACCTCTCTACAGTGTCCTTTCAAGTAGTTGTAGAGAGTGATGAGGTCTCCCCTCAGCCTCCTCTTCCTCATACTAAACAGTCCCATATGTAAGCTTAATAGCAATGTTTAAGGTGTCTTTGCGGATCCTTTCATTTTCTTGTGATCTCCCCATTACACGGGCATCATAGTTATCAAGTAATACTAAGATAATTAATTCCACAAATTAAAACTGCTCTGTCTGTTGCTTATCCGTTGGTCAGATCAGCTGTTTCAGATCTCCTATCTTGTTTCTTTCTGGAAACTGCTAAAACTGTAACTTTAGAATATGGGACTGTCTGGAATCACAACCTCATGACAATGGCCACATCTCCAGACACTACTGCTGTTCATAGCCTTTATTTTCTATTACAAGTACTTCCTAGTCTCATCTTTATGGATTAAGGGTAGCTCCCAGGACCCCAAAGCATAGCAAAGTTTGGTTTGATTTGCCTTAGTTGACTCCATATACATCTGCAATTCTCTGCTGACCCAGACATCGGTTTCTTGAATTATGGAGTCATTTTTTGTTTTCAATTCTCATTTGAACAAAACGTCAAAGATTATGAACCACACTCCACTGTCTCCATGATGTAACTTAGCAGAGCTAAGAAGAGATCACAGGCTGAATCTACATAGCCCTCCAGCAGGCACTCAAGTATTTTGACCTTTCTTTGCCACCAAATCATTATGTATAAACTCATGGAATACACGTTACACCAATTCTTCACTGCAACCTCATAGCCACCTGACTGGTGCATTGTCTACTACAGCTCTTTCCCATGAGGGCCCAATTTTTTGGAAACAACTTGCCCAACTTTAAAAGCTTCCTTAATGTCATTCTTTACCTTGAAGAAAGCATACAGAACCTATGATCCTTCCCTCATATTTTCTCAATGTTAAGGGTCCATCCTGCATTCTTTTTCACCTATTATCCTAATCCCTCAACATTACCAGATTTAGCAGTAATGAATACATTTTCATATCAAGGTACTTGTTTGCTTTTTTCCTCACTTCTTTCAAACATTTCTGTCACGTGTTTCTTTTTATCATAGAGAAGCAGCTTCCACTAACACATTTGTACAGCTATTACTGCCAGAGTACATTAAGTGCTCCAAACCTAATCACATATAAGACTACTGCCAGACAATCTTGTTTTTTGTTGGAATATAATGCTTGCAGATACGACAGAAAACAAAACACTGCTTAAACTCTGTCCTGATTATTTTCCAGAAAGCTTCAACTCTGAATGGGGCTCTTTTTGCCCTCATTCTGCTTCTCAGATTATTGTCTAGTTTGTTTTATCCTTTTACTGTGTATGGGCCAAAAACCACTCAGCCAGCAACTGGCAGAGGGGGTCTATTTCATTCAGTGCCTGTGTTTTAACCTCTCCGCTTTTCACCACCAAGGCCTCTGTGCTTCAGAAGTCTATCCAGCTGGCCTATGGCAGGATGCCTTTATGGTACAGCTCGACGGTGCCTCAACCTGATTCACCAGCAACTGTCCCCTGCTATCGCAGGTCTTTATGCACTGCTCTACCCAGCAGAAACAGAGAATTAGCACTACCTCTGGTGACTTTTGGATCAGTTTAATCGGGCTCACCATCTGGGTCATTTCAGCTCTCTTTCCAAACCTGTAATAATTACCACTTCTGAATCAGTCATTGCCAGCCAGCTGCACTGAACTAGAGTTCTATGACTGGTTCATAATTAATTCTTTTTAAAATAATTGTCATTTCTGAGTAAATAACAACCAGGATCAGATGGATGAAAAGAATTTTCCCTTCCACCCCCAATTACCAGTATAAAAAAAAAATACTGGATGTATCCTTGGCACATCTTGCTCAGAACAAATAAAGTCAAAACACATTATACCATGTAAAACAAATGGCATTTGTTTATACAGAGCAAAGCTTTGTGAACCCAGGACTGTGTCTTGCTCTTGAGTAAAAGCTACCTCCAGCACATCAATTAGCACAGAGTAATTTAACTTATGTTCAGCCAAGTAACACAAGTTCTTCTTACAATGAGAAGGAGAGCCAGAATGAAAGGTACTCTGAAGGTAATGCACTCTTGAGCATGCAAAGGTTGCAGGCAGATTTCTACACATCTTTGATTCACATGTTGCAGCATGTTCCTATTACAATTAAAGTAAAAAACACACAAAACCCAAGAATAGTCAGCAGCCTCTGAAGCAGTAGCCTATCCCTGCCAATAGTCTTAAACTGTATAAGATTTTATACCGAAGCTTGCCAGCAAGCCCTTTCCTGTTAGCTCCCAACCACCCTGACATGTGGCACCTTCTGCTCAGAGGCTGGGCCAGCAGCGGGGCAGCTCTGAGGCACCCTGGCTGCTAAGGCACTTGCCACCTACACCTGTATTATGGCCAGTGTCTTAAATTAAGGCAGAGGAGATATTTGGGTTCAGCCCCTGCCCCCTCCCCTCCAATCAATCAATTCTATAATAAAAAAATGCTTTGTGCAGTTAAAAAAAAAAAAATATATATATATATAAAAAAATATATATATATGGGTTTTGATCCAAATGCCCCACCACCACGACGCAAGCAGTGGGGAGGCTCCGGTTACCTCGGAGGCTTCTGAGGGCGGCCGGTCGGGGGGAGGCCGCTGCTGAGGCCCTGCCAGGCCACAGCAAAGGCCCCTTCCCCGCACCACGGCCGCCCGCCTTTCCTGAAGACACATTGCCACCTAGCAACGGCACAGCGTAATCTACAGCACACCAGCAAACCCTCCCAAAAGATGCTTTTTAACAAAAATTCATCCAAACACAAGTAGCCTGCCCCTTCAGTGGAGTGACAGGCCGTCATCCCTGGCTGCAGGGAAGGCCAGGCGCAGGCCGGGCAGAGGCGGGGGGAGGGCAGGCAGCTGCCGGCCCTGCGGGTTTTGGAGAGAGAGGCACAGCCCTGTGTCTCACCTGATAGCAAACCGACTGTGCCTGAAGTACCTCCACCGGTGGGAGAGACAGGTACCGGCCCAGTGTTGCAGCCCCTGGAGCCGGGAAGGCCCTGGCAGGCGTCGGGGCAGCACCTTGCTTCCCTCAGATCTTTGCCGAGCACTTGGCAGGTCTCCTGACCGTCGCTGCTGCTGCGTCCACCTCAGGAACTGACGTTTCCCTGGGGGAATATTTTCTTACATTTTGATGCCTGGGACTGACTGCCAGGGAAGGAAAATAAAGGGTAAAAAAAATGTGAACAATTTTCATTCTTTTTCCACAAATATAAATGTGGGTGACACGGTGGCGTCAGCTCCCTTTTCACCACAACCCGGTCTGCCTGCCCCGCTGTAAGGTAATTTGATGGCAACACCTCTCCTGGGCAAATTTCACTAATTCAAAATTTCTCCGATTCCTTCCTTTGTTTCTTCCTGGTGCTGCTCATGGCGTGATGCCCTCTTGCATCAACCTGCTCATCACCACCTCTCTAAACACCAGCCACTCACTCCCTGCAGCAAGATGGTGTTTGGGATGGCTTCAGAGCAACACCCATCTTGTCCCCTCCGCAGGAAGGGAGGGAGTTTGGGTGTTTGCATCCTGTCTGCAGACGGTAGAGCTGGCATGATGCAAAGCCACAAACTTGTTAGGAAAGGGGGCCGAAGGAACGGGCAGAAACACAGCAGGCACAGAAGAAACGAGTTTTAAATGCTACATCATGACAAAATCATTATTTAACCCCTTTAACTGTCTTTTGTGGTCATCTTTGCGTATGAGTGCATAGGCAAGAGAGAGAGACTCACAAGAATAATTTTAAAAATGTCTTTGAGGTGGGATTAGGAATATTCATGTACTTCCAAGGCAAAAAGTTTGGAGTTTTGCTATCCAAATTACTTCATATCTTTATCTTATATTTTGCAAGGGTTCCCCCCCCTCATTTTGCACTGTTTTTAGTAGGAAGAGGAGACTTTTGGGGAGATCAGTACCAAATTTGCTATTACCCAAAGTAACTTGAGTTTAACTTTATCCTGCTAAAAGTTCTACAAGTTTTCAGTACCAAATAATGATTTTCATTAGTAGTAGCATCCTCTCTCATTACAACAAAATATTAGATAAAGGAGCAGGGTGTCATATGTTGAACTGTACTTCCTCATAAAGCACACCGGAATTATTTGAAGGTTTTCAGTGGGGACACAAGGTCAGTAACATACCCCTGCAATGCTTAAAGAAGAAAGGAAAGGAAATAAAAGAAAAACAGAAAAAAGAAAAAAACCTTGCAGTTATTTTAATCAATAGCATTCCCTGTCAGCAAGGCATCTACAGGTCCTAGAACAAAGAAATGAGAATGCATTCACCGGGAGGCTAACACATCTTACAGCCAACTGCTGAGACTGAAGTGAACAAATTCTTTTGTGAACCTGTACAAACCTGAAGTCAAAAGCACCTCTCATTGATTTAGTGCGCAGTACTGTACATTGACACTAGCTATTGTTTGCTCTATAAACTGCCTTGCAATAACACACGCTGTTATAGAGGCCTTACACAACTGAACATTTTGATGAGTAATACAGTGGGGCTTAGAATTACCAAACTGGATTGCAAATATTTATTTCACTGTCTCCTCAGAAATGCATTGGAAAAAGAACCTCTCTTTGAAATTGCACAGTGGCTTCATTGACCTTTCTCTAACACATTTCTAGAAAGTGTGACACTCAGATAAAAATAAAATACCTTCAAATTACAGATGTGGTTTTGCCCCAAAACTGTAGGTACAGTAAAGCAATCTCTTCCAACTGTAGAGAAAGTTATTTTGTACCACACACAAATCCATTGCAGGTAATATTTTGGGGGTTTCTCTTTATGATGCTATCTCACATTTCAGTACCACTTAATACTTCTTTAAATATATGACCCAAAAAGCCAAAGTAAAAGATGTTAATAGTGTTGAGATAATTGCAGGCCCATATACAGGTGAAAACACAAAAAGATGGATATATGCAGCCATTCCAAAGATGGCATTAGAAGAAAGATAAAAAAACTGTGAGGCTAAACACATCTACAAATCTAAAAGGTAGCAGTTCTGATAGACAAATCTCACTGGTCCAAAACTACATCACAGCTAGAGCGGTGCTTGAGGTTAAATTAATGCCTGCTGAATGTGACCCTTCATTCGGCAGTCCTTACACAGGAGTTTTTGAATTATCCAAGAGAGACAAGTGCTTTTTACATACCATCTTGAAATACAAATGTACAGCAGGCTTAGCTGTCACAGCAGGGACGGCTCCCCCAGACCTTGGTTGCAGCATTCTCTGGTTCAGTAACTGAATTGGCTCTAACCTGTCCCTGTTGACACTGCCTGGACAAAGATGATGATGCCCTTTCCGGCAAAATGCCCAAGTCTGACCCATTTCTCTCCCTCCCATCTCAAGTTCAATAAGCATTGCTTATTTCTCCAAAGCATGTAGCTATTTGGGATGCCAAAGTCATATGACTTTGAAGGTTATTTCTTGTGACAGCCCTGGCCTTTCTTTCCCAGCAGTTATACACAAGGCATGTCTACAGCGCACAAAACAGAGCAGTGCATGCATCCCCGAACCAGGCCCAGCCACAGAAGCAATGCAGTAACATCCTCACAGCATGCTCCCAGACTAATTAGCTTTGTCATGATGGCTAAGTAGCACAGCGACAGCCACCTTAATGTGGGCATGACGCTTCCTGAAACCACACAGGCATCTTTGCACAGTCATGTAGAAAGCAGTTTACTCAGAGCTAGTTTGTCTTTCCAGATCCAGTCTGGCTGCAAAGAGGATGGGGGTGCAGCCATAGCCTCTGCAGTCACTGCTACTTTCTCAAGTAAATAGGATACTCATAACCTTCTATTCTTATGTCTTTCTGGGAGGGTCGGTGAAAATACTGATATTTCTAACCTGGGGATGCAAACTTTTGTAATTATTGGAGGTTGTCTCTCTACAACTGTCCTGACAATTGCAAGTGCTTCATTGCACAGTGTAGATTCATTCACATCATTATTTGCATAAAATAGGGGGAATTCCCTGCACACTAAATCATGCCAAGCTTTATTAGGTTTACAGGGTAGGGGGGTCAGGGAATCTTATCTTAGCTTAGCTTCCTTATCTGGGACTTCATATGCCTGCAAATCCCAACAGATATCCTTCTAAGTAGCAACCAAATTACTAGCACATAACAACTTATGCTTCATTAACATTACGCCGCAATTTAACAATGTTAGACGTGGATCGGAGTGATTCTCTTGTATTTTCTAGCATGACCTTAATTGTTCTGATACCATTTCCAGCTGTTGTACTGGAGATAATTGGCTCTAGCCACTTCATGTCTCAGCCTCTGCCCTCCCAACAATTTACTGCATTCAGTCTCAGCAAACTCTGTCCCTTTGTCAAAGATCGTTGCATCCAAAAAACAGGTAGTATATGGCAAGAAAAAAAAAATTGCTAAGTGTGATCACTTATTTAGTTGTAACATTCTCTGGTGAATTTATCTCAAGGAAATAAACATAGTATCACAGCAAGTTATTTGTGATCTTTTTTCCCTCCAGTGCGAAAAACATCTCTACCTACCTTATTGCTGGCAATATGTTTTTCCTGTAGCATCAAGCATGAGGTATATTGTTTGATTTAGTCTGTATTTTTGGCCTGTGTGAAAGCCTTAAAAATTTTTGCAATGCTATATTTAGCTTGAACCTGATATAATTCTGGCCTTTCGATTAGATTTTCCAGTCCCCAAATAACCTTTCCATAACATTCACCACACTGGGGCAGGCAGTCTGTACAGATACCTGGCCACCTCCTGCCAGAAGTGCAAGTAGGAACACTTACATTCAGCATTGTTTGATAGTAAAAGCACAGTACTTTTACTCACTCCTTGTAAATGCACACCTTACCTTTTTTCCTAATCATTTAACATAATTCCTCAGCTATCATGTTAAATATCACATTGTGTGTTGAGCTTTTTTGTCAGATTCAGAGGTACCTAATCTAGCTCTGAACCTTGTTCCAGTGGCCTTTTGTTAAGTCCTTGCAAGTACCTATTTTCTCTAAGGCTCATGTTCCCCTTACAAATAGTTTCCTGTAACTGGAAAAAAAGATTTCTCTATCTTGTGGGAGATAAAGGTTACTTGTTCTCCAAAACATTTCTTACTTCTTCCTTTTTACATAACAAACAGGACTTTGGAGCCTCTGCAATTCACAGCTTCTTCTGACTAAATTTGATTGTTTACCGTTGGAAAGACTAAATGGCTTAAAATTAGCTGATGTTAAAATAAAGCTATCTAACAATCTTTTTTCATAGCTACAACTACTTACAACTCTTCCTTCCATTGTCCCCCACCAGATTCTAGCGAATCTCAACAACAGCAGAAGTTTTAGCTGCCCCATTTTCCCATCCTTGGACTTTCCTGGTTTGTTCTCCTCATGTTCCAGTGTTGCTCAGTGCTCAGTTAGTGAAGATCAGCTTTCTCTGGTGGTGTTAGAGGAATAATCTTTACATATGGGGGAGGAGCTATTGGAAATAAAGAGAAAAAAAATGTATGTGTATGCAAAAATATGAAATTAATTAGCAGATATCTGAAATAATTAACATGAATGTGGCATTATCAGCACAGAAAATAGTTCATATTACCTAAACTAAATACTTAAATTAGCTGATCTAAAGCCTTTCTATAGTCAAGAGAAAAAAGATCCTTCCTTGAGCAATTCAGAGCATTTAAGTGAGACATTGTAAATCACACACCAAATTACCCTTTTTCTCCTCAATGAAGGCAGAGAGAACAGTGTTACTAGCTGGTTAATTTAGTTCTCAACAGCTGGTAGTGGTGAGGCATCCTTCACTTCAACTGTAAGGATACATACTGAAGAGGAGGTGGATTGTGGAACTTAATGGTTGAACAGGATTCACAGATTAAAGGTGCTTGAGTTGATGCTACTGGATACTTAAAAGATTTCCTTATGGACATGTCTATAAAGCAGAGACTGCTCTACACTGCCAGTCTTATTAGTGGCACATACAGGGAACAGCGCCTACCATTACTGTATTTTCATATTATGTGGGAGAACTCAAATGCATGTAGCTGGTCTGTACTGATTTTGCAAGCACAGAAAGGTTGAGAATGACTCTGGGTGTACTCTAGGTAGGTCCAGGGACCACAGAATAGTAGCAACATTTAGGTACAGTGAATAATTGTTGACTTGCCTAATCACATACCAACAGAGTACTGCTGCTCCCTGGCATCTCTTTAAGGTCCGAGAGCTAGATTTCACAGCAAATACAGATATCTAACATTTTATCTCATTGTCACTGTTATAGCAGGATTTGACAGCAGCCACCCTTGTAAGCTTTCATTCTTATTTTTCTAGAATTGCAGCATGTTGGTCCTTCATTTGAGGCATCTGTGGAAATAAGTATTACACGCTATACTGAAACACTGCAGAAAACTTTACCATACTGTGGAGGCATGTGTCCTTAGCATTGTTATTTTATGTCATTAACAACTATTAGCCAAGAAGAAACAAAAAATAAGTCATCATCTTTTAATAATTGTCTTGTGAGCAGAAAATTTACACTGCAAAACCATGGAGTCTCCTATAATATTACTTTTATTTTTGATACAAGATTAAACTTTAATAAAAAAGTGTAACACATCTCTCAGATATTCATTTTTCATATAACTAAACCCATACTAGAGTATGCTTTCAGTCATAACTACAATTTCCTATTACACTAACGACATTCTTGCTAGTAACGCAGAAGATAATATTAATACATTGTAATTGTGTCACAGAACATCTTCATGTGCAAATCAATTTGCTTGAATCAAGTAAAAATACAGTTAGGATTGGAATGTCACTAATTTAATGTTGAATGTATATATAAGGTCTTTCACCCCAAAAATCAATGTCTAATTTGCTTGTGGAAACAGCAAAGGCTACTGATTAACTACAGACACATTTTTTCCTGAAAATATATTGCTCTACCTCAGAAGGAAGAGTTGTTTTTTTTCTTGTAGACATTATTTTAGTTATTTATAAACTTCTTTTAGCTGACACGAGCTCCTGAGGGAAAGGTTCTGCCCGGCTTGTGTACAGTACTTTGAACCAACAATACTGCCTTCATTTCCGACTGCTGAATTAGAAAAGAGTATTTGAAAAGGGTCCCCTCTTCCACTCAACTATACCTCCCTGCCTGCCACTCGAACTTCAAGCTTCAGGCTACTTACCCAAAACTAGTTTCAGGTGAGTTCACGTCTTACCAAGCACTGCTGTAATTCTCTATCAGCCGTGACATGTGAAGTTGCACCCTGTCAGTAGAGCACGACAGCATGCGGCAGCATGAAGTTGTAGACTACCAGGAGGCACTGTGGACAAATAGGAGCAGATTTATAATGAAAACTACGCGATCATGAAGACCTGACCACCGCATCAGACACATTAGGGTTTGTCCGTTTATTCTCTTTGGAGAATAAACCATCTTTTCTGCATGAACAGAGTGCCCAGTTGTGGCTGGTGAACATTAGGTGGCACCTGGAATATTGCTGCCAGTGTTTCATCCAAGAGGAACCCAATTCATTAACTTTGAGCCTGCTCCAGGATGCAAACTTGGAGTACGTAAGGTGGGGGTCATCAGCAGATTGATTTAAAAAGCACACCCCGATATGCACCAAGACACTAATGTCAGTTTAGCCCTTGAACACTGGACTCCCTCCTACTCAGATGAGTTTATGCTTCTGCCCACTAATGTGTGTTTAAATCCAGAACTTAATATTAAATTCCCTTTCAGTCAAGCATGTTCTTTTTATGTATATATTTTTATAACAATAGAAGCTACAAAGGAGTCCATTCTGAATTAGATCTTTTGGATGCTGCCGCACAATAAATACTAAACAATAAGCATTTGGCAGTTTCATGCTAGAGATCCTTTTTCAAAAGAGAAATCTAAGTTAAATCACTGCCAGTCAATGCTGATTCATGACAGCATAAGGATACTTATGCCATTTTTCATTGTAAATACATTTGCCAATGGAATGTTATGCTTGCGTAACTCAGGAAAATATATCCCTATATTAATAGTCTGTATATGCAGTTGACTCAGTCTCTGTCTACAGAAACCCTAGATCTCTCCCAGCAGTCAATCATTCCTTCCAACACAGCAAGGGCTGTTCAGATCAGTTAGTTAGCTCAGTTATCAGAGGTTTCTAGGTCACCTTGGACACATTTAGGCAGTAAAGCCTGTGGAAACAATGGAACTTGTAGTGTTGCAATATCATAACAACAAAGCTCAACTAATGTAACGTTCAGTATTTCAGTATTCTAAAATCAAAACTTGATTTAGAATATCAGAACAGACATTACAAAAAAATCAGTCAGGAAAGTTTCTTGGCTGGTAGAAAGAATTTCAGAAAAGACTAGAAAAAGAAAAAAAGAGGTTCATGTCACAGAACAGCTGGTATTTGAGGTAGTTATTTTGGATGGAAACATTTTTAGAACTCAGTTTAGTTGTCCCTACCTTGCATCCAAGGATAGTCTACACATGTTCACTGCAGTGCTAGACACATACCATAGATCCATGCCCTTTTTGGAGACCGGATGAGATACCCTATGTCACCTCCAATAAATACTGGCACGTGCACAACTGAACTGAGCTCCAAGAGCAAGACTTCTTCCAGATAGGGATCCTGAGTGCAGGTAACTAAAAGTTAGTCATTGAAGCTTAGATCATAGAAAACTGGGACTTGAATGAGGTGTCTGAATGAAGAGCAGATCCAGGCAATTACTCAGTGAACAATAATGGTAATATTGAATAACCTAATCTCCCTGGCTAACTATTTGGAGTTTAGCTGTATCATTATTTTGTAGTAAAACTCCATAATACACAGAAACCACCACTGTGTAGGATGTGAACCTGTGAACTTGTAATATTATTGCCCCATTAGATAATATATAACACCAATAATCCAAAACTATACAAGATTGGTCTTGAACTAAGTGCAAAAGGGGCTAGAGACGGTACTAGCTACTGTACCCTATGCTCTGTATTATTTAAAGCAGCTGACAGGCGTGAGCTTTTTAACGTAGGACTAGTCTATATTAATTATGCATTTGAAGGCTTGCAGAAAGAGGCAAAGTTCAGGGTGCATAAATAGTAATCTAGAAAACAGTGCACTCCTTGAATATGCATCCCTAAAATATACTTGGATCATATGGATACTTGGCCTCTGCGTGAGTTTCTCGCGTGTACCCGATGCCTTCTGCAGGCAGCTACTCTGCAGTTCCTGCAAGTCACCGCTCTGGGGAGACTGTTAACCACCAGCACGCTGAAAACAAAGCAGCTGTTTAACAGGAAGACCAGCTAGAGAAAAGAAAATGACTAAAGCCTTAGAGAAATGGAAACAAAAATAAACCAGCTTTCTAAATCATCATCACATTCCTGAAACATGTCATTATGCTTCAAATCCTGAACACAAAAAGCCACCCTCCTCCCTTTGGGATAGTCAAAAACAATAGAAAACAATGGGCCAGAACTGTTTCCAAATACAATTGTTTTCAGACTTGAATTCTAGCTCTATGTTTATACTACAAACATTACTAAGCTTTATATTTCAAGAAGAATTGTTAACACTGTATTAACTGGTCTTAAAAGTGAGCTTGTGTGCGGTGGTTCATTTGTGTTGCGATAAAACAAAGCCTCATTCTGCCTAAAAGTAGCTATATTTATGTAAAGAAAAAAAAAAACATCTTAGGGCTGAACAAAATTACCTGTAACGTGGAGGAGATGAGGAGATGTGTTAGTTCAAACCACACTTGGAACTCATACATGCATTTGTACATATATAGGTGTCTAGACACACACAGACACAAAAAAGCAATTGCTACTTCACCCTTTGTAAATTCAAAGGCCCTAATCAAGGAGCATAAATTTCAACTGTACACAAACCCAGCTAAAAGTGTTGAATTTCTCTTCACCTTTGTCCTAGTTCAGGTAACCACTGTGTTATGTGTTAGAAAGGTAGTCTATTCTCACCGTAACACTTCTGTAAAATACTAAGTCTGGTCATCACCTGCCTCTCTCTAGCATAACTGCAATAATGGCAGCAACATCCTCCAGCTGTATCTACTTAGGGCCAACAAAAGAAAAGACAGATCCTCCACCTTGGACTTGAAGGCACGTAGGTGCAGCTTTCTGTGCAGGGATAGGCGGGCAGTAAGAACTATTGCATTTGTATTCAATCTGCTTGCAGAGGTGTCTTTAATACATGCTACAACACACACAAACCGATGATGTCAGGAGATATAAACTTACCTTTGCAATCATCCCAAGAAATACTCACTTTCAGACAAGCACCGTGAAGACCCCATTGACCCCATTGCCAGGTACCTACAGAACATACCTGCTAACTCTGCCCAAACACAGCTCTTCCGAGTCAGGGGCACAAAGCAAGCGGCTCAGCTGCTGCACAGTACTGAGCATTGCAGACCCAAGGTTGACCCTCTCTGTAAAAGATAAATAGTACTGACACATTAGGTTAATGCATCCAGTTTGACAGTAAATGTAGTTTCACCTGAGTTAACTTCTTGCAATACCAAGAAGTTTAGGAAGTCTGATACGGAGCAGTGAATGAGTTTGAATGCCAATGTCCTCCTTCACATTTGAGGGTTTTCACTAAAGATAGCCTGCATGTTCTTCACAGACCCCCATTTCCTTAGACTACGTCTTATTTCCTTATTTTCCTCATAACACTTTACTGATAAAAACTTGGGGTTTTGACACGATAAGGAATGTTATGATTGTCTGCATTCTTATACCTCCTTGAAAACCAGGCTTTAACTCTTAACTTCTGAGAACTAAAGTGAAGTTAACCATGATGAAACCAGCTACCTGAAACAGCAAACTGAATTATGCTGTAAACTGTTCAGAGTTCCAAGAAATCTATTAACTCTCCAATCAGCACACTTTAATATCTCTAAATCAAAGGGGAAAACAGGAGTATTTTACAATTTATTTCCTCTGTTAAAAATGAACCTGATCATTTTAACACACAGATCACATAAACTTAATTAGAAATGGATTTTTTTTTTTTTTTTTTTTCTTGATAGACCAAGGAATCACCGGAGTTTGAGATTGTTGGGTTTTGGTTGGGTTTTGGGGGGCAAGAGGGTTTAATTAAATTTAGAATTATTTTCATTACACAATCTGTGTTGGGGCTAAATGTTGTTTTAATGATCTGAGAGTCACTTTTATGAGCCATTTGCTTACCCCCTTCAGATTCTTATATAAGTGGTATCAGGAATTCCTCTCTGCTGAAAGGAAGCTGAGCCACTTGCCTTTGTGTCAACAACGTAGCTTCAGTTTATGCCTGGAACAAACACCATAGATGGAAACACAAATTCACTGAGGCTTTCTTGCAAAATACATACACAGAGTACAAATATGTTGTCATATGCACACGCAGAGAGTTTAAGTAAAATACAAGGAAAGAGCACAGCTAAAATATAAGGAAAGTAGCTAGACTAATATTAGAATACATCACCTGAATTTGCATTTAGTGTCTAAATGGAGAAAGTAAACATCACACTAAGTTTTCTGAAGCCTCCAGCACCAAATTATTCTCTCCTTTGAAGATCCACTTGCTGTGTCGCATAATTTATAGAAAAAGCTGTTGTAATAAGCGGCTTAGCTGCAGTGTGAGCATGGCATCATCTAAAGCAGCATTCTACAAGACTTGGAAGCAAGCAGACCCCGTACAGGCAGAAACCCTACATTCCCCTGCAAACCTGGCTGCACTGACTGCCTGGGCCTAGGGACAGGGCAGAAAATTGCACGAGGTGGCAGGGCCAGCAAGGGCTGCACATTTCCCCAGAGCCAAGGAATCAGCCAGCACCATACAAAAACAACAGAAGCTGGTATGATAAGGAATTACAGGATGAGTGAAGGCTGCAGTTGCCAAGTGGGATCATTCTGCTCTGCGCCGCTCCCCTTCCTGGCCACGTTACTTTTTCTTCTTCTGTGTCACAACTCACTATGGGAAACTGATCCAGCTACATTTTATTTCCCCTGAAGTTGTTTCCAGCCATATCAGTTTCTGTATCTGATGTTTCAAATGTCTGTGCTAAGACCAAATGGGAACAGCTTGCCAAAGACAGGGCTGCCCATTTCAAAGGCAGCTGATGCTTGAATTGGCTTAAGTAACACTGAAGCTGCACATTGTGGTGTGGGAAGAGGGACGCAGAAAGGAACAAGCAGAGAAAGATCATTTCACTGCTGAAAAAGAAATTCAATTGTTTTCGATTTAAAATGTCTGATATCTCTGAAGAATGGGTGCACTGCTTTAAACCCTATTTTGGATGACTGAAACTTGTCGTCTGAGGAGAGAAGTCCTTTCTTCTTAAAATAGAACAATTTCTCTTCAATTATTTAATACCCTCATATTCCAGGGTTGAAAATGTATCATTACACCATCCAACATTAAGATGACAACTATAGGAAGGATATTGTTTGAAGGTGGAAGCTTTCTCAGGCTTGCGAATGAATCTGCTAATACACACTGCTTCGAAACAGAACTACAGTATTTTCTTTAAACCTACGTGTGTCAGTTTTGCAGCTGCACACGTTCTCAGCTTCCATGTATACATCACAAGCTGTGCATGTGAAGAGACATACAATATGTACTGAAAACACTTGAAATCTGGCTGACAGTATTCCATAAATCTATTCCTTGGATATACATTTGAACAATTATCCGTTCACAATTCAAAGAAGAAGTATGGTAATAACATTCCTGAATACATTTTAGGAGTATGTGGGGAGAAAAACTCAGATTAATAAAAAAATAATTAAAAAACCCTAAACAAATGAAAAAACCACCACAAAAAACCCCACCCAGCTGATTTTCTCAGAACATTTTTTATTCTTTCATTTTAGTGGATAACTATCTCACTAAAATAGACTATATTTTTCTCTTCTTAAAGTAGGTTACAGTCAACTGATACAAGTACATGAAGTTTCCTATTATACAATGAATCTGTTGAGATAATAAGTACCAGCTGGATCTATCCCCAACAGCAATAACAGCATGTAGAGCATGATTATAATGTAACAGATTGTGAAACAGAAGAGATGGTTTCACTTGTAATAAGGCCCTTATGTTAATACAGTAACAGAAGAGAGTTTTGCTTGTACACAATGCTTGTAGCAAGGCCCTTATGTTAATATAGTAAATTATTTCAAAGGTACATTCTCTGAAAATATTGCCTATGAACATTTTTAGGAGCTTGATTACACATGCACATATGGGAAAACGCAGGCCCACTGTTGAACGAAGCAAGGCCCCTGGTGACATAGGACATGGAAGAGGGTGAGGTACCAAATGCCGCCTTCACCTCAGCCTTTACTAGGAAGACCAGCCTTCAGGAGCCCCAGGTCCCAGAGACCAAGGAAGATACACCCTTGGTAGAAGAGGATCAGGTCAGGGAATACTTAGACAAACTGTCCATGTACCTTGATGGGATACACCCACAAGTGCTGAGGGAGCAGAGAGATGTGGTCACGAGGCCACTTTTGGTAATCTTTGAACAATCATGGCAACTGGGAGAAGTGCCTGAAGACTGAAGGAAAGCAAACGTCACTCCTGTCTTCAAGAAGGAGGACCCAGGGAACTATAGGGCAATGAGTCTCATCTCAGTCCCTGAGAAGGTGATGGAGCAGCTAATCCTGGAAAACACTTCCAGGCTTATGAAAGACAAGAAAGTGAACAGGAGTGGTCAGCATGGCTTCACCAAGGGGAAGTCATGCTCAACAAACTTGATAAACATCTACAATGAAATAACTAGCCTGACAGATGAGGGGAGAGCAGTGCATATTGTTTATCTAGACCTCAGTAAGGCTTTTGCCACTATCACATAAGGTACTCATAGAATAGTGTTGAAGCATGGGCTGGACGAGCAGTGAGGTGGATTGAAAAGCAGCAGAACATCCTGGCCCAGCGGGTGGAAATCAATGGAAGTCTAATTGAACAGCAACAATTAGCAGTGTACACTAGGGGTCAATAGTGGGTCCAGTCCTGCTCAACAACTTCATTAATGGTCCGGATGATGGGGCAGATCATACCCTGAGTAGGTTTGCTGATGACACGTAACTGGGTGGAGTGGTTGATATGCCAGTGGGTTGTGCTGCCACCCAGAGAGACCTCAACAGGCTGGAGAAATGGGTTGCCAGCAGCCTCGTAAAATTCAATAAGGGGAAGTGCAAAGTCCTACACCTGGAGAGGAACAACCCCATGCACCAATATATGCCAGGGGCCACCTAGATGAGAAGCAACATTACAGAAAAGGACCTGGGGGTCCTGATGGACACCAAGTTGAGCATGAGCCAGCAATGTGCGCTTGCAGTGAAGAAGGATAACAGATTCCCAGGCTGCATTGGAAGGAGTGTTGTCAGCAAGTTGAGGGAGCTTCTTCCCCTCTGCTCAGCACTGATGAGGCCACACCTGGAATGCTATGCCCAGTTCTGGGCTCCCCACTATAAGAGGCATGGACATACTGGAGAAAGTCCAGTGAAGGGCCACTAAGATGATTAAAATACTGGAGCACCTTTCCAACAAGGAAGGGCTGGGAGACATGGGACTGTTCAGCCTGGAGAAGAGAAGGCTTAGTGGGGAGAGCTTATTCATGCGTACAAATACCTGGAGGGAGGGTGTAAAGATGACAGAGACGGACTCTTTTCAGTGGTGGTGCCCAGTTACAGTATCAGAGGCAATGGGCACAAACTGAAATGCAGGAGGGTCTGTCTGAACATGAGGAAATGGTTTTTTACTCTAAGGATGACTGAACACTGGCAGAGGTTGTAAAGAGAGGTGGTAGAGTCTCCCTCCCTGGAGATATTGAAAAGCCATCTGGACACTGTCCTGAGCAACTGGCTGTAGGTAGCCCTTCTTGAACAGGCAGGTTTGACCAGATGACCTTCCAACCTCAACCTTTCTGTGAAAACAGACAAGCTATGCCTTGCAAGAAAAACATACTTTTAGCAGTCAAGAACATGTACATAGGCAAAGCTAAACATCATGCACAAGGAGTTGGCAAGCAGAGGACAGAAAACCATTCCAAATGTCAAGTAGCTTAGAGGCAGATCTATGTTCAGCAATGAGTGTAAATGCAAACAATTTAAATTATTTGACATGGAAAGTTTTTGTTTAAATCCCTCATGAACTGAATTTGTTTCTTCTTTAAGCTTTCCAAAAAGCCATTCTGCTGAGCAGCATTTGCACTTGATTTTGAGATCTTTAGAGCTACTGCAGTATTTTTAGAGATTTTGAAGTTGTCTGTTTAGCCATAGCTGTTGGTACCTTCCAGAGCAAAGCATTTTTGGTCTTGCTATTGGCAACAATTACCAGGTCACTGTTCCTATGCGTCTCCCACTACTGAAAAACATTTGCAAATTAATTTTTTTCTTCTAAAGGCAATGACCGAGTTGTCAAGTGGAACACCAGCTTGGGAGCAAAGCTAGTGGGAACATTGGCCTGCTTGCCAGATGTCTGCATATCAGCCCTCACCCAAGATGGCCTGCTGACCGCCAAGAAACATTCAGTGACACACTTGTTGCTGATAGATCAAGCTGAAAACAGCCACCTGCTGTCAGCTTGCATGATTTTGTTTTTCTAAACAAGGCTCACAGCATTTGGTGCATATTTTTTCCAAAAAGCTCCAGTGCCCAGATTTTTGCTTCCCAGTTCTGATATTATAATAAAGCAGCTTGAAATATGCTTCTTAATAGCATGTTTTGCAGAAGGTAACCCCTCCCCCAACCATTTAATTACTACTGAAGAAAATTCATAACTTTTGATAACGCTAGCGATGTGTATAAGAGACTACTCTACATTCCTGAATAACCAAAGTTTTCTACATTATATTGTACTCACCTACAGCTCCCATCTCTTTGAAATGTGAAAACGTCCCTAGGATGTGTAACTAGTGTTCTTCTGATGCACAGAAAATTGTAGGAGAAAGGTTATTTGGCTTCAAATGTCAGAAAATCCATGTAGGAAACAAGGAGAAAAGAAATCAAGTATATTTGTTTCCCACTCTTTTTTTCAGTTCTCTTCCATTTTTAGGTTGTATCTTTTGACACTGGTGCAGTAACAGCACCCGACATAGGTCTCTACCATGGCCAGAAAATTCAAACTGTGTATGGCCTGCAGTTACATGTTAACGAATTTATAATGGAAAGTCAATAAGACGTTTGGAAAGACCAATATTCCATTCCAGAAGAGAGACCTCAGTTCTAGAGATCACTTATTACCAAGTGACTATATTTTCCTGTGATACGAGTACATTTTTGATGCAGTAAGATTTGGAAACACACGCACGGGTTCCTGTAAGCCATTTCAAAGAGCAATTTCCCCCACTCATCTCAGGTCACAGACTTCATCTTCAGAGTAACAGTCTCCAAATGTAAACAGGATACATGTGCTCCCAGAATTTGGCCTTGAAAGCAGACTACTTGAAACAGAATAGTAAAGACGTTGAAGTCAGATTCTTCATTTTTAATAGCTTAAGTAGGATTACACAGTTTAGAGCATCACATTCTCAACTCTTCCATTCTCCTTGGACATGTTAACTATTGCCAAGAACTCAGGGTTGGCTCATGATCCCACATGCTTTAAAAACAAATCAAAACAAAACCCAATAAGAACAAAGGACAAAAAATCCCACCAAAAATCCCCTGGAATTCCAGCATCTCTGAAATTTACTCTACAGTAAATGGTACCTCTTTAATATACAAGTGGTTGCCATGTGTGGATAGCATACCATTTTCTAAAACCTGGATGCTCTTCTAGTCTTGTTCCTATCTTAGGAGGAGATTCAATTTTCCTTACAAAACTATTGCTTAAAAATCGAAGGATTACGCAGCAATATCTTAAGGGGAAGCTAAGAAATCAGCTCAGGATTTTTTTAGGTAGAGATGTGCAACATTTTCGCAAGCAGAGAAACGAAAATAAGCTTTTCAGGCCTCCCCAGAAGGCACGCAGTACCGCACAGTCAGCACACGGGGTCTCTAGCAGACGCAGAGACTCATCCCTCAGCCTCTCCTCATCCGTAGTTCACTAAGGATAGCATTTCGCAGGTTAGCTTTGAAATCTGGGACCTCTCCCCAAAACAGCAGGCCCTAGGCCCACATAAGCAAGGTGCCAAGCCCTTAAGCTGCAAGTTTTTTAGAAAAGAAATGGAGAGCTGACATTTTTATTGTTATTATTATAAAACCACGTGGTAAGTATTGCTGCACTTCAGCTGCAGGCACACGAGGACATCCTCAGAGCAGTCACACGCTCATTGCTCATTGCCCTTGAGCCACCTTCCTCCTCATCCTGCCTTTCCCTTACTTATTTCCACTCTGTACACAACTATACCACCTATTTGTAATATTAGAGAGCGTGCTCCTGTTGGTGCACATTGCAATACCCGGGCACAAAGTGGTATTAGAAATTTTAGGAATACAGCGTTGATTTTCCCACTCCACTTTGTGACTTGTTCAAACACAATTTCTCTATGCTTTGTTATTCCAACCATATTTTTCTCCAGCTGTTTTCTAGACATCTTAAAAAGGCAGCATACATTCTGTGTACAGGTAAAAACCCGATCTTATCTCCGTGTAGATTACAGTCAAAGGAGGCAAAGCACAAGCCAAACATACTGAGCTTGCCTTGAGCCCTATTGGCCCCAGCGCTGCACTCATCTCTATGCTGTAGGCAGAGATGGTTTATTACTTACTCCATCTTAGATGAAAGGGAGACCCAAAAAGAACTCAAAGTGATGATCAGCAGGCAGAATCAGCCTGTCAACTTATAAACATAATATATTTTTATGAATACAGGTAATTTGATTTTAAAGCACAAAATTTTGGAATTGTTGTCTTGAGGTATTAATTCCCACGACATATTTTAAGCAGTAATTTTCTCGTATTATTTTAATACCTTGTTCTCTGAATTGTACTTTGTTCTTTGTATTAGTTTAGATTACTTTTATCACTCATTTACAGTAAGAAATGAGATCAGTAAACAAAAAAGATCTAATCTCATTTGATTGACATTTCTGACGCTAATGATAGCTGCCACTCTGTCTTGCAACACTAAGTGCATTCAAGATTTTTTTTTTGTGTGTATCACCTATGCTCTGCATGCTTGTGGTTTGGCCAGAGTATACCTGAAAGATTTCTGAGAGAAGGTCAGACCAGCATGATGTCCATTCTGTGGTTTGGACTAATTACCTTTCTTGTACATTTTCCTCCTTGGAATGAAACATGCCTTTTTGTAACGAAAAGTTGGAAGCGCTAAGGTCACTGTTTACGACAGGTAAAAGGTGAAATAAGTGTTACATTTGTTCACATTCTCCAAACCATTATAACAATAGCAGTCCTAGTCATTCCATCACTATTTTTCTTCCTTAAGTATGGATGAAGAGGTCAATAAATTTAACTGAACTCTCATCTCTGAAAAACCCAATTTATTGTAATAAGAATAAATGCTATGTCATCAACATGCAGTATTCTATTAAGTACATATTTTTAGCAGATTTGTGAAAGGTATTGATTGGGTGCATCTGGCCAATACGATGTTTCTAAAATCCCAGCACATTTCATTTATAAAATACTATTTCAGGTGAAAAAAGGTGACCTTCACTGAGCAAGAGGTGTTTTTTAAAACTATTTAAGTGTGTGTCTATAATTTAAGAAATGTGCAGAGAAAGGGGCTTTTTTTTTTTTAAGCTTGACGATACAGAACATGTTTCAAGATAAAAAAAATGTTGGGAAAATAAGAGTTATCCACTGATATTATTTTATAAATTCATACTGCTTTTCTCAACGGCCCTCCAGTCTAAATGAAGCATCCATAGTAGATGTAGTAAGTGAAGTTAAACAGTGGGGAGGGAGTGGAATGAAGGGCAGATTGTGCTGTTACAATGCTGTGAAAGCTCATATGTTAAATAAATATTGGTATAGGCTAAATTTACAAAGATTGCAAGATATACTGCTGAAGGGAGAAGGAAAGCAGTAAAGTAATGTATAAAACATTAACCTACAACCCCCAAACTCCCAAACAGCAGCAACAGCAATTTATTTGACAGTCCTAGGTGAATAATCAAAAGAACACCACTGATCACTAGGCTAAATCAGCTTCATGCCCTTCTCTCCACAAGGACAGAGCAGGCAGAGATCCACAACGCATTGCAAGTGGGACAGCCCACAAGAGAGCCTTCAGCCCACCATACCACAGGAACTTGAACTAGTCAAGCAGCTCATTCGGCATGAAGAGGGGACATGACTGCTTTCAGCAGATCAGCAATTTGCTTTTTTCCCCTTTTATTTACATGTATCGTTTATTTATGCACACTTTCAGAGCATCAGAAATCTGCAGAAGCTCATGCTTCCACCACGATGCTGTTTTGTAGTGACCGCTCCAATAGGCAACTGGGACTTCCTGCTGGGATGGCTCACTAGAATGAAATATGATTCAGGTCTACATCTTAATGAAATGCTGTTAGAACTGAAGCATCGGATAATATAGCTCCAATATTGGGGAGAGGGAGGGAGGAATTAAAGGTAGATCACCTAATTGAAAGTATAACTTTTGCTTGTAGAAAACTTGTTAAGAAACATAGCGTTATAGGTTTTCCACTAATTACAAGTAAGCATGTTTCTTCACGGTATAAAGTGTTCAGAATGCCACACCTGGATAGTTACGCACTTCTCCGTTTGGCAAAGACTAGAAGTAAGGACTAAGGAAAACCTAGTAGCTCTCTGCAGCAGAAACAGTTGCAAATCTGTGCTACTCAGTTTTCCAACCATAAAAATGATTCCCTTAGGAACATCTTGTCGGGACAACCAGTATCATTATGCAGTAAGGAAGACTGTTCTAAGAAAATAATCAGCAAACAAGACATTACAGTACAGGCTGCCATGAGAAACCATAAGTTCTTCAGGCACCTGTGAATTGCATGGAGAATTAAGAATTATAACATCACAAGCCAGGACTTCTCAGGATACAGGAAAATCAACAGTTTCTTTCATAGCCGTCTGTCTGCATGCTGAGATGCATCCTCAAGAGAAACTGTCCTGCTTGTTGGCCAAAGACACTAACTACTGCAAATGAAAACATGCCCAAGAAAAGCCCATCTTAAGTGTCAAGTGTATCTTGTGCACAGAGCGTTAGTGCACTTCAAAACAAGAAAAAGAAATCGTTTGTGACACTTGGACTAGCACCAGATGCAAAGAGGAACAGAATATCAGCACATCAGCAGGCAGCAAATGCATTCAGCTACAATGATTTCTTTACAGTATGCAGAAGAGGAAAGGGAAATTTCAGCCAAAGCTATTAAAATTACAAGGACACAATCATCAGGACAACTCTACAACCAAGGGCAAGTTTACAACTAAGAAGGGAATAAAGGCTGACACTGCAGGTACTACAAAACCACCACATACTCCTGATTTCAGTTAAAACACACAAATTCAGAAACCTTGATGACCCTAAATGTGAAAAAAATAATTAATAGTTAGGTAAAAAAACCACCACAGAAAACACCAAAAAACAAACCAAAAAACAAAACCAAAAAACCACCAACAAAAAACAAACAACAAAAAAGCCAGAACCAAACCAAAGAAGTACTAAGAACAGACAACGCAATATGACATCCCAGCAGCTTAGGGGTCTCCAAGAATTAAAAAGACACAGAGCATGCAACACCTACCTCAGGAAGAACCCGATGCACTCAAAGAAAAAACAAATCCTGGAAAACAAAGGCAAAATCGCTTAAATTAGCCACTTGAACCCCAGACCTGTAGTTGTAAAGACACCAAAACAATATCTGCAGCAAATCCAAGCCATTTAAACAAACACTAAATCAACTCATCCCCAGTTAGTGGTAATTACAGACAATAGCACTTGACTGAATAAATGAGTAACTACACTTTCTGCAAGTGGACAGAGATTTTGAAAGTTATATTTGCGCTCAGTGTATTAACCAGGTGCACAAATAGGCCTTTAAGTGAGCCTTGTCTAACCCCCTAAAGAAAAAGGGCGATACTTACTGCTTGCAGACATTACTTCACTTCAGCCATTCAGAAACTATCAATCAGAACTGTAAAGTACTCCATACTGACTGAAATTGCTGTATTACATCCCACTTATATGTCCCAAGAACAGAAGTCAGATATATTTGGCTCCTTAACCCCAGTAGCTCTGCAGCATAAACAACCGAGAACTGGAAACAATCTTCAATGACTTACAGAAGATACAGGGAGACTTCAAAAACATTAAAGAAACCTGGGAAATGCCAGTTTCCATAAAGAAAATGGAAAAGATCCAAACATAAACCTACACCAAAAAAGAGTGGCTATGCTCGTCACTCTGGAAAGCCAGCCATTTGAAGAGCAAGTGCCAGAATGGAGACATCCCAACCAACCAAATGTTGTGATACATGAAGTGGTGATAGTTCAGCCCTGCACAGGCCATTAACAACAGGAGTTTTTCAACATAAATTTGGATAGAATCATGTTTTTCTGGAGAAAATGTACATGGTCAAATATGATTAAAAGCAGCAGAAACGTAACTAGTCAGATAGACTAGACCCCTTGAATTACACAGCGTCCTGTACATTGTAAGATTACTGTTTGAATTTGAGAAGTCTTCCCAGAACCACCGCCCCTCCCTTGCTTCCCCTCCTCCCCAGCTCTCTCCGCAGGTCCTAAGCCACGCTCAGTTTGTGTCTGACAAAGACTTCAGCAAAGAAAAAAAAAGTTCTGTATTCATCAGATCATAACTATTGCAAGTACAACAAAGTAAGCGTTACGCTATGGATATATATAGGGGTACTACACAGAAACCTGAACAAAACAGCTTTCAGGAAACAACTGAGAAAAGGGCTATGAATATGCAGACAAAGGACTGAAGTCTGAATTTGCCCTGCCTGGGTACACTCCTTTCAAGCTTTTTGAGCGCTGAAGTGCTGCCTCCTTCCATTGTTTCTGCAGACTGCATACAAAACACACTTTGGGAGGAAGGAAATGGGTGGAACTACGTTGTACAAAGGAGCAAAGAGAAGCTGTGTGAGAAAGCAGCTAATATAAGCAACAGGAAGAGGTTAACAGGGAGGGAGAATTGTGCATCTAAAGAACAACAAGGGAGGCATGAGAAGAAGGAAAAGCATGTATGTGCTGGGAAGAGAAGAACCAGCTAAGTGCACTCTTTCCTTAGTCAACAAAGTACTTAAGACATGAATGATTTGTTGAATCATATTAAAGAGCAATATATATATAAGCCTTAGGAACATAAACTTATCAATAAAGTCTTTGCTATGAGCTTGTCACAAACGTAAAAACTGACTTGCCAAATGAACTTCACGTGGACCAAGACAGCATGCAAAATGTAGGAAGCTTGGTGATTTTGCCAACATTATTACTTAAGCATAAAACAAAATTCAAAATTCTTTAGAAACTTTTAAGTTCAGCCTTAATCACAGAGGGGCCTCCATCATTTTTCAGGTCTGTTCAGCTTCAACAGCTGCGCTGTGCTAATATCTCCACTCACATCATTCAGACTCAAAGGCATCCCACAGTGCCCAGGGACAGCCTCGTTCTTTAGCTCAGGGAGTCATAGGAAATAGGACTCCAGCTTTCCTTGGAAGTTGTGTTTCACAGACTTTTAAGTTTTCTTGTTCGCCTCTAACTCTGTCAAGAAGGCCCAAGACTTTCTCAAAGTCTTTACCTGAGTAAAATTCTTCAGCCAAGGTCTCAGATAACATTACAGAGAGTGAAAAATTTACTAATTTCATAGGTTACCCAAGATACAAAAGCTGTCCAGGATGTATGTCGTCAGCAAGGGGAGTAAACACGTAAGGCAAGGCTCCAGGATAACAAAATACCAAAACAAAACAGATTTTTAGAGTAACCAGAAAAACCTAATCCCCATCCTCTAACCCAAACCAAAATCAGCAAAGTAAACAAAGAGTAACAAACTAGTATTTTGGAGGATGGAGGCAGAATATCAACATTGACAGAAGTCAAGCTGAATTTGACTTTTTCATAGACACAAAAAGCAAAAGATTCAACTGAATAAATACCTCAGAAACAAAACAAGTCACCAGGGCCACTATATGGCCAGGAAAGAACCGTGCTCAGGAGTAATGTATCTATAACTCTGTAACAAAGTGAAATATTCTTCTTCTTCAATATGGAAAATATCATTAAATACAGACAATGGTGACAGCATTCAGCCCAGAGTTCTGAAAGAACTGGTACTAGATATAGGATAGAGTAACAAGACTTGATGAAGCTATCATGCGAGGAGCTATAGCAGGTGACTGAAGAATAACGAACATATGAGAGAAGTGGGGGGAACAAACGATCCATCAGCCTGACCTAATAAAACCTGGACTACAAATAGAAAAGAATAAAATGCAAGGTAGAGATGGTATCAAGAAACAGAAACTTCCTACCAGTGAGGGAGGTGGCAATAAGCTGTGCTTAAACAGTGCTGTAAGAAGAGGAAGTATCAGTTCAGAGAGGGACTACTGCTGGAGTTCTCAATGATTGGATTGGGACTAAATTTAATAATTAATAATAACCACAACAAATACAGTTGGCTGCAAATACAGTGTTGAAAGGCATTAACAACAGATAGATCAGGATATTGTATGAGGAGGATGTGATGACATGATAATCACAGTGACAGAAATAGGATAAAATTCAGATCAAGATGCAGATCATGCTTCATTTCAAAAGCCACAGTTTTGGATATATACATTTAAAAAAAAAATTCAAACTGCACAAGATACAGAGTGGCTACACAAGTTTCCACCTGTCCTACTGAAGTCTGGCTTATTCTGACAAGACAGACAGGAAGAACATATGGCCACTGTAAGACATACATACAAGAAAAAAGAAAGGAAGAGAGCTACTCAGCTTAAAGAATGATTAATACAAGAATCACATACACATTTACCCAAACACATGGAAGTTCATTATAATTTGACTTCTGGGGCTGTAGATCAGCCTCCCAACTAAGAAATGCAGCAACAAAAGCTCTCTCTTCTTAAGAGCAACACAAGTATCAAGAAGGTTATGTGAGGGTTCCCTGCACTGACAAATCAGAACAATCCTTCCAGTTCTATGCTGATGATGAAAAGCGGCACCTCAGCCTGGAAGGTTGCTTTTTAGCAGTGCAATTCCCTCTGTTTTTACTTGGGCTCTGAACACAGACACCAAGAAAGCAAGGCCATCCTGGGCCACATGGTCCACCTTCTGTTAGAAAAAGGCACAGTTCAGATGATCTTATTTGTTACACAAAACTCAATCGAAACTAGTTTAAAAAACCCTCATATTTCTCTAGTGATGAGAAAAGCCTCAAGAAAAATTGAACACACCACCTAGGCAATTTATCTCTGCCACAGCGACTGACCCTGGGGCAAGTGGCAATTTTTTTCTGGAACTGTATCAGAAGATAACAACTGCATGTCAAAATACATTGGTGATGACTGAGAAGGCATTTTAAACATCACTGCTCCGGGAAGTTTCAGCGAAAAAAAGATTTACAAACTGCACCCCTCAAATGCCTTTAAATAATGCTGTACTGGCTTCTTTTCCAGTGTAGAGAATCTAGCTAAACACCAAAAAAAAAGTGGATGCTGTATTAGTATACAATGTTTTTATATATACACACATATATATATAAGTACACAGTTTCATTGCCAGCAAGGGCAACAGTGCTGCAAAGAAAGGGGTCCTGCTTTCAGAGGTTAGACTATCAAAGACAAAACTACCCATTTAAGGATCCACCAAAAATAAGTAAATATCTAAATATATTCTCAAAACTGAAAGAGAAGACTAATCATGCCAAGCCATGAGAGTGTCACCAAATAAAAGGCTGAGGTAGACAAGTCTATACTTAAGGAGAAGCCAGCACTTCTAATTAACACAAACTGTCTTGACACAGAGAACAAAGACTCTTTTCTCTACAGGAAGAATGCAGTTGTGTGTGTTGAGTGTCACTATGTAAATTTAATTCCAGGCAAACCAAATGAGAATAGTTTAGATTATGCAGTTGATGGTTGCTAGTAGTTGAGTGCCTTCAAGGTTTATAGCTTCCTGGCTTGTTCCTGTGATACAATTATGACAATTTATGAATCTAAAGAACCGCTAATATTCTGGTACTGGGGGCATATCTACTCGTTCCTAAGTAGTCACTTCGTATAAGCAAGATAGAGCTTTAAAGATTTTCGTATTCTACTAAAAACTACAAATTTTCATTTAGCACATTTTCAGTGGTGTGGAAAACTAAGTAATTTATTCCATTTTAGGTGAGTAATAAACCTACTTTCACTCCCAGCCTTCTCTCAAAACATGCCATTTTTAGATGCAAGACTCTAATACTTACTTAAAAGATGATCTGGAGGTAGGTGACCAAATTATACTAATCATCTCAGATGGTTGCTTTCTCCTGAGGGGATCAATTTTCAGAGTAATTTTAACAATGTTCATATTTTCCTCAATAGATCTGTGTTACTTAATGAATGCTAGACAGGCTGTTGCTGCTATATAATCTTTGTCCACAAAAGCCTTTCTGATGTTTTGTCACATACCAAGTAATATAGAAGTACTAATACTTGCAACTAAATCATTTCTTGCATTCCACAGAGTCGATTTTGTCTCGACTATTGTACAATCCATATGAGACAGGAAGTCTGGAACTTTATTACATTTCCTACTAATTTTGAAGCAAATAGTTTTCTTGTTTCAAAGCAGCAAACACTGCTCCCCCCTTTAGGAGGGCCAAATATTTTAGTCTCAGATTGGTAAAACATGCATGCGTCTCCAGATGACTAAGGCTAATCCATTAAGGCGGTACCTTCAATACCTCCGCTTTTACAACTTCCATGGCTGACTCCAGTAGGTAATATACTTCATAAAGAAGTAGCCTCTGCCTCAACAAGTTTCAGTAAAAAACAAAACAAAACAAAAAACCCCAAACCTCATAAAAGAGTACAGACCATTGAATGACACTTCTTCAGACAAAAACTTTCCTTAGATGTCAGTGTTCAGTGCAATTTCAGTTAATGCAACACCAAATCCCAGCAACTGGTGGTTTACTTGTCCACATCTTGCTGCATCCACACAATAAGTACAAAATTCACATTACACGTACTAGAACAACTATTAGATCCGTTTCCTAAGAAGTCACACCATAGCAAGCATTACTCCTATTGAATTGGTTGCCGTGTGAAGTGTTCTTTATCTCCCAATCCACAATGAATTAAGCCATG
This sequence comes from Numenius arquata, assembly GCF_964106895.1. NCBI lineage: Eukaryota > Metazoa > Chordata > Aves > Charadriiformes > Scolopacidae > Numenius > Numenius arquata. The sequence continues at coordinate 41,036,529 of NC_133580.1, read as the reverse complement.
CGTATAGGACAATGAGCGTTGAGGACGTCTCTACATAACGTGTTCTAAAAATACTAATTATAGAAGGGAGACATAAACAGGAGAGGGAATGCTGCCTAATCCAACACTATATCAAGCATATAGAAAAAAAGTTGACAAGTGTACAAACAGTTCACATAATTCCTCTTACCGACTTGTGAGGTATTGCCCTAACAATGTACCTTTAGAATTACAATGGGACAAATTTACAGGTAAGATATGTAAAGATGTACTTTCATTTTATTAATGTCAGAATCAACAATAGTTCTCCAGCTCGTTGAAATGTGCCCAACAAGTATTAGCCACAGATTAGCAGAGATTAGTTCCACCCACTCACACAACACAAATCTCATTCTCCATAATTTCTTTTCTTACAGTGCTAGAGATTCCAGTGATGAAGACAGAATGTTTACATGAGTCTTATATTTTCAATGATTTTTAACTTGCTTATGACTGTATTTTAAGTGTGGAACGTTTCTAGAATTATGTTAGGGAGAATTAAAATCTGTATGGAGCATTTTGTTGCATCTCTTTGTAATGAGCTACTTGTAGATTTAGAAGCAATGCCTGTCAAGCATTTTAAAGCTAAATGGGATATAGCTGATAATGGCTTTAGCGGTGACATTTTAACCCTTCTTCAGTCTTCTGCATACTACTGAAAATAATGAATCTAACCTCTGGAAAAAAAATCTACAGATTTGACATAGAATTAACGTCAACTTTTATTACTGGGGATGCTATTGGGTGATCTTTATTACTTGAAATACCTTCTTTGGTATCACTTTCCATACTTCTCCCTTCCCAAACGCTACAATATGCATTCCTTACTTTCACACCATACAGAATATCAACTCAACACGATCCTTCCTTTAAAACTGTTTACGTGCTGTGTATACCTAAGCCCATTCCTACAGGAACTTTTTCAGCCTCTCAAACGTTTCTGCTGGGGACACACAACATACCAGTCATTCTCATTCAGCACTACACACACCAATCTTTTAAAAAATTATATCAGCAACACAACTGTATATTAAGAAAAACTCCACACCAATGGTTTGCCCACATCACTTGGCAATGTCCCTTTAATATTAATACACAGAGAAGTAAAATTTTTTCATAAATTTGTTCAAGTATGTGGAACATGTAAAATGCATAAGAATCAATATGGACTTCATTAATGTTATATTTATTTATTTTCCAGCTTCATACAAACTGGATGTAGAAGCATAAACATAGTACATTTCTACCATTTTCAACAAAAATATAACCAATATGTACAATTATTGTATTAAAAATACAAAAGGGATACAGACTCCACCAATGTCTTTCTAAAAGACATACAGGTACAAGTAGTATCAAAAGTATGAGGAAATCACCAGTTAATTGTACATTCTGCACTTGACATCACAGAGCGAACTGAGATTAGCAGTCCTATGGTCTACAATTACTTAATGCTTATATAACATTTGTGCAACTTGTGATAGAGCTAGGATTTTGTATTTCTATATGCACATGAGGTCCATAGCCTTGAGAATAAAACTGGCAAATAATGCATATTACATGTAAAATTACAAATGCATAATTGACAATGTGATATATAAGCAAATAGACAAAAGCTATGATTACAGGAGAGAGAATTAAATAAAGCACTGACATTTGTTTGATACAGTGAAAAAACACTGCAATTTGATCTTTAAAAGTTGAAGCTATTTACGTTTATCTACTGATCAATATGATCAGCTGAGTTCAATGGAAAAAAAAAAAAAAATCCAAGACCAGCAGTTCCTCACATTTGAGTACTACTCGGATTGGCAGCCTTCACTTCTCCGGAGTCTGTGCAAAAACAACACAAAAATAGAGGGGAGGGTCATTTCAGTCATTATAGGGTTAATAGCAGCTGTGAGCAGGTGGTTGCTACACATTGGCCTTCTCTACACATGCAGTGTTCCATGAAGCCATTAACAGTTGTGACTATTTCTGCATTGCAAAGGCTGGCAAATCTAAACGTGTTATTTTTCATTACTTAAAGGCTCGTTTATCCCCTAATGCCAAAGTCAATAGATAGAGGTTATTAGATCAGTGTTAACAGCTGACACGAGCTGTGACATCCCAACGTGCCTTCACTGCAATGTTATCCAGTTAATTTTTCTTTTAATATAACTACTATATAGTAAAAAAAAATAATAAAAATAATATATAACTTAAAGGTGGGGTTGCCGTCTGTCTCATTAGAATGGGACACTTTCTTTGTTAGTATGCCATCCTGTATTCCACAAGGCACAGGTATGAGACACACAGTGTCCTCTTCCATCACCGGCCATTTGCAAGCACATGTTTCTGCATTTACACTAGACCCAGCTGAGGATGCCATTAACGGCTGAGGATGCCATTAACGCTAACATTTACAAAGTTTTGAAGATTCCTGGGAGGGGCACATTAACAGTGAAGCTAGAGACGGTCAAGGAAAGGCTGCAGCCCGTAACCTCTGCCTTCCCTTCTGCCCTGCTCAGCCACGTGATAGCAATATTCTTTCCAGGAGCTCAGGCTGGCAACCCTACTTACAGGTATGAAATAATACTGTAATTACTAAGCAGATGCAGTATTTGACCTCCGAAACGCAAACATACAAAATCGTAACAAAGGCATTGTAAACAAGCAAATAAGCACTGCCTCCTTGAAGGATTTCAATGCATTTTTCTCTTTGCAGGTTATAGGCCAAATGTAATTTGACAACTAGCTTATCTCATTATCCCAATGAGACTAAGTGCTAGGATCATGATTAAAATCTAAAAGGAAGATTATTTTTTTTTTAAAAAAAAAAAACAAAACAACAACCCTTCCAGGCATAGGGAAGTGCAGCCAGAGTTAATCATCCTGATGTGATGATCTTGGAATTTGGAATGATACTGTGTGATGTGGCAGACAGCGACAGTGGTAGCTTGGAGATTGCTGCACTGTGCATTTCAAGCAACACAGTTTGAAAAGTGCCAGGGCGATTTCTTCACAGTATTTCACATGCAAGGGGAGAGGGGACAGAACGGGGAGGGGCGGAGGAAGAAGCCCCATGCTGCTTTAAGGCAGGGAAGGAGGCAAATAGGTCCACCATCCTTTAACTATAGTTCCAAGGCTCCTATTCTAGGGACGTCTTCTTGTGCTCTCCTTTAAGGTGGCTCACTCTGGATCCAGAAAAGCCCAAGTCTTAGACAGCAGAGACTTGTTCATCTTCTGCAAACACAATAGGATAGGGGAAAATAGAATTTAGTTCATATAGAACAAGACTGCTACTGAATGAAACAACCTGTACTGTGCTCACGTGTCTTCTATTTCGTTGTATTAGGCATAAATTTTAAAAGAATCTAAATATCTGTACATTTCATGTCTCATGAGAAGTATTCCTTTGTAATTTTGTTCTCGAAGAAAATAAGACAATTGCAGTTCCTCAGCTTGAAGAACACCACAGCTACTCCTAGACATCCAATAGCTTCATAGAGCCATTTTACATTTTTCCCTAGATATATCTGTGATTTATTTAAATTAAGATTGCATAAGTATCGAGTGCAGCTTTAGTCTTCATTGGTAGAAACAATTAAAATTCTCTGTCATGGTAATTCTCAAAGTTTGAGGCAATTTGATTAAGGCAGACTTCATTGTTTTCCATCATGTTCAACTGCAGAGTTCATCCTGCACATAAGACCTTAGTAACTAAGCAGTTAGGGAGAGAAGGGGAACATTAGCCTCTCTATCATTAAGCAAAACAAAGCATTCAAATAAGTGATTTGGGCACTGCCTCACCTAAATTTTGAGCAGCTAGCCCCAAAAATGCAATCCAGCTGTGCTTGCACTCCATAGAAAAACCAGAAAGACTGTGTCTATATAGCTTTTCTGTCATTATAGTTGAGCTAAAGCATAAAGATGCAGACACACTTGGGTAAGCGAGGTTGCAAAAGAGTACTGGGCTCGTTATGTGAAGCAGTTGGTGTGGAAAACCCAGTGTCCACAGTGTAAGACTTTCAGGTAGAATGTGACTATCCAAATAAACCTGACCAACAATGCTCTATGGGGCGGATGGGCAGGTATTCTATAGACCAGGATACTTTTTTGACCATTAAATACATGGTTAGTGCCAAACATTAGGTACGCTAGAAACTTTCAGGGTAGGTAGGACTGTACCTGATGAACATAGGCACCTTCAGAGAAGTTGCCTAAGCCAACTGTTTGGTTACCCAAAATTCAGGTGGACCTAGATTCCAAATTTTAAATTATATTTAGGATGAACTGAATTCCTCCCCTTCCAAAAAGTTAACAAAGAGCAAGTTTTGAAAGATGGAAAAAAGCTCAAATTATGGCAAGAATTTCTATGGCAGAACACATTTGCGTAATTTGCTTTGTGTCTGTGAAAGCATTGACCATTTTTGCATGCAGCACACTTAAAATCTAACAGTTAGAAATTTACCATCTTCCTCTGTGGAAAACCCTTGAGACGGATAGTGAGCAAGACGTGGATCTGACTCATTTGGTTTATGCCACTGAGGTTTGTTCACAGGCCTGCTAGTTGAATGGCCATGCGACTGCTGCTGCGGAGTTGATGTCCCATGAGTCTCACATGTCCGTGCCACCATTCTAGACCTCTGAAGTGCTATGTTGTAATCTGGAGGCTTTCTAGTTGGATGGGAGCCACCTTCTGCAAACTCAGCAATAGGTATTCCTACATAACCAGGAGGAGTTGGAGGTGGTTCCCGATATCGACCCTCTTTTCGTGCTGCAGGAAAAACAACAGATTATTATTAAAGATAGTAAGAGGAAAATTGCTCAAAGGAAAATAAACAGCGAAAGTTAAATAAACATCAACCAACTCAACAGCCCAGGAGGAGAAAATCCGAAGGACAAAAGTTAACTACCATACGGCAGACAATAAGGCCTTGAAAAATAAACCATGAAAGAAAGTGCAGAATATACAGCATACTCATATATATGAATATAATATATGAATATATAGCTATATTCCAGTAGCGAACCATTAATCTAATAAAATTCACCAAATCACATGGGGAATTTTAGCAACTTAGAAACTTAGCAACTGAAGCTATTCCATCAATTGTATAGAATAGAACCTACACCGATCAAAGTAACGTGGAAGACTTAAGAGTCCACAGAAGTGGCAAACATCAGGAATACTGACATCTCCCAAGGAGCATGACTATCTTAATCCTGAAGATGGGTTTTGTGCTTAAGAGCTCATCTCTCTCCATCTTGGCAATGAGGGAAGGGGCGGGGAGGAAAGCACCTGATAAATTATTTCTTCCTACAAATCTTACTAATTAATGAAACATAAACTACAATTCCAAAAGGTAAGGAAGAGAAGTGGGCTTCATCTTCATACTTTCTGTATGCACTACTGCCTGCTGCTCTTACGGTTGTATTTTCTGCAAAATTCAAACTTGAAATTATGCCCATAAGAACACTGATTAAATATGATTTTATATAGGAGATGGACCTCATAGAGATGTAACTGTTTACCTGAATAAACCTTAACTCTGGGCATACTTAGAAGTTCTCTCTTGCAGAGAACTTCAAAGGAGGAAATAGGAATTAAGAATTTTAAGCATCTGCAGGAACACGCAGCAGATAGGCATACTCTCTATTTTGGACTTATGAACTTAAAGAAGTCAGTTGGGGCTTTGATACTGAACACTTATTGTGGGTATAGTCCTTTAACACATGACCATGTAACTTACAGTACAAAGGCAAAACACGAGCAGGATAAACCACTGACACAGACAAATTACTCTCCGCAGCTTGTCACACACTGTATGTTCTTGCACAAGTGGCGATGACAACATCACCCTGCATTATGCAGCATGGAATTGAATGAAAGGGCAGTACAAGCTTAAAATGGACTGGTGCTACTAGGGTGTGAGTTTTTATAGACTAAAAATAAAGTCTTGGTATTATAACAAAATCAAATAGTTTCTGATAGAATCTAAGTATTTTTCTTGGACACATTGTTTTAACTGAGCAAACCAGCATGAAGAAGTTTCTGAGAAATGTTATTCAAAGATTTCTGAAAAGTAACTTTGACGCAGAAGAAATTATGTAGAAAAAAAAAAAAATCTATTAAAATACTGCAAGAGATCAATATCTATTTAGTCAAAAGGAAACATGTAAAGATAGTGGCTCCTGTTGGAGTGATATGCAGAGTTACATTTGCAGCAAAATTAGTTAATAGTACTGAAGCACGCAAAAGCGTGTGGCTTGAATTTTCAGATCACTTTCACATTCCTATAAGTCTCTAAAAACATAGTGGAAAGCACTGCCTTGAGAGGCAAGTTCGGACACGCTTGTTGTACATTTTGGTGGAAACCAAGGGCTTCAAAGAGTAAAACTAGAGAGCGGCATGAATCAGAACCTGGAGTCCTGAACTGAACAGCTTCCTCCTCTTCATAGTTCAGGGATTCAGATCTGCACCGAAGCTTTGAAGCAATGGGACATTGCTACGCAATATACTTGGGCAAAAAATGGAAAAGCAGTTTATCACAGTGGTCTCAGCATGACCTCAATCTGGCAGACTTTTTCAGCCGTATCAGTGCAAAATGGCTTTTAGATAGTCCTTCATATTAACCTGAAGAAAGGCAAAGTGAAGGGGAATGAAAGGAAAGAAATAGGCAAAAATGCAGAGGTCTTGGATGGCCCAAGGACTGGGATGCGTAAAATGAAAGTATGAGAAAAATGTTAAGCACTGCCAAACAGACCTTCAAATTAATTGATATATTATCTGATCTTTCTTTTGTTGAATGATTATAAACGTATTTCAGCTCTAGTTTCTTAGGAACCTCTTCGCTTTCAACAGTCCAAATAAACATCTCAGTTGGTAGTTAAGCACAAAGTGACCCCATTTTCAGAAGTAAGAATATTCACAATCATCAGACAAGTCATACAGATGTACAAAGTAAAAGGCTTCTAAAAAAATCAGCCCACTTATTAAGATATCTAAATATAGAACATGGAGCCTTACAGTGAAAAGAAATTCACATTTCAGGACACCTAAATACATCAACCTCTCAAAACACTGTCCAGCAGCTGAGCTAGTCTTTCTGATGTATGGCAGCCTATCTTGAAATACAAAGAAGCTGCCAGAACTGAGAATCAATAATAAGTGATATTTTCCCTAGCAATAAATGCACAGTTAAAGGGGAAAATTTTAGAGAGACTACTAAATGGTTTTGCTTTAAAAAAAAAAATAATCAAACAAGACAAAAAAAAGTTTTAAAATAATAATAAAAAAAAACCCCAACCTATAGGCAAATCAATTAAAATACTTCATGGTAAACAAAACTTAACTTACCAATAAGCCCCTTTGTACTACTTGGTGATACTGCTATATGAGTGGGCACGGGAGTTGGCTTTGACTCCTCTGCTGGTACAGATGTTATGCTACTGGTTTCAGCTTCAATCGAAACATCCTTCCCACCCCTCCGCTTTATGGTACCTGTATCACCTTCTGAGTCCTCTCCCCAATATCCTGTTGAGGATGCCCAGCTTGCTCTGGACTGTGCTTGATCAAGGCCCTCCCTACCTTGACTTTGCCTGCCATACTTTGTGCCATGATCGGGGAACATCAGCTGGTCCATATGACTGCCCGAGGCCCACAGTCCTGCCCCATCGCCTGAACTATCGAAATGAGCGTGTCCAAAAGGCAGAGTCTCCCAGCTTCTCTGGTGCTGTATTGTTTGTATATTGTCATGAGAACCACTTGAACAAGAAGTCCAGCTACCACGGCCACTGTCAGCTGCATCAAGTGAAGCTCTGTCCCCCTGGTCCTGTGACAGTTCTTCTGTACTAGGAGAAGAAAGCACCGTTGCTCCAGCATACAGGCCTCTGGTCTCCGACAATGGTGCATATGAGCTACATGCACATCGAAGAGGGAAAAAAAAAAACAAAACATAAATCCAGTGTTGGAATTGTACATCATTTACAAGACACATGAAGAACTCAACAGTCAAGAGAAAAGCAAACATACTGAGGGGTTGGACTAGATGACCTTTCAAAGCTCCCTTCCAACCCAAACCATTCTATGATTCTGTGACTGAAGGTTTTGATGTAAGTTATATTATTTGCATTAATGACTAATTCAATTTTGAGACTAGAACAGAACACTTTCCTTTCAAGCTCAGCCTCAACAAAAAAAAATTACTGGATAGATATCTTGACGAAACTTAACACTTCAGTGGTGTTATTTTAAAAGGTAAAATCTTAACTTTGCAACAGACCTTTAAGACAGGCAAATCACATTGACATAGATAAAGGGGTGCAAACTGATAAATAGGGTTTCTACTGCTCTTCCAGCCATGTGAAGCAAAGGATCAGAAGTTGAAAACCAGATTTTTAGCAGGAGGTGGCCAAAATTCAGGCTTAGGTTTCAGCTTTTCAGGTTTTTCTTCTGCTTAGGAAATTCTGAAAGCAATTTTTCTAATATTTCTTGCAAATGGAAATGTATTTAAACCTTAATTTTAGAAACACATGCTACTTTGTAGAGTGAGTATGTTCTCTGTAGCCTTTCAGCGATTAAGTAAGCCTGACACTATCACTTACACAGCAGCAGTGAAAACCGACAAAGTGTCACTTTTGCTTAGCGGCTATCCAAGCTCCTGGGATTTGTGCTTCCAGGGCAGCTTGCTATGCAGACAGGAACCTTTTCCCTCCAAATATTTAAGACATCTTTAATCAGATGTTTGCATAGCCTGGGATTCCCAAAGCTGAAGTACACCAGTTTTGGAACAGGCCTGCCATCCACATACCCTGCAGAATTAAAAGCCCTGAAACCATTCAGAGGACTGAAGCATCCAAATAACAGCTCAGAAAAGTAAGTGGAGACTAAATAGGAGCCAGAGCTCCAATTATTTTCAGACCAAGGCTCACTGCTAGAGATTTAGAAAACTCCTCACAGCACTAGCTTCCTCACCATCACACAATTTAATTACCTAGAAAATTACCTAGAAAGCCAGCAGCCTGATGTGAATTTTAGCTTCTGATTATTGTTGACTAGGAGATATTTGGGGTAAAATATTTTTGGGTTAGAGAAATATACACTTTTCTATGAAACAGACTGGAAAATTAATAGCTATTTCTGTTCTCAGCTTGATCACTGAATAATTGTATGAATAACTTCTCGTCTAATTCAGTTAATTCCCCATCTAGAAAACAGGCTAGGATACTAGTCTGCCATAAAGAGGATAATCTACAGCGCTACTAAATACTCAGATGATAAAGACAATTGAGGTGAAGTCTTACTGCTGTAGACCTCATCACACACTCAGGAGTGCAAAACCTTTTCTTGTCAGAAAATGGAGCATGATCAGCGTCAAAATAGTGGTTTTTAAGAGCAGAGGAGAAAAAAAAATATTTGAGAGACATACAGCGGAAGTTACATAAAGAAATATACATATACATGTCACATACACACTACATGAAACTATAATGTAAGTAAGCAGAAATAAAATGCTTACCCTAAGCTGTATTGATCCGGTTCAATCATGATTCTTCTATCAATCCTTCCCACACCAAGATTTGTCTCCACGATGCTGACAGAATGCCTCTGTCTCCTCTCATCATGCAGGGAGACTGGCATAGAGTCAAAAGAGGAATTGCTGACAATACTAGATCTGGAAGAAATTTCGCTGTGACCAGAATCTGAAAAGTTATCCACCGTGCCACTAGGAGCCAAAGTATAGCCTGCAAAGGGAACACCATGTTAATCAGACACTCTGAGAAGCTCAGTTATTGCCAGGCAGCCAGCAACATTTACTACTAACTAATCATAACTACAGTTACATTTTATTCACAGAAGCAGCACTGCAAAGGACAGAAAGATACGTAGCAGAACTGTATAATACTGTGTATTCTGTCTTTTAATCAGAGGTTTAAGATTGTGGGAACATGAACTTCTCATTTAGAAACGAACTGCTCACCTTCTTCCTTCTCTGTCCTCCTCCCCCAAATTATTTTCAATGCATCATCATACTTGTACCTTTGCATTATGAAATCTCACTTCTCAAAAACTGCCTGTACATAAACACTGTCTCCAAGATTGGAACGAAAGAGATGTCCTGGACAAGATTATTGCTTAAAGTAATCCAACAGACCCTCTCACACAGTTTTTCTGTTCTGCAAAGCTACTCTTCAGAGATGAACAACAGATACAACATGAAGCACAGATGTTTGGGCTGATTGCTTATTACGTATCTTGGCTGAGACAGGGCCAGATTTTCAAGCTTTCTTTGTGGTACTTGGCTAACTAACTACATTCCAAATAGAACTTATTACCAGAATTATACTGCCATTTGGAGGTAGCATTGACGCTGCCAGACCGAGATAAAATCCGCAAACCATGTCAGAGAGGCAAATTCAGCTTTTGTTTTAGTATTAAACAAAGTTCTGCTGAACGCTCTTGCCAGCTAAATTAAAGATCATTAAACAACATACACCCACAAGTAACTGCCGTTTTTATTTTTTGTTTTCAGTCTACACATAACTGTCAAGATGACTTCAACTGATCTATCCTAATTCACTTGCTGAGAACATGAAATTGATGCTGCCATTTTTGTCTGAAAGAACATCCCATTAGCACCATGTCCTAGTGACATGGTTTAGTGATTTTTTTTATCAGAATTAGGTTGATGGTTGGACTAGATGATCTTAAAGGTCCCTTCCAAGCTAGACAATTCTATGATTCTAAGTTGCTATCAAAACAAGGATTTCTTTTAAAAAAAATAATTATAATCATGTTTATGATTTGGTTTTTGTAAAAATAAAGTACTTTTCCCACTATGAGTCAAGTACAGAATCCCAATTCCTTTTTCAAGAAATGCACAGGCCTGACCATATTTATATAAATTCACTGCTAATGTAGTATTTGGGAAAAATCATTATGATAGCTTACAAGGACTCGAGGTGATAAACTAAGTCTTCTCTATATAGCATCCTCCTCCATCTGACCTTAGTAAATATCACTTCAATAGAGATTTTGGATAGGCATTAGTACTTCCTTGCCATATTCATCTCTCCCCTTTTCAGATCTCTGCTTATTCAATGGAATTATTTTTCCTCCTTTTGTTTCCATAAGCCCTGCCTATCCCAGAGGTCCTTGGTGAATTGTTATTCTTGTCACTGTTCTTGCTTCAAAGAGGAGAGGAGGAACTGGTTGGGTCCATTAGTCTGGAGCCATAAGGCCTCAACTGATCGGCACTGACACCTACCATAAAGGCGGTAAAGAAAAAGGCTTAGCTATCCCATTTGATGAAAATGTAGAACCAGTGATACATAAGTTTCAAATCCTTACCATCCTCGTGCAGATTAGGGAAAGCTATGGCTACAGGGAAGGCTCCAACACACTCATCTCTTCAGAGTTCTGAACTTCTGTTATGGGGACTCAACTCCAAAATATGTATTTTACCATAATGCTACATTATCTAACTGTTAAAGCGAACTTTTATGACATTGTGAAGAGAGAATAACTTAGAAGCTATCTGCAATACAACTATGCTATCATATTTCCAAAGGAACTTTTTTTGTTGTTTGTTTAAACTACAGGAAAATGCCTCCATTCTCTGTTTTGTCGATTCATAACCCAAACAAGTACAATGAAAAAAACCAAAGAGGCTTAAAAAAAAAGTCCCCTTAAAGTCCTAAATACACCCTAAAAACCCAACTCTATGAAGTCACTTAAAAAGAGCTCAGTCAAAAAAGCTCCAATGTGTAATACTGTTCCTCAAATATCCATATACAATGTTTGAATAATTAATCAGGCTGCTAGTAAAATGTTGTGTATTAGTGATTTGAATCCCAAATATCTTAAACCTGCCTGTCATACACAGGTCACATCCCATCCAAATGCGTGACACAGCAAACGATTCCTCTAATAGGCTTGTGTGCTTAATGCTGTCCAAAGATTTTAAGTGTCAATCTGCACATCCTTCCACTGACAGGAAACACTGAAGATGGGAATATTTTTGTCAGAAGCAGCTGCAGTGAATGACCTACTGCATCAAATCTTGCATCAGATCAGGCTATCTTTCCTGGTTTTTGCTAACAAGAGGGCTTTCAGGTATCCCTGAAATGAGGTTCCCAGGTATCCTTTCATGTATCCCACTGTGCACTACACTTTCTGCCCCCTTGCTGACCATACGTGACAAAAACAGGAGCAGCAGCAGTTTATCCTGAGTGTCCAAACTCTCTCTCAGAAGTTTCCAAAGTGTATAAGCTTCAGGAAACAGGATGAGAAATATTGCACATCTAATACCTTTCCTTGGAGAGCTCTGTGGTGAAGTGGGAGGAGAGGACAGCTGTGAAGATGCACTTGAGACTGTGTCTTCAGATTGTTTCTTGTGACGATCCAAACTTCCTTCTTCAGATAATGAAAGAATTTTCTTTAAAGCTTGTGGGGAGTTAATGCCTGTAAATAAGAATTAATGTAGGCAGATGTAGAGTCCAGTATAAATACATCTTTCTATTTCACAATGCATTTATAGAGCAGACACCATACAGGAATAAACCTTAATATTTTTTCCTGTATATTTGTGAATTTTTGACACCATATTAAATGAAGCAAAACATTTAAACCTACTCCCGTTTAAAATATAGCACTTTATTTCTACATATTAGTGAAGCCCAGTCTTTCATTCCGGCCACCTAAGATAAATGCTTTGTCACAGAAAAGACAGCACGGATTTGGTGTTGCAGAATACTGCCTGTGCAATGTATAAATCAAGGATATGCATAGTAATGGTTACTGAGAAACTTTAATTAAAGTTATGTTGTATCCACACACATGCAAATCTCACTGGTTAGAGAAGGTTTATGTAATAACAACTGAAACTGTTCTCCTGTTTCTTTTCTGTTCAGAATACCCTAGAAGGTCAAAGAAAGCTGGAAAGAAGATGAATAAGATGAGGCTTACAAAACAAGGCCATCCTGCAGCTGCTTTTCTCCCTTTCATTTTTGAGAACCATCTCTGCACCAGCTTATTTTAGGAAACTAAAGAGTAAAAACATCCTGAAGATGATGTATGATGTAAAGATTTAGGGCATCAAGAATTGCTTTTCTCAGGCAACATTTATCCATCTTTCTCTTCCTCTCCCCTCAAAAATCCACTCTGGGACAGTCTCAAAAGTGAAGACGGAGCTTCTCTGACAGTTTTGCCGATGTCTGTAGTAAAGGTTATTTTCAAGCAGTCTAGAGATCTTATCTTTGATCTGTTGGATCACAATGCTGCTATCAATAATTTACAGCTGCTTTATCAACATAACCTAGGCAGTTTTCAGAAACTTTCCCACCATGAGCAAAAATGCAGTCTATGGTGCTTCAAAGTCCTTTTAAGATTAAAATTTAGTGGTAAAATCAACAAGAACTAGATAAATATTACATTGTTTCTTGCTCATTTTGCTGCTTCTAATGTTTCACTAGCAGCCTAAGCCATACACAAGTAAAACTAATAAAAAGTAAAAACAGAATTAAGCTCTTGTGAAATAGCCATCACGCAACAGGAAGGGCCAGTTATGCTGTATATACTTATTAGGAATATTAACGTACTTCAAGTCATATGTAAGAAGTTCTTTAATAATGCATATACATTACATACACATGCTGGGACACAGATCTGGAAATCAGATTAGAAGAAATTCCTATAGTCTGGTATCTTTCTGAGCAACATGCAGGCAGCAACGACTGAATAACAACAGGGAGTAGAAGCCAAAGGGACAATTCTCAACGTGAAACTTCAGGCCTACATTTCTCACAGGACTACCAGTTTGAATAGGCCTGAATTCCACATTAAATGTTCAACTTTTGAAAAAACACCAAAACTTCTGAGGCATCTCAGATGGGTCACTCAAAAACTCCAAGTCACTAATCCCTTTGGAAAAGTTAAGCCAAGATCCCAGGGCAGATACTCAGAAACGTTCATTCTTTCCAGCTGCTAGTAACAGGTAAATACTTCTACTGATTAAATTGACAGGATGCTTTCCTAGATTTCTTTCTTTGCATTTCTAGAGAAGATAATTATGCATACACACTGCACGAACTGGCATAACCTGCATGTAATGCTACTAGAAATATATGTCTGATTCTTGATTAAAAATGTCTCCCTGACATAAGCAAACGAACCGGAGTGTATTAAACCGAATACTTCGTTGTTCCGCTTACCGAATGGTGGGAGGTCTTTGACTGGCACTTTCTTGCGAGAGGGATAAAGAGATACGGCAGGGACCTGCAATGCTTGGTTTACTTTATGTTGCTGCTGCTGCTGCACTTTCTGCTGGATGCCTGCCCGGGGAGCCACCGGTGACGTTTCAGACTTTCCAGATCGCTTGTCTCCTGTATTCTTCGGCACTTTGCAAGAAATGGGAGAAAACACAGAATGACTTCTGGCTAAAACTATTGTGGGAGTTTTAATCTGAGCAGTGCAAAGCCCTCCAATTAATAATTAAAAGGGGCTCAAATACTTCTATACCTTTAGATAGAAAAGATCAAGAGGAAAAGAGGGGGAGATTTAACTCCATTTAAAATATGTACGTTATCAAAGAACATATCCTTTTTTCTTAAAATAAAACTCTCATAGGTGACTATCGTTATAGTTATCAATAACATGACCAGAAGGTATACTGGGTTATCATAAGGACTACAACTGGTTTAGAATGGATATATAATTACTATTTTTTGCTACCATGAAGGAAGGGAATGGCATAAGATACAGCATTCCCTCAAATCAAAATGAAACCAATATCCAGCATAAGGTCACCCTCTGCTGCAGCCAGGTGCTTCTGAAACACCTGGACATCAGGAAATCCTCTTTTCCCTCTCAAGGTCAAGATATCCAGGATGACAAACCCTATTCACACCAATAGCCTGAGTACATCAGAACAGTAAAGAAACTTTTGGCTCCTCCATACCCTTTGTATGGGCAAATCTAAAGAACCCTTGTGCATTTCAGCATGATATCATCTGAAAGCCTTATCTCCTATATAAATACCGTGTCTCTATATTGTTAACCCACAAGATTACTTCCTTAAGATTCATAGATTCAGTACTTGGAAATGACTAGACGCACGATTTTCCACTTCATTGTCACTGCATAACAAATGACAATGCTCACATGTGTTGGTGGCTGGCTCACACTGCAGAGACAGTGTCTGGAGGCTCTCTTCATCCATTTCCAGGTCCAAGTTTGAGAGATACTGCTTTACCTTCCGTGCCATCTGAGCATCTTCATACAGTTTTTTGGCATTAAGGAAGGAGCTGCGACGGACCCGCTTTTTATGACCCCCTGTTTGCGCAACATCCAGCACAGCTGCATTCGTACTGCCCTGGCTGAGAGACCTGGAGTGAAGGGGAGGCAGGAGGGGGAGGAAAGAGGCAGAAAGTATGACTTAGTCCAACGCGGTATAACTTGAGAAACACGAAATGTGCAAAAGATTGCATGAATGTCAGTCTATGGTCAAAGCTTACATGCCTCATTCCAGTAAGTCAAACAGCTATAACAGATAGAAAGATGAGGGTCAGGAAATCTTTTTACTTGGTTTCAGGCACTATTTTAATTACACAAATATTTTAACCTATTCTGCTCCAACTATGCAATATCACTTCACACATCTAGAAAAGCATTCAAGCTAGCTCTCTCACGTAAGCCAGCTACTGAGAAGACTGGAGCATTAGGAAAAGCTCATGCAGTAAGGCAATGCTGACAGAAGACTATAGTTGAGGTTCAAATTTAAATACATATACAGAAAGTGTTTTGAAAGCTCTCTGAATACTTTTTAAATCAGACCGTACGCAAAATGAACAGGTCAGTTTTACGGAATAGAACTTCCTTGTCATTTGCTAGGTTGAAGACAGCTTTTTGTTAAATAAAATGATCAGCTAGCTCATGATGAAATAAATGTCATGCACATTTCAAGGTATGTATGTCTGCATGAATTGTTGTTTGAACATATGAATGTTCCGGAATTGTTAAGAATAAAATGATGGCTGACTTGTAATACGAAAGTAAGTTAGTTTAGCAAATATTTCTAAGTTTTAATTTTTGTATTTGATTGTGATAATTGCTTATTAGGCATAAAGAAGTTAACAGCAATTTTCAGATGTTGCAACCTTGCCATTTTATAATTTCTCTTTTTCTGAAAATCACTTCTTTTGGCAATTTGAACTTGAAATGGGGGAGAAGATGACCCCACTCCTATCTACCTCTTATAAATAATTTACAATTTCTGCGTTTTAACCTCAAAAGGCAAAAGAACTCCTGGATTAACATGTATTGTCAGTAAAAAAGGGTTAATAAAAGAAAGAAAGTCAAAGCACCAGAAAATTAAAGATAGCAAGAAGGAAACAATGCAAATGGTAAGGGAAGAATGAATGTTTGTGTGTGTTGTCTCCAACCACTTACCCCAAACTCCTCCATTTCTTCTTCCTGCAAGTGAGAGCCAGGAAGAGTAAAGCATGGGTTTAAGAAGAGACAGAGAAAGAACACGAGCTCAGAAAGAAAAAGACCAGACCTCAGGACAAGCAGTTCTGGAAGCCCACAAACATTAAAAAAAAAGCCTTGACTCAGGCATACAGTCAGGTATTACAAACTCTTCTAGCTCAAATTAAGAAAAAGAGTATGCAATAAGCTGGTCTAACATGAAGCCAAAAAGCATTCACTCCACGTTTTCTAGCATCACTAGCTGACACTGTTTCAGATACATTCCCACTTCTACTAAATCAAAACAATAAGGCTGACACACATCAACATTTCACTGAATTTCACTGAATTTTTTTAGAGTTGGAAGACAGACTAATACATATATGTTCAAGACAGTATCTACTCCTCCCTCCCATTGACGGAATCTCATTTTTATGAGGTAACTAGCAGCTAAGGAATAACATAAAACATGTAATATATTTTCATAAATACAAAATGTAATGATTTCATCAGTTTTAGAACACCACATAATTTTGGTAAATTGTTAACAACAAACAAAAAACTCATACTACTCCAAAACAACAAGTGGCACTTGAAAAGCACCTCTTGCTGACACCTAGCCTTCTCTCAGATGGGAAAATTTCTGCCTAATACGACACGCTTACCTTGTTCTAAACATTAAAGCAGGATCCATGTTCACAGACGCCATGCGACCAACATGGCGTATCTCCTTCGCAATCATTCTCAGCTTCTCAAAATTGACCAAGCCCTCTACTTTTGAATCATTTCCTACAATCAACAATAACATCAGTTATTAGGCAGCAAAGATAGTTTTCCTTAGCTGGTAAAAGACGACGTACTTCTGCTTTTACCTTCATGAAGGAACGTAAGGTCTTTTTTGATAACAGGAAACAGGGGGATAATGGGGGGCTGCAGGTTTTGGCTGTTAAGGACATTACGATATTTTGCCATATTCCTAGATGGATCAAACAAGTCCTGTAGATCTTGAAACAGTTTCTCATACTTGCTTGGAAGCTTTTCCCAAGTAGTTCGGAGCCTTGCAACTGGTGCCAAATTCAGACCACTTGAAACAAACAAAAAAAGTGCAAAAAAGTTAAGAAGAGTAGAAAGAAACAAAAAAAAAAATCCTAGAAAAGACCATGTTAAATTTTTTATGGGAAAATACCATATAGTCAGAATAGCATAGCACAACAATGTCAACAAAGTAACAGAGTGAAAACTGCCTTTTGCCAGCGTGTATTGCTTTTTATAAAAGCTATAAAAACTGGAGATATCTGCAAGATGTAACCAAAACCAGATAAATTTACACTTTGATTAGTAATTAAATCTTATAGACAACATGTACTTATACTTACTACTTTGGAACAGTGTCTGAATTTGATAACATCATAATCTAGGAGTACCTTAGGATCAACACTTATTTCCAGATTCCCAGTCTGGGGAAAAAAACCATCTTCCATCTACATAATGTTTAGGTGGTGACAGCACAGTGACCCCTCCTTCTTACTGCAATAATCCATCTGACTTTATTGTGCCTAGATCAAATTGATATAGCCATCATATATTTCAGGTTATTCTGAAGCTGTAGCTGATACAAAAAGCAGGGCATTTTTCCCCTTAATGGCATTTCCTGTCTTCCTATTCATTTCTACCTATGTGAAAGTTTGGTATTTAGAATCTTTACTTCATTCAAGTTATTGCTAGCAGGCAGGTTGCTTTTATTTCTCCTTGAGGTCAGCTGAAGTAAATCTTGGTATTTTTATCTCAGAGGTCCTGACTGATTATCAGTGTGGATCCTTGGCTTGGGAACTTGCCGTGTTTGATGGAACGGTATTCAAAACCAGTGAACCAGTGATCTTCAGAAAAAGTGTCACATTCAATCTGTGCTTTTGTTAGACACAGCGATAAAGATGTCATTTTAATGCAACTTATTCAAGCTTTTTAATGAGAGACAATATTTAGGGATTTTTATTTTTATTTGGCTATGTTCTTCCTGCCTGACTTGGGAGACTCTAAAGGAAATGTGAATGTTTTAAAAAATGTGCATAAACACACACATTAGAGTTTCCTGTCTTCATTCCAAAACTAAGAAAGGTTTTCTGTCTGAGATTTTCAGTAATTTTTAAATCCTTATTAAAAGATCTTTATTTACGGGTTATTATATAGCATCGTAGAGTTCCATCCAAGAAACTGCTTATACAGAGGCAACATATCATGGCTCAATGAATTCAAGATACTAGGAACTAAGCATAAAACGATGAGCTCCCTTTAGGAAATTAACCCATTCATTTATGACAATGTTATAATTTTTCTTCATATAACTGCCATTTCCTTTGGTCTTTGTTTTTGAATAAGTGCAGTAGTTTCTCTAGTGCCATGTTCACCAATGACCCTTGCCTCACTGTCTTGAGCAATAAGTACATAATAGTAGCATTTCAAATAATATTTCAGCAAAAGTTTCAGTGTCTAGTTCAGATTACTGGAAAATGCCCTCCTTATTGGATTGCCAAGTGTTGATGTTAACAGTATTAATTGATTTACTCTGTTAAATACTTTTTTTTTTTTTAAATGATATAAGTAAGACTTTGCTTTTTACTTAGAAGTAATATTATTAAGGTACAATACCTAATGATGGCAAACATCGAGTTGAAGTTCTTGCATTCTCTGCAGTGCAGTGCTATTTTAATGAAATGCTTAATGATCTTCATCCTTTTCAACTGGTTGGTTTCTCTTAGAATCTCAGAAGCCACCCAGAATGTTTCTTGATTTATCACCTCTTCAAACTTTTTTAGATTAGTGCAACCTGTTTTTGATTTGAGTTTAAACAAGTCATCTATGTATTCCGTGGGTTCAATATTACGGAATAGCTCAAAGTTTCTCATGGAGAGTTGGGTAGCCACCTCAACAGTACTGAGCTGTAATAGGGAAATTTGACTTTCCCGTAGTAACTCTTGAGCATCTTCATCCGAGCAAAGAGTTTCTGTTTCCATGTTGTTCTTCAGGTAATACCTGTAAAAACAAAATTCAAAAAGACACTTGATATGATATACTCAAATACTAGTGAAAGTTACAGTAACAATCTTGTTGGAATCATAGAATACATTGAAATTCACCAGGCTTAAATATCAATTAGAAGTTGCATAAGAAGCAATTTCTTGTAAAGAAACAGAACGTTAATAATTAAATAATGCTCCTATCAACAGAATTTTGACTTAATAAACTGGCATCATCAGCTTTAGCTCACAGTCTCCAATCTCACCTGCCACTCAGCTGTATCCTGTCAGCAAGCTTGGATAACTGATCAGGAAGCCTCCTTTGCTTGATTACACCCTCAGGTGTGACAGAGACTTCACACAGTGAATACGCATCAGGGGTTGCAGTGAGAGCGAACTCCCTGATAGCCTGGATGACCACTTCTTTCGCTGTTGTATCCTTACTGATCATGATGTAGCGACTTTGCTGATCTGCCTTGAAAACCCTCAGAACTTGATCTGGTAAGTCTGGAAAAGAAAATTGCATGCTAAGTGTGCAATTCAGTAAAGCAGAAAAAAAAAATAATGGTACAAGAACAATATCAGTTACGCTGAGCCTAATTACTAGTGCTACCAGTTTTTACTTCAGTATTATTGTTTCACTTCTCTCCTTATAAAACAGTTGCCTTTTTTAAATGAAAGACTAGTTCTGTTAACAATCAGGAAAAGAAGCTAGTATAGGCTATTGCTGGAGCAAGCCACAAAAATACATTAACATTTCCAAAATTTGGACAAACAAACTAATGAGCAGTCTGATTTGCACAGGTGCTGAGTCCTTGTAAATTCCATTTAAGTCTGAGAAAAATCAAGGACACTCAACAACACTACCCTGTACACTGACATATAAGAAGTTTAAGCAAATTAGGTGATAAGAGTGTCAATCTTCCTAAGGATATTTTTAAGAAAGCAGACTCATTTACCCAAGTCTGACACTCAACCATAGTGCCACACACAAAGTGAAGACATGTAGCTATAAGTAGCTAGGAAGATGCATGTATAACGGCCAGCATGCATGTATACACAAATAAACTGCCATAGTATTAATGCATCCAAGTACTTCATTATCAAAACCACTCTATCCTTGATACATTTAAATCACAATAATAAATGTTTAAATAACAAACTGAAAACTTGTCCTGTATTTCTCTGTGCCATTGTTTTAGTAATTAAGAACTAAAGAACACAGAGATGGAAAAACACTTCACAAATCTTCAAGTTCTAAACGTATTATTGCTTCAAGTGACGGATGTCAGAAAACTTACAGTGAACACCTACATGGTGGCTGTCTTTAGGAAATCTGGAAAGTTACCAGCCTAACTCCAAATGTTGGATTGGGTATTTCCATAAGCTTATTAATGGATTGACATCTAGACCCGTATATCAACTGAAGTTTGATTGTTATCATTATATTATAAAATTAACAGGAAAAAAAAGAGCTAAAATTGTACAGCTATCCACCACTTAATTTTTTTAATATAAGGTACTTTTAACTGACAAGATAAAGTAGTTTCAATTAATATAATGTCTTCCCTCTGTTACAAATAACCTTTTCTAGTTGTGTGTAGCATGACATCTGGTCATTATTCTTTCTTTAATGAGTATCTTTCTTTACAATTTCTCAATTTTTTTTTTTTTTTTTAGATCATAAAGGCCATACAAACAAGAAAATAGATAAATAGATAATAATAGAAAGCCTTCAGAATCTACAGCCAAAAAATGATAATTATTTTAAAAAATACTGGAAAAAGAGGTGCCAGATGAAAACATTCACTTTGATATAACCACAGTCTTTTTTGACAAGACCTCAATGTGCATAACATGCATTCGAGTTACTACAGAAAGATCTATTCAGCAACAGAAATCTTGTGACAAAAGACCAAAAATTAATGTCTTACCACTGCTGCCGTTTGTCTACAAAATAATCATTTGGAAAGCATCAAGATAAATCTCTCTACCACAGAGACTGTTTAGACTTAAATATATGAGCTTACAAATTTCATGAAACTAAGCCCATAGCTTTTAAGATCACAGTAGCATTTTTGCAGCTTGAGAGCCACTAATACTGAAACACATTGGAAATGAATGATTACATCATCGGTTACACATAATGGGCATCAGTACAGGCCAGGTTTTAGGCACTTCTAAGCGCTTGAGTCAAATGTACAAATACCTTATAACTAGCAAGGCAATTTTGCCTGTTATGACTAGCTCTATATTAACCCATCTTCCTCCAGTAATTAATTCAAGAGGGATATGGAGCAGCGCCTAATTTCTACATTTTTTGACATCTTGAAGAAGGCAGATGCCAATGACACAGACTTTCAGAGACATCATTAAAAACCAGAATGCCCTCTAGATCTTCTTGCCTCTTGCTGTTACAGAAATAGTTGCCACTCAGAGAAATGCTACGAAGACATGAAGCTACTGTAAACAATATCAAGGTGAAAACTTGCTTAACGCTCCAAAGAAGCTGGTGTTTTGTGCAAGGAGAAAATAACCTGCTCTGCTGGATCATTCCAGTCAATATGAAGAAATGCAGAGAACAGCAAATAGAAGACTATCATCTTCGCTCTGTATTTTACCATGCAGTTTCTCAGGCTGCATACCTATCAGAGCTGGTAGCAAAAGCACTACGCAGAATACAGAGAAGTCTGCCAGCAATTGAAATGATTACAGCTATAGCAATAGCAGCAAGTAATTCAGGACAATAATTTTAAAATAAAACAGCACTTGAAGAGAATTGTAATCACCCCCGCTTCACTCCTTTTCAAAAAAGGAAACTGGAGCGGCAGGCTGAAGACAGCAATGCTATATGATAGGAATCTAGTCTCTTAGAAAGCTTGTACGGGGAAAAAAAAGTACTGGTGACTGGCAGCTCATCATTACTGTATTATTTTGACTTCCAATCGAATAGCAAAGACAGCATAAGAGAAGAGAAGAGAAATCAAAGCACTATTGACTATTTGAACATTTAAAAATAAACCTTAACAAGTATATTTGAAAAAGCCTGTGCAAATCAGAAGAGAAACTAAAATGACTCCTTGCAGATTTGAGCTTAAAAAAAAGTTTTCTTTTTCTCATTTTTCTTTCTCATTTTCTCCTCAAAGACTACCCTTCCAAAACAGCAGTCGTTTTATTTTCTGTCCTGAGGGATATTCCCCAAAGCCTCAAAGGATGGCTGTTCTACCACTTTTCCACTTTTTTCTTTCTTCTCCAGTGCATTCAATTTCTTGCAAGCTGCCTCCATCTCTATTTTTAATTTAGTCCAAGGTAATAAAAGAAATTAAAACTGCAGGCTTTAATTTTTTCCAAGTCTTAAAGTATACAGAGGTATAATTCAACTCTTCTATCTACAATGCAACCATCCCTAAAGCCCTTAAGGTATATGTTTTTTACTTCAGTCCCTCTTTCCCCTCTTTGACACACAGGGAAATTTACACCTGTAAATTATTTCAAAAATATTCAGTGTGTGGACGTTCCGGCAAATTTTAAGGACAGAAAAAAGAGCTTTTATTTTAAATGAGAAAGTGCTAATTACTTACTATATTTTCTATAAAGATAATGGAAATGCTGCTATAACACTGAAGCAAAGACATTACATCATTATTTGTTTCCTCAAAGCAAAAGGCAAACAGTAGAACATTATTCATTTATTAAACTTCTCTGAACTCCATCTGTGGCTGAAGGATCTTCAGACCTGTAATGGCTTTCCTTCTCAATTAACGGAGCTTCTTTGAGCTGTTTGAGACAGCGATGCTCACAGCTCTGGAAGGTACCCAACCTCAGCATTAGGGACACATTAATTATCTAGAACCATCTGTTCTAGGTAAATGGCAGGCTGGAGAATGCAATCTTCACCCATTTATAGATACAATGCTGATGAAAAATTTGGCTCTTATTGATAAAGAATATCTTCAAAGTGTTGGACATTAGTCGTTAGATAAAATACAAAAAAACCCCCCAATTTTCCCAATCTCTCAGGAGCAATCTCAGACACTGGGACAAAAATTACACACCACCTTCTTGTAGTCTTCTCTATCCCCCAAAAAACTGAGATGAAGCAATGCTCAGTCTCACAGTTTCAAGTGCGAAGATCACACCAATTCGGACAGTATGTAGGCTACTGTTTAAGCACTGCCCTTTTAGGGAAGATTTGAAATCCCTCAAGCTTAGGAGGACACTGCATTTTTGGTTCTACTTTTGAGAAATACTCTAAAGATTAGACTAAAATAACCAAGTGTCTGCACAGCTACCAACACCATATCCTCCTCCAGCAGCTACATTTTAATAGCGAAGATTTGGATACTTAACTCAGAGCAGGTTTCCCACTAAGAACCTTCCTGCAGCCAGATAAGAGCCCAAATCCCAGCCCTGCCAGGAGCTCCGATTAAACCCTTCTCATAAGATAAGGCCCTCAAGTTTCTTATATTCTTTCCCCCCTTTTCTCCCTCACTGGCCCCCATGCTTTGTTCCTCTCTGCTAAATGTGTTCATTTTTAAAGTATTTCAGAATGGGCTTTTAAATCACTTTATATATGAAGAATTCAGCATACAGCTGTAGGGCAGAGTGACTAACAGGGACCTTTGAAACTCTGTCCCTTACAGATGTAGTACAAGATTATAGCAGTCTGTTCAGAAAAAGACTGAAATGCATGTCCTGTGTCCCAGTCCAACGTCTTTTCGCTTTACTGTAAGCTAATTATCTACTACTGTGCTAGTTGAAAATACTGCAGTCTTATAAAAACTGATCTATCAGGGCAAATTATAAAATACCAAGCAAAATAAGTTTTCACTGGCTGAGACTGTCAAACAGTAAACAGCACTCTATATACAACATGCTTGAAAAAGAGACATCTAAATACATTTGGATAAAGCATACTGGAGCAAATGTTATAAATCCTAATGCATTAACATGTAGATAATCTGTGAGTAACAGCATTCAGTTAATGAAAACTCACATGCATCTTCAGACTCTGAAAGTCCAGGAAAAAAAAAAGAAAAAAGGGTTAAAAAAAAGATCAATGAAAAGAAGTTATAAGGTCAAGAAGACCAATGAAAAAGGATCCTTACCTGGAGTAGTATTGAAGTCTAAGATGCGGTGATGAGACTGCAGTAGATCGGGATTACTGGATGACAGGGTTCCGCTGACGGGTAAAGCAGGAGGAATGTGCTTTGTTTGCCTCAGTCCCACAATGCTGTCATCCTGAGACTGGCCAATTCCGATGTCACTGCATCCAGAAAAAAATAAAATCAGGATTTACAGACATTCAGAGCTTGGGTTATACTAGAGGGATGCAGGTATGTCTACATCACTACACTGTCACACTTCCAATTGTTAATATAGTAATCACTATTTAGAAGATAAAACTCTCCAGCCAACAATGCTTGCTGTCTAGTTTTGTCAGCAGCACCCAAATGTCCACTCAAAGTGCTCAGATCTGCTGCTCACACTGCTGGAAGATCCTTGTGTTCACCACTAAGCTTTGAGGAGCTGCTAGGGCCCGACATTTTTTCATGATTTCTCACAGTGGCCAAGATCTTTATTCAAAAGCTGGTACATACCTCATTATTCTTGCACAACCCCATCACCCAAACTTTGACTAATACTGCTGTACCCTCAGCGTTGTTTCCTAAGACCTGAATTTCACAGATCTTTCACCCCATCGCAGACGTGGTTTACAACTGCACTTCAGGACATATTGTAGCCAGACAGCCTGCTAAGATCTTTCAAAAGATAGGTAAGAGAGGATTGTTGAGATCATCCATTTTCCTACCCTGTAGCTCCTCCTCTGAGTTTCCCTTCACTGGATGTGACTGAAGGAATGCCAGCTAACTCGGAAGGCTAAAGGTAAGCACAGGCACTTGGGATACAGCTATCAGTATCACCTCCAAAGTGCCTGATAGCTGTAAATAAAGTATTCTGTGATAAAGGTGAAGGATTCTGTCTTTTAAATTGTGCAAGGCATGGTATCTAAGGAGGTCAGTAGTGCTCGATGGATCAGAGACAGAGCTATCATCATATTATCGCAGGCACTAATTTGCTTATTGTTTTTTAGCTCATAACCAGCAAATGAAACAGGACAAAGTTGGAGCTAGCCATTGAACTTTTCTATATATTGCTGCAAATCCTTAATAAAATACTCTGAGGGTCTAAAATGTTTAATGGTAGCCATTATAGAAAATTAAATTAATTTAAAATATAGCCATTATATGCAAAGCCTTTTAAAAAGGCTAACACGTCTAAATCTGTCTCTACATGTGTAAATAAAGCATAAACCAGAACTTAGATTTCATTGCAAACTGCTGCAACTCTAAAAAGTCAAGCTACTAAATTAAATGATGCAACACAAATGACCATTTGTACCCTAATTTTGGGCACTTAAGCTTTTGTCTAGTGTTCTATCCATCCTCAGAAAACCTAAACAGAAGTAATTAAGGGCCTGATAATTGTCCCTGTTGAGCTGTTATAGCACAAGCATCCTTTTGTGTTTACCAGTGAATTACTTTACCCAGTACACTCTTGTACCACTTCTTTAAGTGCTATGAATTGAACAGTAGTCTGGGAAGCTAGGACAGTATCTCTGGGCATTGAAGACAATTTCAATTACATAGGCACAGCAACTGCTTTTTGGAAGGCAATGGAACTCGAAAAAGGTTGGAAGGGTCTCTCTGTATGATGTGTTTAGGGTTTCTCATAATTTTTTTTTTTTTTAAAAAAACAAGATAACTCTGTATTACCAAAATATTTTACAAAGTGTGAACCTCAAGCCACAAGAGTGACAGAAACACTCAAGTCCATTGAAAAAAAAAGTTATTGGATTCTCTCTCAATCAGAAGTTAAGCTGAATCTGACCATCTGCATTTCTGCACTTGCACATAAAGCGCAAAATACTGTGACAAGCAGCAACTCTGCACCCAGCACTTTTATGCTAAGCCACAAGCAAGTCTTTCACTACAACTAACAGCAATCCCAGCAATCAACATCTTGTCTTTCAAGTAGCAACCACTCCCCCCCCCAAAAAAAAAACAAGTCAACAAAAAAAAACCCCAAAGTCCCCGAACCTCAAAATGCTTTCTAGTCGTTCTAAACAACTATATAGTATACTTCGTAAATCTGCCAAGACCAGTATTTTCTCTTAGTTCAAATCAAATGACAATATGACCCTCCTTTTTACATTAATAGTTCCACTTGCATTATATATTCCTTTTGGGGTT
This sequence comes from Numenius arquata, assembly GCF_964106895.1. Taxonomy (NCBI): domain Eukaryota; kingdom Metazoa; phylum Chordata; class Aves; order Charadriiformes; family Scolopacidae; genus Numenius; species Numenius arquata. Next base: position 41,009,794 of record NC_133580.1, on the reverse strand, counting down.
TGTCAGTGTTATATAATCTTATACCTATCCCGTGCGTCATGACTGAAGCAGCTTCAGTAAAGTGGATCAACTGACAAATGTTAGGTTTTTTTAAAAAATAAAGTGTTTCTAAAAATTCTTCTCGATTCTAAGTATTCATAGGCTGAATTGCAAAGTATTTACCTTACACTCAGTTTATTCTATTTTTAAAACTTAAATCAGAACCTGAGTTCTAACTTATGGAAACAAGAAATGAACTCCAGAAATTTCAGGCACAAACAGCAACACTACAAAACTCCAGGCCCCATGAAGATCAGCTACCTCTGTTGTTAGGTAAAATATTTCATTATGCTGATGAAAGAAGGTTGTGGTTTTAAAGGGAAGGCTTTTCTCTTACTTTCTGTATGCATTTTCCATGCAGGGAGATAGCATTAACTAAGAAATAACTTTCCTGCTGAATGACAAAGGATAGAAGGGATAACGTAATGGCAGAGCTGTCTGAACGCTTCTTCCTCCAAAATACGGTATACTGTACATCCTACTGCAGGGCTGCAAAGAGATAGGAGACAGGGGGGCCGCTTCTTTGTCTGGGATGCTGCACTATGGACCAGGCAGAACTTTGCTAGAGATGGAGGTGGGATCATGTTTAATCCTTATTTGGAGCAACTGAGCCTACAGATAACAAAACCACTCTGGATTAGAAAAGTAAAGAAAGCAAAGAGCCTGAGTGGGGGTGTAGTCAGAAGCACACTTCAAGAGATGCCTCATGGCTGGCGGAGAGAAGGAGATTTCCCAGTAGATGCAGAGGAAATGGTGTTGTTTGGGTAGTTACTTGACATTATTGGACTAAAAAGCAAGACTGAAGGAAGGTGTTATCTCCTGCTCAAACTGATTCATCTTTTATACTGATTTAACATCTCACAAAGCAGACAAGCTTTACCTCAGAGTGACCTCATTCCAGTTTAAAGACTGGTTTTATCTGGATACATTCTGGAGGCACTGGAGATCTCTGTGGTATTTATGTTCAAAAAAAGGTGGATGGTTTCACCTCATAAGCCATCTGACTCATGAAGTCTTTAAATGCCTACTTTAATTAGAGTAAATCGGCTTTTTTATTCCTCTTGATTTTTGGTATTAAAAACACGTGAGAATAGGTAAAGTCCTTTAATATATGTAATACCATTAATTATTAGGAAGAACGAGATAGAAGTTTCTATGCAACAGGGGTGGAAAAAAAGCACAAACGGGAAAGCCTACAGCTACACATCTCTATGCAGAAACAGTGCAGACACAAACAACTGAATGTCACCAGGCTTTGCAGACAAATTGCTATATATAACACATGAAGTAAAGCTAGAAAAAGGAAAAAAAAATACGTCAAGTGTACTGTTTTTCTGAGTCTTACCCAAAGAGGTCCCTGCGCAGAAAAAGTGCAAAAGTGAAAGTAATCAAAGAAAAAGAGAAAACCGACAAGAAAATTTTATGCAAAACCTGTGAACAATGGTGAGCAATTCAAAAAACCACACCTAACAGTATGCATGGTTCATCAGAGGAACAAACATAAAAGACTGGTGAAATAAAAGAAAACATTGTAAAGACAAACAACACAAAAAGAAGATTTACAGATTCTCCTCCACTGAAATGTATCCGCATCAATTAAAGAAACATCCATCATTTGGCTCTAATAAATGATATTCGTTTAACCTTTACATTACTAACATTCTATTTATAATGTTTAAGAACAGTATTATTTAGTAGGGAATGCCTAACATTAGTTAAGCAAACTTTTTTTTGAAAAGTAACGGCAAGAAAAAATCCTAGATTTTCAGCACAAGTGTCTTTTTCACGAATTTACATAGAATGGATTTTTTCCTCAATGGGACACAGAAAAGAAAAATGCAAGAGAAAACACTGATTACAGATCAACTACCCTCTACAATTCATTTTTCCCCATCGAAGCCATCTGTCTTGGCCAAGAACCAGATTCCCATAAAAATCACACAAAACTCATTCTTCTATTGTTTCCAACAATCCTTATCAGAACTCTTTCTAAAATGTAATCATAGAATAAAAGATATCAGATGCCATATTTAGCTTTCATTAAAAAAAATACTCAATTCTATCAAAGAATACAAGTTAAAATTTTAACCTCAGTCTCCCTTACAGCAGTACGCAGAAATTCTTCTAGACCTCTAGAATATGGATAAACTGAAACCATTGCTCCTATCAACCATTTGCAAGCAAACTTGCTTGCAGAGTTATTCTGAAATTAATTGCCTGGAATGTTTCCAGTTAACAGTCCTCTTAAAAGAAAACAGTAAATGACATGAAAAATTATTTGTGACATCGCTGTGTTTTTAGTAGTCTATAATCATTCAAATATTGACTAGTATTTTCTAGTGTATTTTTCCAGACATAAGCATGTTTTGTATTAATAAATAAAAAAGTATCATGACAAATTAAAAGTATCATAAGAAATTATTTAAATTTAACAGAAAGCAAATATTTACAAGGAAATAAAAAACTCACTTGTATGGTTTCTGAGGCAGAATACTGATTCGAGTCTTGTCAAGTATCTTCTTTAATTTATTTCTTCCCCCAACTGTGTTGGCTTTACTTTTCTTATTTACTTTTTCTAATCCTATAACCTGCTCCACATCAACGGCAAGGTCTGGGATGGAATAACGACTCGCCTTCTTAATATCACCAATTTTAGGCAGGTGGGGAGCACCATTTCTTTTTTCCTCTGACAAACGTGTTAAGAGTTCTTTAAAAACTGCACAAGACAGGAAAAGGGAGGAAAGAAAAAGAACAAAAATGTAAAAGAAAGCTCTGTGCACCAGACCAGTTCAATATTAATCATTACAAAAAACCTGATTAGGATATTCTGTCAATTCAAGTATTAATTTAGATATGACTTTTAAAAAAAAATTTAAATTTTAAAAAGGACATTCATTTTCTGTTGTATGAATCAGAAAATCAGTAAATTGGTCTAGCTCAACAGAAAGACACTAGATGACCACGTGGTTGGATGGATGGTGTCAAAAGGAGGACTTTGATTTTTCAACCTAAGGCTTCTGCAGAATAGTGGCACAGATAAGAAGAGCACACTAGACAAAAATGAGATAGGAAAGCTAAAAACTGGGAAGGGAGGTTTTAAACAGATAGCCAGCAACAAAAGCTCTCAGATAGACAAGAAATTATTAGCAACATGATCAAGAAATCAGAAATTGAAGGGGAAACTGCAACAAAGTCATAAAGAAAATATAAGAAAGTAAGAGACTAGTGAGACAACTTGGATGTTTGACAGGGCTGTTGTATCCATCTGCCAGATACACGAAAAAACCTGTCAGACTCCCTCAGCTCCCTAGCAAAGAGTCATCACTGAGGCAGGAATACCTGATGAATTTGTTAATTTGCTCTTCTACTGTAACTTTTAGCTTCACAAAAATGTTGATATATTCAAACAAATCAAACAAAACTGATGTGGAGATCAAGTCACATATTCTGAGTGAGAGAAAATCTCCATTTATAAATAGAAAAATCATCTCATGAGTTGATTTGTAATAATAATTGAAAACTGATAATTAAAACCAAGGAATTGTAGAAAAAGTGGGAACAAGGGCAACCAGCTAAGGATGAGTGCTAGGAGCTAGGTTTTACTATTCTGCATTAGTTTTGTCCTAAATATTCATCCTTATCTCCAGAGATACAAAACAAATCCCCAAGAGACTTCAAAAGCTTCAAATAAGACACACAGAGAAAAGTTGAAGAGAGTAATCTGAGCAAATAACTCTACTGTCGAATAGGAGCTGGGGGCTGGAGAGGCAAATTAGATACAGATGAGAAGATGCTGTTTAAAAAAACCAGGAAACTCTGCTTTTGGGATTAGTTGATAAAGAATACTATATGCAGTACACAGAAACTAACTGTTCTGAGACTCTACTGTGATGTAATTTCAGTATTTGGAGTGGAGCAACAAGATCAAAAACTCAGAAAAACACAACTTCTGAAGAAATGAAGAAATCAGGTTTAATCTTAAACATACTAAAGCAACACATGAGATCCAAAAGCCTAGTGTGTGAAGGATGGTTACACAGAACTTATATACAAAGAAACAAGCACATACTGCTAAACGGGCATATACAGATATATTAAGAAATGCCTTATCAGAAATAATTGAAATATTAGAAACTTTCCTATAAAGTAAAAAAAAAAAAAAAATCCCAGAAAATAGATTTGACAAATGACATTTGGAGATAACCTAAACATATTTAATCATCAGTACAGTGACAACCTGTGGTAATATTCTGCCCTACTTATTTGTGATGAAGAACCTGATTCTGAAAGAGATACTTGGGGAACATTTCACAAAATTATATAAATAATCCAAGTATCCAGTGGTAAAAATCAAACAAAACCCACAAACTGTTAATTATTTATGATGCTAACTGAGGTCCCGAGCTTCTTAAAGAATCCTTCATCACTGCTTTAGTACTTGTTAGAGAAATTAAGAGAATCGTTTTGGAGGGTAAAGAGACTGTTTTCACCTAACTGGCAAGAAAGCTTTTATTAACCATGTCACACTCAGTGAAGGCATGGACTGAAAAACTATGAGCAAATTCAGCAGACAGATTAAGATCACCTGAAATTCTGAAAGAGGCTTCTTTCTTGAGAAAGGACTAAAAGTTACATGTACAAGAACATTTTATAAGTTTGAGCGAAATGGTGGCAATGTTTCATCTTAATCCAGAAATGTGCATTTGTGAGAGTGAAGTCACTTCATATAAGACCCTATTCATAAATTTTTCTCTGCAATTGCGAACTAAGGTATTTTAGGACCTGCAAGCCTCCTTTTTCTATGCTCCACAGTACAAAACTGCTTCAAACAAAACTATTTAAAACCATTAAAAAAATAATTTAAGACCCCATCTAAATTAGAACAAAAAGTGAACACAAGCTTACCAAATAAATTGGTTTTCACAGTGATAGACAGATGAGTGTTATTTCTAAGGATTTCCATGGCTTTTGACAGCTGAATGTTTTCAAAGTTTTGACCGTTCACTTCCAATATCTAAAAATACACGTAGTGTTATTTTTTTTTCAGGTAAGAGAAAGGAAACAAAAAAAGGAATAGAATAAAATTAAAATTACATACCTGGTCTCCACGTTTCAAGCCTGCTTCTGTAGCTTTGCTACCAAAATCGACACTGTCAACAAAGATTCCAAATCCCTTTTCTGATCCTCCCAGCAAGATAAAAGGCAAAGGGGCTTCTCGAGATGGCTTTGTTAAGGTTATCAATCTTCTTTTAGCTTTAGCAGCACAAGCAATATTTAACAGCCTCAAATGTCCACCCATTTTCTACAAAAGAAAAGCATAATGAAATATATGTAACAGCAGCCTGGCTACTCCCTGCCATCCCAAATTGTCAGAAAAAACCTCTCACTCTTACCTCTCTCTCCAAATTGTTCTCAAATTCTTCCAGAAATCGAGTCATAGCAGGATCTCCTTCAAAATCATTGAAGTGATTGTTCACCCACAACAATACTACCCGTGTAACCTGAAAATTAATCAATAATATAAATATTTTTCAGGAATACCCAGAACAGCACTAGTACTAAGTTCTTTAAACATACTGCTTCTTAAAGCCCCTGTAAAATTCCATTGGAATCCGAAATATTATATATATACACACTCAAACTTAACTTTACTAATATGCAATAATTTACCAGGAGGATAGAACTAATTAAGTATTAAAATTACTTTTACTTGTATAAGAAATTGCATGTTGTATTTCATAAAGAATACTATGAATTATAAAATTAACACTGGCTGTATCAAGTTTGATTGAGTAGGGAATAGAGCACACAGGTAAAAAGCAATGAGTTAGATTCATTTCTGACTTATAGCAACAATTTCCTGTTCATATCTATTTCCAAATCTGCTTAATTCTTCAAGCACATGATCATAAAGCTTCTGATATTGTTTTATATTGGCTCTTGAATCTCACAAATCTTTAGATAAGCCACCATTAACTTCATTAGGCATTTACCTCTGTAGAAGAGCTATCATATGTTTAGAGAGGCAGGAAAAAGGAGCTATTGTGAGGAGGAGGAAAGAGGACTTAACAGCAAATACATGCAATTCTTTTCCTTGGAGTCAATCTTTCAGTTTATTACTCCTCCTTTCTTCTCCACCCCTACACTCTCCAGGCAACTATTATCATCAAGTTCAGAACAATCTTAGCTGGTATACTACAGTTTGTTAGGAAAAAAATCCTGAAGGAATACTATCAATTAATATTTCTGAAGGTGAAGTCACAAAACAAGAGCCATAATTTTTAAAAATATATGTTTCCACTATAAAATTTTATCTTGGTATGCAGTTTGACCTGGAACATCAGCAGCACTTGTGCTGACAAAATAGAAAAATTTTTTTATGTCTTGAATTAATATTGATTCATGCTATTTTTAAAAGCTCCTGAATACACAATGGATGTGCCACTCAAAGTTATCTTAAAAATACAGCTGCATTTCTTCTGTTATGGTGGGAAAACAGGTTAGTAGGGGAAAGCCCCTAAGCATTTCAAAAACTAGAGCTTAAAAATACAATCTCATACAAATTTTAATTAGCTAAAGCTAACCACTGTCCATTCTCTGCATCTGCACAACATCTATACCTCTGCAGCCTCTTATGCTAAAGATCTGACATGAGGCATCCAGAAACCAAACCCTGCCACCATCATGGGAGCTGTATAGTTTATTGTGTTTATAGAGTTTCCAAGCAGTTTCCCCTTAATCCCAGAAAAGCAAGTAAATTTAAAAGAATTGCCCACATTGACGACCAAACAAATCAAGTGCCTTAGAACTCTGGAGTTCAGATTTCTAACAGGAGGTGACACTACAGCACTATACGCTGCAACTCCCAGCCACAGGAATGTAGGCTAGGGATAGCATTTCTGACATATTTTGAGATTTTTGTACCTTTGAAATTGAAGATGAGCTTCCTTTCTGTTAAACATTTGTGGTGTTTTTCATTAATGTGAATGACAGAAGATCCAGACAATGTTTGGTAAATTTAGGCTAACTGCAGATTTTTAAAATTGCTGGGACACTGCAAGCCATACTATGCAATGTATTTTATATCAGTGCAGTGAGACCTTCAATATCAATGCTGCTGTCAAAGATGGGACTTTCTACTGTACACAAAAGGAAAACAGTTGAACAGTGACTTCCAGAGGAATGTCATTACTTGTGTCACAACCAGACAGAGCATTAAGAGAGGATTAAAGAAAAGTACCCTGCTTCTGGGCAAAATCCTCAGTAAAGCTGCATCTTAAATGTCCCAGTCTGATTCCTACCGAGTTCTGATCATCCTCAGGAAGTTTTACTCACCCCTCTCCCTCTCCTCACTGCCTATCAACCTCTAATACAAAACAGCCAAAATCTCCCAGATTCCTTGTTCCCTACTTGCTTATCTCCGCTTGTCCCAAGCTGTTCTCGACTCTTGCCTTTTTGTCATTGCTACTCGGTGTCAGAAAGGGTTGCTTATTGAGACGGCAGAACAAAGAGCTGCTCTATTTTCAGACCTGATACCAGAAACTCTGCTGGCTCATGCTTTTACAGAGGCTGAGGGGATTATCCATGGGAGGACAAGAAAAATAAGTTTAAAGATGAACTCCAGTATCATAGCTCTGAAGCTCTAACAAGCCTATGCTAAACAATATTAGCTGCAAAGCCTATCCTCTCGGCCAAATCTTCCCCCAAGGCACAGATATACTAGCATTTCCAGAAGAAATGCCCAGATTTAAAAAAAAGTTGAAAACCAAATTTCTCTTTAACCTTATTGATATAATTCCCTTGGTTTCAAATTTGCAAAAAACACCTTGAATTTTTTACTATTTTTTTACATATGAGAAAGGCGTATGCAAGTGAAAATAAAGCATTACAGTATAAAGCACAGTATAGCCTCAATAGGCAGTGCAATCAGTGTTCCAAAACTGGATATACAGGGCCTTATTCTTCCATCATGGCAGTTTTGTTTAGGGAAGAGGATGTTTGATTGGTTTCTTGTGTTTGGGTGGTTTTTTTCTAATGCTGTGTAAGGCTCAACAGATTCTTAACAATGGCTATATTTTCTAGTGTCTTTATACAAAAATAAATTATCACAAAATGTTTGCCAAGTTGTCTTAACTGGTAATATCTATGGAAAACACAGAACTTAGTTATATACTCAAATTTCAAGATACAATATAATTCTATTGAATTATATAAAATAAAAATATTAATTATTGGAAAAAAGCTTTCCCTACAATTGCAAGAAACTAGGTTATGTTGTAAAAACACAGTGAGGTAAAACATGGCTAATTTATCTTGCCTGAACACATGAGAGAGCTGGGGGTTATTCAGCTCGGAGAAGAGAAGGTTCTGGGGAGACCTTATTGCAGCCCCCTTAAAGGGGGTTCATGGGGGCAAACTTTTTAGCAGGGCCTGTTGCGAAAGGACAAGGCTTTAAACTAAAAGAGGGTAGATTTAGACTAGATTTAAGGAGGACATTTTTTACTGTGATGATGGTGAAACGCTGGCACAGGTTGCCCAGAGAGGTGGTAGATGCCCCATCCCTGGAAACATTCCAGGTCAGGCTGGACAGGGCTCTGAGCAATCTGATCTAGTTGAAGATGTTCCTGCTCATTGCAGAAGGGTTGGACTACATGACTTTTAGAGGTTCCTTCCAACCAAAACTATTCTGTGATTAGTACTTAAATAAAATACAATACAATAAGAAAAAAAAAAAAAAAGATATTTTTTACTTTTATCCATATATTCTGCCATTAAATATGTCACCAGCTATCCGTGTCTTATTCAGCTTGGTCACTCCCTCTAAAACTTATTTTATTCTCAGTAGCCTATGTTTCAATGCAAATGCTAACAGATATGTAATTTGGGGGATTTTAACCTTATCCCTGAGGCTGGGGTCATTGAACCACTCCAACAACTTCTTGCCCACTTCCATTGGGCTGGAAAGAAAGGTCCGATATGTCAACAGGAAGTCTTCTATAAATGTTGGGTCTACCACAGAATGTTCTTCCACCAAATGCATTGTTAACCTTTCAGCTGTTCCCTATGAAAAAAAAAAAGGAAACCACAAAGCAACCAAGCCTTAGTTATTAAAATAGATTTTGAATAAATGCAAATTTGTTTTCTCATAACATACTGAAGATGAGTTACACTAGAAAGAATACTGGCATCTGTTGACAGGTGAGCTAAGCAAACAACAGTGTAATCATTGTCATAAGAAATGTAAAAGATTTCTCTAATTGAATTCTATAGAAATCACCTCGTTATCAATGTGCAAAATTGTAAAGAGAAATATTAACTGTCTATTTTCAAATAACTATTTTCATAACATATATCTCAACTAATCCCGGACCTAACTTGCCAAGTTAAGAAGTTTATAGAACACAGACTTTTGCAAGACATTCCCTTTTTTGCTTTTACCTTGATGACAATGTGACCTTTCCTTGTTCCAGTGCGATCAAGCTCCCTGTGCTCCTTCACCATCACAATCTCCCCTTCCTCTTCTACCTTCTGCATGTTCTTTTCCACTTGATTGAGGATGCGGCAATAATCTTGCTGGGCTATACAAACAAACTGGAAAGAATCATCGCGCACCAGTATTAAAAGGTAAAATCTTCAGAAAAGCATTTAGACTTAAGATGCAAGTACTATATTAATAGAAAAGATAAAGTAGTTTCTCGACCTGCAGTGAGCCAAATTTGTCTTTCCAGCATTTCAGCTGCAGTCAGCAGATGAACACAAAAGCACAGTACCTCCACTACAATCTTGCAGTTAGAGGAGACCAAGATTCATCAGAGCAAAATGATTTAGCATTATCAGCCATTTTTGTTTAGCTGCTTTGACCTCGCCTCTGCTGGAGATGAAGCTCCGTATCCCAGCTGGCATTTTTTTCTCCCATGCAAGCTTTTGAGTGGTGTTTAGACAGGTTAAGAGATTGAAGGGAAAACCTAACTTTTCTTTTTTGTGCCTATTGTTATTGTAAATAATTTTCATTTTTCATAGCTATTTATTAAGTCAATCATTAAGAAAACTAACATTTATTCAATTACATGAGTGCAGGCAGACAGAAAAAAATTGCTTCTGGATTAAAGCATACTGCAGCAAAAATATTTTCTACAATCACCTGCCCAGCCAAGAATAAGTGCAAGAACAAACATCTTAAGAATATTCCTATCACCTACATAACATAATTAAGACCACCCACTACAACTTAGAAAAAGAAAATACTGTACACGCTATGAATTGCCTTCTATAAGTTGTTAAAGGTTTTATACCTTTGTCTCTTTTGGGGGGCAAGATTAAACTGCCTTCTTATATGAACTTGAGTATTTAACTGAAGGGAAATAACAGTGCTTCTTCTGATTGAAAACTTATTAAATCATCATGTACACACTTAGGACAAAGGCAGGAGAGTCACAGAGATAGTATTTTCTCCTGCATTCGTTATAATTCATATGCATACCTTTTCTATTTCCAGCAGCTAGTAGTAGCGGAGACAGAATTCCCACAGTTTGGATTTGTTGCAAAACACTATCCTAACAACATACGATTTATGCACTTTTCGGAAGCTAGATGGGCAAACTAAACCATTAACACACATTTACACACATTTCAAAGGGCATCTACTGGAAGCTAATTAGCTATCAGGACCAAGCAAAATGCTTAATTCACGTAGGGCTTGGCTACTATTTTCTGGATGGGAATAACCAAATAGCAACCACATATCCAGATTAGGTGAGTAATTTTATGCTACGAGAAGCATTCCTTACATCTGACTGCTTGTGGCATAGCAAACACCAAGGCATTTTCCTTGAAAGGCCAGATTAGCCAAAACTAGAAAATTTTCCACTAAAGCCATTGGAGATAGAGCTTGTATTGCTTTAAGATTCAGTAGCTAAGTTGAGTAAGGAAGAATGGCTATTACCTGTAGAAGTAAAAGAGCCTGTAATGGCTAATGGACCTTGAGATCCTGCTAAGGGAAAATCTGAAGCAATGGACATATGCAACAGGGTGCTGGGCCTCAAGTTCTGGAGAAAGTCTGCAGACAAACCTCTTCATCCAAGATGATCCCTGTCCACATGCAGACAATTTCCCAGGCTGTGAATATGAAGGAGCCTATTTCCCAACTATTGTACAGGGTTACGCTGGAGATTTCACATATATTCAGTTTAAAATAAAACATGTCTGGCTATCGAGTTGCATTACACCTATACGTATGTGATTTTGCATGTATCCGACAGTCCGACACTCTACCTGGCAGTCATCCACTTTGGTTCTCATCACTCCTTTCATATATTCCTTTTCCATGGTAGGGGAAACACCAAAACTGTTCCCCATGCAGAGTATCTCTGTTCTTCCATCAGGGTATGTCACCTCCACAGACCCATTCAAAATGACTGACCAGGAATCCAGCTACAAATCAAATAGCGCAGGATACATGAAGACTGAATCACTTAACATGGTAATATCATACTTTATAGATAAAACCCTCACAATTTTTCCACAGGAAAAGGTATGTTTTAGCACCTACTAAGAACATTTATAAGCTAGTTTACTTTAAATGTGCAGCTATTTCCAGCTTAGGAAAACTGAGATCTTAAGTTTATCTTTAATGTTAAGAGTTTATGTAAGACTGTTAAATAAATAAATAAATAAAAGAATGCTTATGTTTTAAAACACCACTTGAACACTGAAATAAACTCCCCAAAATCAGCTCCAATAGGCAGGAAGCATTTTCTACATTAAGATGCATATTTTGTACATTAGTATTTTCTTATGCTTTTATTGCACAAGAGATGTTGTGCAAGTGCTTAAACAAAAGCTTTCAAAGTAATCCAAAACAAAAAGAGGCTTAATTTACCTGCTCAATCTTACTTTTTTTTTAATTTTATTTTTTAAGCAACAGAAGAGGACCTTAACCCTGTGGAATCTGGGATGTCTGGTATAATAGGAGAGTCCTAAGTAACTTCTACTGACCTCTTCCCCATCGTTCAGTACAATAGTTCCTGCTCTCTCCACAACTGCAAACACCATTACGGCACAGAGCTCTCTCCTCACTGACATTGTCATGTTGGCAAAAGCAGGCAATTGATGCATGAATTCCAGTAGTTGTTCTGAAGGAGAAAAAGCCCACTGAGTCGTGCATGTCAAAACAACAAAGCACAGTAAAGACGGTTCTTCAGCAAGATGCCTGAGGCTACTTAAGCTAAAATGCTGCACAATCGTTTCTGTATACTAATAAATCGCGTACAGTGGCCTGTTGTAATTACTGGGTATTTTGTAGACACAGACTGGCTGGTCATATCATCAAGAGAAGCCCTGCAAAGTAACAGTCAGCATAATGGCAGAACTGTAATGTAACTAAGAGCTCTGAATATAACCAATGATATCTGTAATACTCCAGCTAGGGCAGTAACTCCCTTAAGACTATGATAGGCCTTAAAAAACACAGCAAGACATCAAGAGATATTTCACAAAACTGAGCAAGTTCATTGGTAAAGCCATCCCTTCCTAGGCTAGACTTAACAGTAAATTGTACTTGATCATCATCTGGTAGATTCACAGAGTTTCCCTTGAATGGCTCAGACAGGATTACTGTCTTAAAGGTGACTACTGCTGCTCTGTCTTCTGTGTGCGCTGGAGCTGCACTTAGACTCAACAGTGAAATTCTCCCGTAATTTTGCTTTTGACATTGTTCCTAACTACAGAGCTCAATTTTTCTTAGTAGTCTTGCTGTGGGATTGTATGTCCTAAATGCTAGACCTATTCTGTTTGATCCATTCTGTTTGATCTAAAAATCTACTGAGAGTAGTCAATAGGACACCATCTTTTTCCTAAATTTTTATTTACTCAGAATCACTGAATGGTTGAAGTGGAAAGGGACCTCTGGAGATCATCTGGTCAAACCCGCCTGCTCAAGCAGGGCCACATATAGCAAATTGTCCAGGACCGTGTCCAGATGGCTTTTGAATATCTCCAAGGAGGAAGACTCTACCATCTCTCTTCGCAACCTCTGTAGTGCTTGGTCACAGTTAAAAAAACCCAGCATTTCCTGGTGGTCAGATGGAGCCTCCTGCTCTTCAGTTTGTGCCCATTGCCTCTGGTCCTCTCACTGGGCATCACTGAGAAGAGCCTGGCTCTGTCTTCTTTACACCCTCACTCCAGGTATTTGTATGCACTGATGAGATCCCCCTGAGCCTTCTCTTCTCTAATCATAGCAAATTAGTTTGATTAGATGCACATTTACATAAAGGTCTTAATGGCTCCAATGTTTAACACAAACTTATATCTGGTTAAAAACAGACACAACATCACAACTTACAATTAAAAATTTTAATGTGATAAGCATCTAGTGTTGACGTCAATATTGACTTTGCCAGGGTTCTGTCTAACTGTTTTCCAGTATGCAGTGATGTTTACTTCATAAACCAGTTCTGATATCAATTAGAAATTGAAGCTTGAGGTCGAAAGGGCCAGCAACTAAGAGTTTTCACCCATATTATGTGTGTTTTCCTGCTCTTCTTTGGCTGTACTCATTCCCTGGCTGAATTTATGGCATTTATGAATCACCTTACAGAATAAACACTAAACTTACCAACTACAAAAGCCAATGATTAAAATAACAGCTCAAGCTCAAGAAGTAATTTTTTTTTGGTGAAGGAGAACAATTTTGACAGTAATTTACTACATTTCGATACTTACCAATGTCATCATCTGTCCTGTCTATTGGGTCTTTCTCCAAGCAGTCTCTAACAATATCCCTACTCATCAAAGGATCTGATGCCCTTTCAATGTCTTCTTCATCATCATCATCCTCAGAATCCACTGCTGTCTCTGGCAACCCACTGAGATCCATATCACCAGCCTCACTTTCTGTAGCCTAAATTAATGTATAAATGATTAAAAAAAAAAAGATTAAAACATTCAAATGTGTTCTTCACTGCTAGTTTTCTAGTTAAACGTACAGAAATGAATTCTATCACCTAACAGATCACTCAAATTCACTCAATATTTTTAACACTGTTTTTCTTTACATATCTTTTTAAAACAGCTAACAATTAATCAAACCAAAACCATTGTTTAAACAGGGCTTTTAACACTTGTTTCAATCAGCCACAGACAAACAGGATTCAACTGACATTATTTAATCAGTACGTCTTGGGGGAATTGAAGGCAGTTATATTTGAAGGAAAAATTTCTTGAAATATTAGCTGAAAATATTTTTTTTAAAAAAATAAAGTTAATTTAAAACAGTTTCTGTTCCCCCCATCTTTGCATTTTCAGACACTTATGAATGTAATATAATTTTAAGTAGAGAGGTTTTGGGAAATAAGTACAGCATCAAAACACTATGTGAATTTTGCTACCTCCCAATTTTGCTAACCTAGGACTGTATTTTTCTTTTACAGTTCCAATTGAACATAGTTAAATATGGCTTTCATTTGCTGATAAACCCTATGGGAATTTACAGAGAAAATGCAAAGTCACTGCTTAAACACCACAAGATAGACTACACAGAATATATGCCAAATTTAACTTAAATTGTGTTAAAATGAAGGAAAACATAGTCCATATATAGCCTGAGGTCATTAGTATAGCACCTAAAGGTAAATACATTTTAATGATTCAGTTTTAAGACCAAACGCTTAATAAATCCCACAAACATTTGTCTGTCACGGCTGATAAAGCTGCTTTTTCTCAGAACCTGATTTAATACCACAGCAGCTCAGCTGCCAAGGCTTATCTACGACAATTTTTAAGGAAATGCAAGCTTCTAATCAGCAAGTTTAAAGCCATGGCTCAAGAAATCAAGTTTCACACGCCTTATAGGGATGGTTTGTTTCTGAGAATCTGGAAACAAATCTACTTTAAAAATATTACATGGGGCAAACACAGCCACTAAAGTCTGTTTTATTGATCTGTCTGTCACACTGGTAAAAAAAAAAAAACACAAAACAAACCACAACACAACCAAACATGTAACTAGGTCACCCTCCAAACACAGAGAAGGTAAGACAAATTACGTTGGTATTTTCGTAGAATCATCTTCCCTAGTCCTGCCTCACTGGCTGTGGCTGACATCTGTTACTTTAATGCCATTATACACAGCCAACTTATGAATGGTAGCATATGGCTGGAGACGATCAGGGCAGCCAGTGTCATTCTTAAATGCTTCTATCCTATAGCACAACGCAAGCTTTGTAACAGGGTCTTGTTAATATAAAAAGCATAACTGCAAGCATAACAGCACCTACACAATATTCAAGTTATTCACACTGCGGTTTATTTTTTTGAAAGAGAAAAATGCTGAGCATTTCTTAAGCAGGCTAACGAAAGTTGTTATAAAGGCATACAAACAAATCACAAAAACGACAGCTCTGATAGCAGTGTTTTCATTAGCGGTCTTATTGTGCTTAACATGCATGTTCTCTGTGATATATTTGAAACAGTGGCTCTAACTACTCTTACAAAACAGCCTTCATCAAAAGCGACTGGTGGAAAAATTAGTGACAATGAGTCAGTAGACACACAGCTTATGACACCGATCTGTCAGATCAGAAGTCTCTAACAGCGACAATTCCAGTGACAGTTGGACTGACTAATTCACAGCCAATTTTGCAAACCTTCCCGTTACGAACAAGTGCCTCTCCTACCTGCCTAGAATAAGCTTTCTCAAGAGCATGTTGGTAAGATGAAGGCAGAAGTACATTTAGTCATACAATGCTAACATACATGAGAAAATTAGACATATTGTACAAAATCGATCATTAAATGACAAGTTATTTGACTGCCTTAAAACAATAAACCAAAACCAAACAGAAAGTCGAAGCTCTATTTTATCAAGAAAAGTTGATGCTATTTTGAAAAAAATCTTACACAAATCAAATGCAATTATGTATTTAGAAAATACTTTAAAAATTACAACTGAATGTTACAAGTATTTTCTAAAGATGATCACTTGTTACAGAGCTAATTAAATCTTTTTGATAACTGAAGTAATTGGTAGAAATCTGACTGATAAAGCAACTATTTCTAACTTACTAGTTATCCAAAAATATAAACCACTGCAATAAAGAAGCTCGGAATTGAATACAACAATCCACAGAGTAAAAAGAAAATGTATTAATGTAACCTTAACCTTTAAAAATAAACCTTATCTTTTCAGAATAAAAAAAAAAAACCAACTATTTTTTCAAGCAATCTTCTGAAAAAGATATTATGCAAAAGTTAGCAAAAGAGCACTGCCTTTCCACATGGGCAATATGCATTCACAGTAGTAAAGAATCAAATAATTCATCCTCAGTTTATACACACAAAAAGTTTTGCATTAGTTTTGTTACATTATTAAGAAAAATTGGATCTGTCTTCGTTAAAAGCACGCACCAATTTATTTACAAAACATTGCAAATAGCTTCTTTAGGCTTAGTAACATCAAGTATGATGTGAAGTACTCAAGGTCCTCTTGCTGACACATTACACTTCATAACCCACTTACTTCGAGTACTTTTGTACACCCTCACTGCTAGAAAAATCAAGCATGTCTGGACAGCAACCCTTAGTTATGAAGTGATAGTCATGCATTTTTGTAAGACTAAAAGGAAAACCTCGATTAGCTCATTTAAGGACAGAGGCTTCCTTATAAACCTCAGCAGTAGAAAATTCAGAACACAAGAGGGTACCCGACAGAATTTGCACTACAGTCAGTCACGAGGCTTAGGGCTTCCCAGGGCATTTAATGAAGGATGAAGTACACCTTGGAAATCAGTGCTTTCATAGATGCATGCTATCCTTTGTTTTTTGGGTAATAAGAGAAATTAACTTCACTTAAATAAATCTAAGGAGATTGCATGTAAGAAAAATGCTGGTTGCAGCTTAAAGTACAAAACAATGTCTCTCCAAAGTCTGAATACCAGTTGCAATGAAAATTTTCTTCACAGTTGGAAAGATGGCATGAAAAATTTGCTGAAGCTTCAAAGGAATCACACGACAGCCTAATATTTTATTTGTGACATCACCAACAAGAAAGTCAGGAGACTTAAAAGAGACATTTTAAAGCCTGAGGTGAAGAGTTATTTCACATTTGGTACCTAAGGAGACCTGCCCAATTTTAAGTGTTGTCTCTTAAGGCTAATATTGTAGTAATACAAAAAACAGTTTTTCCAACTGCTAAGGATCTCCAAGGCCAAAGTCACTTTAGATTTGAGTAATAACAGCTAATTAAACAAACACCATGACATAACTAGGAAAAGATGAAAAGTAAAGGAGCCTTGTGTAAGTTTTCTCAGTGAGCCTTTGGCACTTTGACTGATTGTAGGCGGGGTAGGAAAAAAAAAAAAACCCACACCACCAAAAAACCCCAAAAGAACCATCATCCATTAAAAACCCAAAAGAACCATCATCCATTAGGTCAAACTGGTGAGACCTGGAAAACAGAAGATCCTGTTAGTCCCTTTAGCCTGGGATGAGGGGAAACTGATTAAGCCTAACTCCACTGGTCTTTCATTTCTTGAAGGCACCATGGACACGGAAATAACGAGAAAGGCGATGGACTACATAAACGGTTAAAGAAGATGACTGGCTCTGTTTTAAGTGGCCTTCATGGTTTTCTTTTCTACACTGGTTTGGGGAAAAGCTTCCAGCTGCTCTTAACAACATCAAGAGAAAAAAAATAGAAAACCCTTAAAATTAACCATACTATCTACTGATTTCTTAGTATTTTCAACAGAATATTTTAGCCTAGACTTTTTTTTCCAATTTTTATTTCAACCACTTTCTTTAGGAAACTTTAAGAAAAAAAATGCATCCTTTTGAATAATAAATTCCCTTTATAACTAATGTCACCACCTAAATCAACAATCCAAAATCTCCAAATATGCAAGAGAAAAATACTAGAAAAAAATTAAAAATACAGAAGACACTTGTTGCAAAAACCAGAAATATGTTTTTGTCTGGTGCAGTCCTTGAAGCCCACGAAGCTAAGCAAGCAGCCAAGCTCAGCTGAAAAAAACCCCCCACAGCTTATTTTTCAAATATTATAACTTGACTAAAAAAAAAAAAAACTTAAAAAATGAAATTAAGAATGTTTATTAGTGTAAACATTAATTTTTTACTTCATAATTTATAAGCCGATACTGATACAAAACACCAAGAACACTGGCACTACACCTCTCATGAAACCGCTTGCAAAATTTCCACTAGCTTGAAAGATTTTCTCCTGTCACTAGACACACACGTTGGATCCAGCTTTTCCTGAGAGAGAAAATATGGCTGGGGTTTTGTTTTACATTAGGCTTCAACTCCTTGGCAAAAGTTTACAATATAAATAAATTGCTATGAAATTCAATCCATGTAAATACACTATGTATTTGTTTGTTAAAGAATTATCATATATATAACAATCAATTAGAACTATTACATGCACACAAATCATACATAAATAAATCTAAGGTAGTAAAATTATTTTTTTCATACTCTACTAACATGAGTGCAAATGGCCATAAAATACCTTAAAACTCCTTCAGCCTAAGATTTTTACTGCTCTCTCTCTTCATATTTATTCTTTCATTATCTACTATAAAATTTACAGCGCAGCAGCCCACATCTGTCACAGGAGTCAGTCTGACTGCTATTGCTCCCTAGAGATGGAAAAAAGTAATAATCCAGACAATGCACACCAGGAGCGGCATCTCCCCTATCGCCAACTAATTGCCATTTTCTCAGAATGGAGCAACTTCTCCTCAGACCACAGGCATACAGAACAAGGACTCTGGAAGTTACTCCTAGGCGATAAACTGCAGAATAGATTAGACGACTCAGACTCACCAGGAATCACAGAATGGTAGGGGTTGGAAGGGACCTTCAGAGATTATCTAGTCCAACCCCCCTGCCAAAGCAGGCTCACCTAGAGCAGGTTGGACAGGAACACATCCAGGAGGGTGCTAAGGTACTGCACAAGACCGAGCCAAAGCTGCAGGGGGGGAGTTCAGTAGGACTTAGTTTACCTGAGCTGTTTCAGACATCTTTGCATCACAAGGGTACAAGTTACTCCTGGGGAGATTCTGACTGAAGACAAAAGGAAAATTTTTCACAAGGAGAACAGTCAGCCATTGGGACATTCTCTGCAGGGAAGTGGTTGATTCCTCATCGTTGGACACTTTTAAGATTCAGCTGGACAGAGTGCTGGGCCATCTTGTCAAGACCATGCTTTTGTCAAGAAAGGTCAGATCAGATGATCACTGAGGTCCTTTCTGACCTGGTATTCTGTGGTTCTATGATACCCAGAGCCTTGGAGGCTGATACAATCAGAAAGACTGACTTAATCTTAAGGTAAAACCTCTTTATTTTGCATACAGTGACTTAGGGGCAGGCTGCATGGTTTGAGATACAGGTTTGGGCTCCCTTGGGAAGACTTTCTGGAACGTGGACCTTTCTTCTACGAGTTACCATGTCAAACTCGTGAGAATACAAAGTTGACATCTTGAAAATTTCCAAGCAATACAGACATCCTGGGAGGGTCTCGGAAAGGATGTTCCCGGTTTCCTGTACCGCCGGGCGTATCTGGGCAGAGACCAGAGAGCACGTAGGGCCGGCAGGAAGCCATCAGGCTGAGGACAGGATAAGGCAAAGGAAGGCTGGCAAAGGAAAGAGCTCAGCCAACACACCACCACCTTCCCAAAACAGGGAGGGGGAATAACAAGCGTTCACAGGCTTAAAATCTCCTCGCTCCCAAACTGGGATCATCATCTGGTAACATACATGACAGGTATAGGAAGCATTTAGGAACATATAGGAATGGGTATATGCTTCCATACAGAAAGCATTAACTAAACATGAGAAACAGGAGTGAGCAGCCATACATGAGAAGGAGCAGTGAACGATCTGCTTTGCCAAATCAACACAACTATTGTTCTTGGCAAATACAAGCCAGCACACAATCTATTAACACTCAGCATCCCCTTTCTCTCCAGTCATATTACAGTGTTAGTCACTTTCTGAATTTATTTCCTAAAATAAAAGTAACAACATTTAAGGACCTTACTGACTGGCACCTGAAATATTTTTGAGACTTGGAGAGGGTAAACACAAAGGAATATTTATTTTATTTTGGTAAGTACTTCTTATCCTAAAAGAAGTTCTTTCATGTGCAATATTTGACAAACAAATTTAGTTACAGCATTAATATTTAAACAGAAATATTCTCAGCACAATGCTGAAAGCATCTGAAGATTCAGCTTCATAATTTATTTAAAAAATCTTAAAAGGCCATGAACGAATTTTCACTGCAAACAGCTGCTCTTAAGACTACAGAATTAAAACTTACTAGGATGCAAAACATGACATACCATTACCTCAGATTTCAATAACAAAGATCTAATTAATAGTACAATTTTAAAAAAGAAAGCATTTATTTTATTTATCAATTGCAAGATAAGATGGCAATCTTTCTAAATCATTGCTTTCTACTTAGCCATAAGAAACAGAAGTCCACCTTACTGAACAGGAAAATGCCATTATATACAGAACATAAGAATCAGAGAAACAACAATACTGAGCTTTGTCTAAGACCTCTTAAATTTGAGTAAAAAAAATAACATGTAGATGACTTGGTGATGGTTTACTGGTTTTGAATAAACACTTGGAAGAGAATTAAAAGACAAAAATTTGAGAGAGAATGACCGATCCAACCTCTTGGTTTCAAGAAGTATTTCTGTTTATTTAATCCTAGACTTAACCCCAAAGAATTCAAGTTATAACCATTTTATTTTGTTGTGGGCTTTTTTTGGCAGTACTTTAACCTAACTTAACACTGCTACATTGCATTCCTTTATGACTGAAATTGAGGTCAGAAATTAATGATTTACCACAATATGAGAAATCATTAAATTAAACAATCTTTGGTACCATTAAGTTTAAATTCAAGAATTTAAGAGCCTTATCAGTTTCCATACCTGAAATTATCAATTCATTTTCTTAATAAATATTTTCTTCAAGTATGTGTATTAACACAAAAACATGGGGTTACATTCCACAATACATGCTCATATTTCTCGATGTTGATATAGCCATAAATTATTTTAACAAGTACTTTGACACTGTACAATTATACAGTTCTCAATGCATCTGTGCCAAGTCATCTTTAATTGAGGCATTAATTTGTGATTAATTGAAGAAACCAGATAATACATTTTAAGATCAGCAAGAATGAATTATTTTTTAAAATTAAATTTAAAAGAATATTTTAAAAGTAAATGTTCTCCACATAAATACTTCAGAAAGCCATTAACATTCTCTGAACACTAACCATTCTGTTGAATCCTTTATTGCAAACAAAACTTATCATGGGAGTCATACACCACGTTGGTGACAACATAAGTAAGTTTTTCTCTGAAGTTTTTGTACAGTTGTTTATTGTTTTGTTTATTTGTTGTGTTGGTTTTTTTTTTTAATTTCCCAGAAATTTGGTGATTCTTTTCACAGCTATGTAAGTTCTGCTGGAAATCTTTGCAAAAATTTACTTCCAACTTATCGAGAGTAACTGTATGACTATAACCACACGCCACCTACAACTATGTCTCTAGAGGTACTTGTTATTTTTATGTTAAAGTGAAAATCTTTGAAATGAAAGGTATGAAAATCTATGGAAGACCTGAAGAACAAAGCTGATTTTACATCTTTTTCACCCTCACAGTACAAACCTAAATCCTGTCTCTAAGTAATCCTCTCTTCAGAAAAAATCCTGGCAAACACACCTTACTGGCATGTGCTGTGCCTAAGTGTTCAGTTACTTTGACAATTTCCACAAAAATAAACCTTTGCATTATTGCAATTACTCTCTAAGTTGAACTGGGACCTTTTTATAACCTCTCTTCTCCCACAGAAAAGCCTACGAGCTTATTCACCTGAAGCAGACTACATGCTACAACTGTGCTCACAACTCAAGTTGTATGTATTTGTACAGACAATGCTTTTCCCATTGCTTAAATGACTACACTTGCATTTTTAGAAGCATCCCAAACAAACATTATTCCTCTTCTAGTAAGCAATACTTCATGTAGAAATGGTCTCACTAATTTTTTATGATCGCTTTGATAGAACAACATTTTATTTACATTTCATTCCTTTTTTTTTCAGAATAACAAATTGCTATACTTTCCTATCAGAAGGACAAATCCTTCTCTGACATTGCAAGAACTGTAAACATCAAGTGAAGGATGTAGACTTCCTCATTTTATTTTATTTCAGATTTTTTTCCAATTTATGTTTGGAGGAAGCACACATACCCCCAAGTCCTCTAGGGACCCTCTGGTCGCTTTCACAGTAAGCGTCTCCATACTCAAGCTGCTCCAAACGCAGAGCACAGAGCTTTCGGCAAGAAGGCCCCTCAGAAGTAAAGACAACTTAAAGAGCATCACCAGTTCAATCTCCCCATCCTTCCCTGGACAGACAAGAGAGAAAGCGCTACCGAGAGGCTGGCAGCAGGTCTCTACAGGGTGGGGGAAACTGGAATATGCCCCTCAAGTCAGGCTGCTCACCACGCATTTCCTTCTCCCTGCCACTGAATATGTTCTAGATTTTTGAAGCCAACACAGCTAAGAACTGTAAAATACAGCATCAAGAAGAAAAATCCCTCACATTACAAGGTCCTAAATTTATAGTTTCGAAACTCTGATCTGTAAACATCACAGTAGCTGTTATACATATGCCAAATCAGACAGACAGAAAGATGAGGTGAAATGCTGGAGTCAGGTACAGAATTCCTTCACCTCCAAGGTCCCACCATGGACATCTGCTAGAGGCCACACTGGCTCTCCGTGCTGAAGTTCAGGAATATTTCCTCTCCCAAAATCACAAATTACAAACAAAATTAATGAAGCACAATCCTGCAATGTTACCAAACACTACACCTCTACATCGCTGACTAGGATCCTGACAAACTATGGCAACGCATGTCAAGTCACTGTGCTGCAGATCACTTGCTGAGTTGTCAAATATCAGATTCAGTACCTGGTGGATAAAACCCTGAAATTATTACAATTCAAACATAAATTTTTTTTTTTTTTTAAATCTACCGAGTGCTTCTTCAGACAAAAAACTGACAACACACAACAGCACAGGTGTTCAGCTACTAATGTCAAAACTGCTGTCAATTGCACCTCCCGTCAGCATCCATTCCAGTCTTACCTGGTAGATATCAGAAAGGCTGCTGCTTCCTGAGTCACTAGTGATGCTACATCCTGAGTGACTAGATGAAACGTGGGTCACCTGTGGGTGGAGACTGTCAGTAAGGTGCAGCTTTGTGAAATCTGCAGGAAGCTATAGGTGGAGCAGAAAAAGCATCATTACTATTTGAGGTAGATACACAGCAAAATGAATTCAAATCTTTTCTGTCACACTTTACTCTCTGCCAGTACCAAATATATTAAGAAAACCACTTGGGGCTTCTTAATTTCTCCAAGAATTAAGAGGCAATTCTTGGGGCTTGAGAACCCAGCATAAAAGTTTGAGTTTTGCAGGTTTTTAAATTCAAGCAGAGGTCAGCACAATACCACCAAATTGCTACAGATACGAGCGATTTTTAAAAAGCGTATATTCACACCAGTGAAGCAATAAATGTTCAGTATCTTGCTATAGGGTTTGGATCAAATTAAAGCGCATATGAATATTGTGCTAGTTTCAATATCAACAGTTTCCTGCAGAATGAGATTAACAGAGTGAAATCATATACTTAAAAAAAACCCAACCAAATTTTTCAGCTGCTCTGGATTTGGCTAACACTTTTGCTTCTGAAGTTGACAAAATACATTACAGACAAGTAAAATCCAAGGCACCAAGCTATCTGTTATACTTTAAACCAAATAGTATGATGGCAAATAGGAAACGTGGGGAGACTGACACACTGCAAAGAGCTACAAACCCTGAAATGAGTTCGCTCACATGCGGTGCTGAAGAACGAATCGAAACAGTATATTTGATCTTTTAACAATCATCCACCAAGACTTGTGACATATTTTTACTATTGCTTTACGCACACAGCTCCCATGAAAATCTGTAAGAACTGTAAAAAATGCCAGACTGCAGAAACAGAACTTTGATAAAGGAAAATATTTGCTCTCTGGAAAAGTATTTAAATACTATTTCAGGAGCAAATTACTCCTCTCCCCAAGGAGCTTGTATCCCACCACTAGTTAATAGAAGAATGTTAATGTATCAATTTTGGTATGCAATAAATGCTTCAATTATTTAAAAAAAAAAACAAAAACAAACCAATAGAAAACCAACTTTGGTCTTTTTTATTTGTTTCAAGGTAGATACGCTCTATAGAGGTGCATTTGTACTGAGAATGTCATATGGACTATGTCCATCCACGTCAGTTATGAATACTACCTTGACACTATTACCATTCTCCCTGGATGGAAATGAAAATAAGAGCTCACTCAGCATTAAGATATAATAGGTCAATCAGTATAAAAGGTTATGAAACAAGTAATCTGCAAGTCAGAAGAGAGTGTGATTGAGAAAATGATTAGCTCTATACAGTTAAAGGTACTGAATTATTTTACTGCTGCTGGCTTGGTTTAAATCTGTTTATGGAACATGCCCTGAAAGAACCTTGGCTTTAGGATTTGTGGTGAAAGCACAGACAACTTGAAACCTTACTCTTATTTAGACTGACTGGCACTTCCTATTCTAATACTCCTGAAAACGATTTCTTCTTTATTATGACTGCATCCACTGACAGCAAAAATGGCTATATTTTAAGCAATTGTTTCTCAATATTTTACCTGAAAGAGGGGTTGAAATGAGTAACCAGACATTAATAATCCTAAAAAGCTTCAGTAAGCCCAGAGCTAGAGTTGATCTTCATATACCAATCAACAAAGAAAGGGCAATTAACAAAAGCAATATTCTAATACATACAGCCATAGATGCTGCCTCCAGAAAAATCTAATTATGCTCACCACTGCTGCTGATATATCAGGAGGAGAAAATACAGTATGAAGGAGGGCATTAGTTACAGTATCTTTTGTCTCTGCTACTTCCCTTTTTAATCTGTAAATTTGAATTAGCACAAACCCGAACACTATTTCCTGTTATTTAGGCCATTTTATCCAATTTTGATCATGATTCAAACCACTATACAAACAAGTATACATAGGTAGAATGTATAGCAAATGAACCATCATAGCTTTTGCAATGTGTCAATTAATATTACTAGAAGTACAATCTCTTAGAATTAAAGCAGTCCAGGATTATTTCCAAGTAGAAATCCTATATATTATTTTCAGATAGATGCACAAATCATCTAAGATTTGGACATGTAACGATAACTCAAAGTTACAATATTTTGTGATCTTTACATTTTATAAAGCAATAACCATTTCAATCACAGACAAATATTAACTCCATAGGGAGGTGCATGTCAACAGTATCTTGTGCCCAGCCAAACACATTCAATTTTTCATAGTACTCAGCAAATTTCTTCACATCATTAACAATTGCATTTATTTTTTATCAATGCAATAACAATTCTTAAGAACCTTACATCAAAGCAAATCCAGTTAGTATGTTAAAAAATATAATCAAGATATGTTTAATATCATGACTGCACTTAGGGTTTTAAATGTACAGCAAGGATTTATGTTTTGTTACTACACAGGGAATAGGAAGAGGCAGGGGATTCCACAATAACTGATGAAATACATTGCATATAAAAGCGAGCCTTTTGATTTTTTTTTTGGCTGTAGACAATCAGCTGAATGTTTGGTGATTACTGGTTTCAGAATAATTCCTCAAGCCAAAGCCATGCTGCATGAGCTGGACTTGCCAAGTGGTGACAGCAGAAGATCAGAAGCAGGCATTTCACTTAGGGCAACCTAACTAGTCACTTTGATCCTAATCAAATAGGACTATTCACAAGCAGAAAGCACATGCTTACATCTTTGCAGAATACTACATCTCTGTGCTACATGCCCCAAAGCAGCATCCACTTCAACTGCCCTATTCCCAAATAAGTTAAGGTGAGAAGTTGTGTGAGGGAAAAAAAAAAAAAATACAAAAATTAAATAAGCTGAAGCATTTCCATTGTGAGGTCAATGAAAACTGCTTGTGAGAAACACATGCATTTCTATCTAAGTGACTTACTGCTATTTAAAATATTATTGTACAGAGTTGTACACAATGGGGAAAAAAGTAAAGCACTGATGAAAATGAGAAATCACATGTGCTTAAGTCTTCTACATGAGAGGTTACACCTGTCACTCCTGGAGCACAACGTTTAGTAAATGGTTTTTGCTAAGCAGAGCAAGAATAAAATGCCACGTTCAACCGCCTCAGTAGTGCCAGCAACCAGCACAAAGCTGTCTCAAACCAGGTTATTTACATCTAATTTCTTACTTGCAGTTGAACATATTAGAAAACAACATCATGAAACTGTGCTATTATATCCAGTGAAAAAATGGCTAGGAACACCAATTCTGCTGTTGGGAAACATAAGAAAGTTAAACTTCACTACAACAGGTGTATTTGCTGTGCTATTGAATACCATTTTATTATGAAATTGTTAAGCACTCGGTGCTTGTATTCAGCTATAGTTCCATTTAACAGTTTAGTATTGACTTTAGTAGTTAGCATCGCAGTAAAAATAAAGGTTTTCATGTAACATTTTAAAGCTCATAAGGCTAGATATATTACACATGCCTTATCCTCCAGATCATGCAGCAATATGAGAAAGTTTAAGGACATAATACCTTTTGCCTCAGTAAGATCAGCTATAAAAAACTAAAGGCACCACAAATGGCATCAGAACGAAAGAGACATTTTAATCTTGTTTTGCATTTTCATTAAATGATGGCTAGTTTTAAGGAGTCATTCAAAGTAATAAGGAACAAAAGCACCTTGTATATTTTCCATAACAAGCACTTATTTATTATGGAAACACTGAAGTACAGCTTTGCTGAAGCCAGCAACTACTCTAATTCTTAACTTTGTTACTGAACATTTGGTTTCGAAGGATCAAAATGAACTAGCAGACAGAGTAAAAACGTGGCAGGGTAATTTAGAAAAATAAACGCATGACTCGTTCTTAAGTAAATATAGTTTCATTACACTACATTAAACAACGAATAGTCGTTAAAAGGGCCAGATAACTATCCTCATAAACTATTTTCAGGACAAATGTCATAAGTGAGAAAACATTAAGGAGGAATATGCATAGAACTAATGAAGTATGACATAAAAATGGATAAAAGGTTTTAATACAAAACATGAAGAGATAAAGTAGTTAACACCAAAGCCCTAATCTTAATTTGACAGAAGTCAAAGCAGTATTTTATAAATGTGCATACAGCACTTAATAAGTGTGCATGCGTGTGTATATATAGACACATTTAAACAGTTCACACACATGT
This sequence comes from Numenius arquata, assembly GCF_964106895.1. NCBI lineage: Eukaryota > Metazoa > Chordata > Aves > Charadriiformes > Scolopacidae > Numenius > Numenius arquata. The sequence continues at coordinate 40,982,330 of NC_133580.1, read as the reverse complement.
AAAGAAAGCAGAGGAAAAACAGTACATCTGGGAACTCCATGCTCTTACTTCTTGAAAGCCATAAAACAAATGAAAACTTAAACAATTATGTGAAACTATCTTAAGGACAAAGTGGTATCTCCATTTTGAACTGTACAATACCTTAAACCCTATCACATCTTCCTATCTTAAAAGCAGCATTTTATTACTTCCACCCTCAAAGTGAGTCACCGCTTTATGCATGCAAAGCTAACAATTACTTTGCACTGAATATGTTCTTCCTATTTTAAGAACATCATGATTTTCTCCTACCCTACAGCGTGCCTTTCTCTATAACAAAAGGCAATGAATATATGTGCTACTTCTGGGACTGTGATGGGCTTCTCCTCTTTCTTAGTCTCTTGGCCAAACACTTGAGCTCTGCTGTATTCTATGCAACTTCTACTCAAGATATCATTGGGCTCATCCTACTAATAACAGTATTTATTTTTTTTAAATTTAATATATTTTCAGAATATTTACTAAACAAGACATTAAAATAATCTTCAGATATGTCATGAAAAGGAATGAAAACAGCAAAACATGAGTGAAACAATACCAAAATTCTTCCTTCATTTAAATAGCATTCCTCTGGTTTTTTGTTGTGGGTTTTTTTTTTTTTTTGGTTGGTTTTTGCTTTTGTTTTGGGTTTATTTTTTATAAATGTACTTATGTGAAAACAACAAATATAAATGCATCAATGGGAAAGATATACAAACAAATATAATTCTAAAATACAAGAGGAATGCTGGTTGGAGAGCTCCAATATACCATTCATAGTAGAGCAAACATATCAATAAGCATCTTACAAACAAGGTCTTCTACTAAAGGCCAGTCAGCAATTTATGAAAGCTTTATAAAGCCTGCAAAGTGACTGAAGTACATCAGCAGAAAGATTGAATTTAAGAGAGCAAAGGTATAACATTCTGTTACGCAATTCCCAATGAATGATCCTATAGGTAATTAAGTGCCTCTGAGATAGGCCAAGCAAGTATGGTAGACATAAGGCAACACAAAATATCACCTTTATAAACTATTTCCACTTTCTGCGATTACAGAAACAAGCAAACACTGATTCTTCAGCCTCTGAATACATGCATCTCAATGCTTACTCTGTAGTACCTCTTTACTAATAAAATCTAATAAAAGCTACCATAATAAAAAAAACCCCAACACCCAAAACGGTGTGTGTTTGTTTTATTGATGATTAATTTAGTCCCATTTATCTAAATAAGTGAATTGCAACGAAATTATTTTGGTATTCTGTATCTTTTCATAAAGGAAGAGCAACGGCAGCCAAATAAAATAAATATCACGCCTTAGTCCTTCCCATTATTTTTTTCCCCACCAAGACAGGCATTTTAAAATGTTTATTGCACTACAAAAGTCTACATCACCAACCCAGTATTCTTCAGTATCCTATCAATTCAGTAATGTTTTATTTCACTATTTTATGCAAATGTTCATTTTTATATTAGATGTTTATAAGTCTGTTGTATGTGTTTTAAGGATATACCCAGATTTATGATATTTAATGACTGAAGGAAAAAATACTTCTAATAATGGTGGGTATTCATCAACATGTTATTTGAACATAATTCTTTCACTAACCAAGAGAGACATCAAGGAAAACATTTTTATGGTTCAGCGATTTAAAACACAGCAGTCAATGTAAGTAATTACAGAATAATAATGTAATTTCTATCGATTCTGCCTACAGACATGATGCGGGCTGACATGTCCAGTGCAGAGTTAAAACTAAAATAAAAGTTTAAACTATATACAGTTCAAACTAGGACACAATTCCCATGGAAGCAGGATTTCCGTCTACTTAGGGGTGGGATGGAAAACATTAAGATGTTTCTATGTATTTTCTCTGAAAACTTCAGAGGGAGTTAAATAAAAACCTTCCAACTTGAATTATGTCTTCTGTGTATCATTCACTTTATACTATCTCACATATTTTGAATCTCCAAATTTTCCTCAAATAGGCATCTTTATGTGAAACTGTGTCTCAAACTTCATGAAGACCTAATCTTAAAAGCATTCTTCATCTCGAGTACAAGACAAGACACAACCCATGTTCTGAAAATACTGCATTTGGGTACTGTTGCTGTTAAACAGTTGTTTATATGCAAAGCCCACAGCAGAGCACCTTTAGCAAAAAAATAAGCATTATAAGGATCTTTTCTGGCAAACTCTTCGTATTTTCCTGCACTGGTAACTTTGCTATAGTTAGCCCCCCATAAAACTATTCAGAGGTTTAAGTTAATACAACATGATCTGCTGGTCTCAAAGAGAGAGCGAGACAGAGAGAGTGGACGGGAATGTCATTTTGTTTCCCTTGCAAAACACAGAGACTGCCACTTACTATACATCTCGTAGTTCTCAGCAGCTAATCCTATGAGCATTTAATGCACTGAACATAATTATCCTTTGCTTGAAGGATTATTGACTTCTGCAGAGGGACAGAGGTGGTGAAATGTAAATGGGTATCTGGGGAATGGAGAAAAGCTCTCAGGGACAACTCTTTTCAAAGGAAAAGTATGAAATGCATCACTGGCACCCCCCACTCTTATTTCACGTAACTACCTTATCTGTTGTAGGACCAGATCTGTTAGTACTTGCTTTTTCTTTTGACAGTATTTGTGTCACAGATTCAATGCAGTGCTTTACATTCAAAAGTGTTTTCTTCAGGAAATCAGGCATAAACAATATTCCTTCCACAAACACGATGTCAATTTATTGGTAACAGCTCAAATGATGTAAGAATTAAACAAAAAAAAAAAAATTGAAAAAGGAAAATCTGTATCATACAGGTATTTACAGTGACTGTAAACCAAGAATACATAAGAAATGAATGCAGAATGTTTATATGCAGTTGTTTTGAACTAAACAAATTTGGATTTGAACTAAATCATACTAAACTGCATTAAATCATACTGAACTAAAACATACTAAATTTTCAAAAGCTTTTCTCAGGATTTTGAAATTCTGAACTTAAACTGTTATAATGTATTTAAAATGAACAGCAACAAATCTGCAAGATCAGAAATACAGTATCTGTGGTGGTTTTAAAACTAGAACAGCTCAAAATAAAGAGACTTCTACAACTGTTCTGCCTGTGGATACACACTTAAGTAGCAACAACTCTCTGGCAACCTCAACCACATGGAGAAACGTGGTCTTCTCCTCTCACAACATTTCAGTCATTTCACCTCACCTGGCGTTACTTACAAAACAGTGCTCTTTGCATGGGAGAGGCAGATTTTACAGAGAACACCATTTCTCAGACGTTTTTTTTCCATCTCCTCCACAGAAAACGAGATCTGTGTCTCTCTCTGTACCTTCCACTTAATCACTGAATGATTTTTTGTTCTATCTGCTAGGTTTTTTTCCCCAAACACTGCAGTGAAAGTGAAGCCTTCCAGAATTGAGTCCAAAGGCTTTTTTCAGGTCTTCTTCCTCTTTATTCACCAGCAGGATCTGGTATTTTATGTGATCGGCTTGGTTTGCTTTACAGATGTCTACAGTTCAGATCAGATCCCATCCTTGAAGAGTAGTTCAAAGTGTGAAAAGCAAAATCTCTATTCCAGTATATTGCGTCTGCACATTTACGAAGCCGTACCGTATTGCTCTTGGTAGCACCCACTGCCTCACCCAGCCCTGGCATTTAGAGCCCTGACGGAGCCGGCACAGCCCATGCCTGCACACAAACAGCTTCCCTAAAACACTGAATAAAACTGGGAAGGGAATTCATGTTGTGGAAATCTACATAATGAGAACTGACAACTAGGGAGAGGCACTCAACGACCATTGCGGCTTCGGCTGAAGGAAAGACCGTTCAATTGACTTCTGAAATATCTCTAGGGTAGGAGCATAGAAAGCGGAGCTCAACCACTGAACTCCAGTAAAAGCTCCCCATTATTTAGTAGCAGTAGACGTGGAGGACAAAATATTAATAAAGCCTGGCTTTCCAGAGATCTCTCTCTTGGGAATAGCTGATTTTCATACTAACATAATGCATGTTCCAGTTGATGTTTTTCCCACAGTTAGATTACTTCTAAATACTTCCTCTTGCGGCTGTTTGCGTGTTTAACACACTGAGAGCTACTGCTGGGCTGGAAACTAAATGGCCTACTTTCAGGGCTTTGAGACCTATAAGGTTAAATTTTGAACTCTTTGGCCTGTTACAAGTAACTGTGGGAGAGGAAGGAAGAGAGAACCTGGTCACAAACTTTGCTTCCACAGGAAATCAGGCAAAAGATTTATGCCTAAGGACGTAAAAGGAAAAAAAAAAAACCACCAAAAAACCTCAAGAACACTACGCGGGCACATACTTTTACAGGAAATATGAATTCAAACATGTTCAAGCAAGACGTTTTAAACACTGCAGAACTTTTTAAGTAAGCAAGGGGACGCTTACATCCATCTTGTACAGAGAGTCATTTTGGGTTTCTTATCCGGCAGTGTAACAAGTGGACATGGGGGATGCTAAAGAGTAATTACACCAGCAGGGGTAAAACTGATGGCACACGCAGCCAGATTTTCTTTTTAGCTTTAAAGCACCACTCAGGATTGAAAACCACTACAGACAAGCCCAAAGGTGAAAACATCTATCCTGGACACATTTTAAATGGTTAAAGCAAAGAACTATGATAAGTATACATTTCAAGTGTTGAAGCCTCTATCCATGGGCATTCTTACAGCATGTGTTGCCTTTTTTGTTTTATACAAATCATGGAATATTTCATTTCACAATTATAGCACTCTACCCAATCGAATTAAGCTTGGCAAAGTTTTTCAAAACACTCATGAGGGGATATCTCAGTTTTGAACTTCAGCTGTTTAATCTGAATAACTGCAGTTTACTACTGAACTACAGCACTGAATTGTACTGCAGTGAACTAATTTGCAGTAGTAAAAGAAATCAAAGCAATTTGATTCTAGAATAAAGAAAAAAATAAAGGGCTACACAAGTAATTTTTATTTTTTTAAAGATGGGATTCAAAAAATGATAGATATAGGAAACATGGAGTAAAAAATAAAAGTGCTGGTAAAACCAAAAGTGCTGGTAAAACCTGCTGGTAACACAGTGCAAAGAGACACTCTTGGTACAAGGGTTGAGCAGGACACTCTTCTGTGAGAGCAGGATGACTTCTACTTGGAGTAAGAGATAAAATGCAGTAGGAAATTATGTGAGATCATGCACTTGGAGACAAAAAACAAGAACCCATGAACTTATCTGTCAGAAATGACTGTGAAAAGAATTCCAGCATATCAGCTAATCAGAAGGTGACTGAACTGTTAAGATGATAGAGCAGAAGGAGAACCCAGTAAGATCAGAGCATGCATCATCCAGAAATACAGAGGTTCTGAGCTCTTCTCCATGGCACCAGCAGAGACCTTATTTTGAAATGCAGCCCATGTTCCCAGCTGTATGTCTGCAATAAAGATGGACTTAAAGCCATACATATACATAGATTCAGAGAAGAACGATCAGATTATCAGAAGAAGAAAAACTATTATTTGAGAAAGTACAAGAGGAGCATGGCTTAATTCAGCCCAAGCTGAGAGAGGGTATGATCGCTATCTGGAAATAGGAAGGAGGAAAAAGAAATATTTCCAGTAAAAGGCAATGCAGGTGCAAAGCCTAATGAGCAGGAAGTTGAAAGAAGGTTGCTACCTAATGAACCACGGAGATTCTCAAAACCAGGCTTAACAGGAGCAATGGTAGAGAAGGATTTCAAACCAAAGCTAGATGAAGTTATGAACGTGCTGTGCAACAGTGTGTAATGGCAGTGACCCAGAAAATCCCTTCCAGATCCATGTCACTCCTCCAAACAGAAAAACCTGAAACCAGCCTGGTTTTTTTATATAGTTATCATTCAGAAGCAGACTATCCAAAGGAGGAAAAAAGACGAAAATCAACATGATTATCATCATAATGTTTGAGATTTTCTTACTGGTAGCTTCTTAGTAAAGACAGGTATTCTGTGCACTTCCAAAGAAAATGTTTTTAAAATATATAGATAGATACATAGGGAGATGCTGTGCACAGATGCAAAAACTGGAGATTTCCATTTGAACAAAGTTTTACCTCTATAAAATACCAAATTAATTGAAAGAAATTTGATGAAAATTTAAATGGAGACACGACAATTCACAAGCAATTAAATTATTTTTTTTATATTTGATGTCTGCAGCCATGTCAATGCAACCTTTGCAGTTTTAAGTAAAGGATTATCTTTGCTTTATAGTATCAAGGAATAGTTCTGAGAAAAGTGGGTTAGTTTCTTTTTTTTCCCTAATGCAATGACTTTGCTTTTTAGTAACTTCAGCAGTAGGAGAGAAATATGCATAATTCTTTTGCTAATGACTGGCTCCAAATAAGAAATCAAGCACCGTGACTACCTGTTTTCTGTGTGCTTGCTCTAAAATGGAAGTTTCTTCTGTTGTCGTTGTCTAACAATGAACAATGCACACTTTTGCTTCACCTCAAACAAAAAAAACTGAGGAACTGCAATATTACAAGATGCATATCTCAACACACAAGTGAACATCAAAGCACCTGCTAAACCTTGTTTTTAAGAATATTCTGACTGTAGCATCCTTTAATATAAAGGAAAAATGTCTATTACCATAATCACTGGTTTGAGATTGTTAATTGCAAAATAGTAAGCATTTCAAAACAATGATACAAAAACGATACAAAATTTTTTTAAAAAGCTTGTCAAAACAAGGAGGAAATAATTTTGCTTAAAAACAAGGATGTCATTTTTAAAAGAAGGTGACTTTTAAAAGAAAGGTTACTTAAAACCATCTTAAAGTTTATATATAACACTTAGACCAATGCACAGAGTGTAAAAAGGTTTCATACTTGCATTATAGTGTAATATTGTAATATAGGTAATGTCTTGCTGTTTTTCTGAATAATGTAAAAAGTAGCAGAGCGACACAACTCAAAATATTTTTAAATGACAAGCATTTCCCTTTATACATGACTAATGTTGCAAAATCTTTAAACAGTAAGATTTTACTTTATCTCCGATTTTTTATGCTATGTTAACATGCCTACTCAAAGAGCTTTATTATTTATTTTATGAGTTTTGAAAGTGCAGCTGTATTCATGCCACAGTAATATAATAGCAGTGAATGTTGCTGTAAGATCTCCAGCCTTGCTTACCAAGTTTTTTCACATTTTCCCTCATATTGTAGCCAAAGAAAATTAATGAAAATTTTTCACACTGACACAAGCTTTTAAAGCTGTATGTGTAATCATGCGTTCCTATTACCTCCAGAGTTTCTATTCTGTCACACAGAACGAGATTCCAACTTCTTTGAACCACTACGAATATTTACAAGTTTGGGCAAAAGATCTACATGTGTGTGCTCACTGTGATCATAGGAAGGGAAGAAGTAAAGGACCATTTTTCTTCTTTTTAGGGTGTTTAGGGAGTGCAAAGATGTTCCCTAAATTCTGGAACACAGTGCAGCAACAACTGTGCAAAGCCATTTAAAATTATTTACACAGATCAACACAGAAGCATCTTTTTATATGAATAATATATTCATTGAATTTTGAAATAACCTGCAGAGCTTTTCTTTGTACTCTAAGTGGCAGTTACTCAAAACTGTAATATCAAATGCTAAGTTCAATTAGCCCCTTCTTTCTAAAATCACCTAATTTTTACGAATGTCCACAATATATTCACAAGATAAGCAAAACAAGAAGGCCCTATATGGACCCTGCTAAAACCAAGGCTGCTTTAGAGCAAGGAGACATTATCAATCGAAGCAACATGTTATTCTGCTTAAAATGCTGACATTCAGATGTGACTTCCAGAAATTTATCAATTTGTGTCTGTGCAGGTGTGCACAGAGTTTAAATCATCCCTTATATCCTGCTTTAGGTCAACAGTATATTAAAAAAACACAATCCATGTAGCAACCTCTATATTATATTGACACCATGAAGTATTTCAATGGTGTTTATTTAGGAAGAGATTTTAAACAAGAGATTGCCAAGCTGCACAAAAATAAGCAGCACAGAAATCAGCTGGAAATACTAGGACCAGTAACTGAAGCCTGTTCTACAAATGAAATTAGTGAAGTTCATGTTTTTTCCTCCCCCCTACGACAAGATAAAATATAGAGACCCAGGACATGTGCATATACCTCACCTACTGCATTAGATCACCTTGCAATAACCAGAAAAATTGAGAGTCAAATCTTAACCGCTGATTCATGGCAGCGCTAGAATGGTCTTTGCTATAAGACCCCACGGTGCAACAGATTAAGAAGGTTACTTTCATAACAGTGGTAGACCTTTTAGTCATTTACTACATTAAACATGTTATCTCTGTATGCTTAACTGCATAAAAACCCAGCTGGAACACTGAACCTCCACTTAAAAAAAAAAAAAAAAAGAAAAAAATCATATTACTCTGAGGAATTCCTAAATTTAGTTTTCCCTGGGTACCATCATCACAGAAAGAATAGTAATGTACAATACTAATGGAAGTGGCAGGTGTAGGGCTGACATTTAACTGTTGAAACAACCTCTTCCTTCTACAGGAAAGAGGCAGGTAACTAGATTTTCTGTATACTACTGCTGACATGCATGCCACAGTTTGTGAAACTATGATTTAGTATCCATTTATTTAGGATCAGCAGCTGTGTTTGGGGATCTTAGAAAGTCTCTGCTAATGGAAATTTCTGAAATCCTTTGCTCTGAAAAGTGAGAAATCTCTCATCTTCTCACAAAACTGAAAAAAATCAACACTATCAACTAAAAGAACCTCCTGTTTTGAAAATGAGCAAGATAGTACAGCACAGATAGTCCTGGAGTCAGACCACATAAAACGTCTGCAGAAATCATACACCGACAACAAGGAAAGGTACACCTAGCATACAGAGTTCTACAGTTAAGAGAAACTAACACTGTTTTCATTTTAGTCTGCTTTTTATTCTGCTCCTACAGCTGTGAACAGCTTCACTTTTAAAAGAATTATTACAAGTCTTCTCTGTTGCCTTAAAAATTCAGTGGACCACCACTTCCAGATGCGGAGTTAATTATTTAAGTAGGACACTTCACAAAGGCTCCAAAATCCATAAATTCATGCATTTTCCTTTTACTCGTGGTTCCTTAAAAGTAAGAACAACAGGGGAAAAAAAAGATTCTTACTACATTATTTCTGGATATTTCAAGTAAAATCCCCTCTATAGTCAGCTTCTTATTCAAAGGCCAAAAAACCTAGCTAAAAATCCACTGGTGATGTGGGTCAAAACTGAAAAGGCAAGCACGCCAGGGACACATCCAAGTCCGACATCTGGCTCTTTCCTGAGAAATCTAGAAGAGTAAAGAGCTACTGCCTGCCAAGTATTTGGAAGACTATTTTTTTTCTTAGCTCATTATCAGGAATACATTAAGATTTAGAGGTCAAGCTGTACCTTGATCAGTGAAGCAGCAGAGGCAGAGAGTGTACAAAGCAAGTTTTGAAGAACCTTTACCTGCTCCCATGCAAGAAAAAAAACAAAACAAGAGCACCAGAAAATGTATTTGGGTTAAAACAAGAAGAGGGCTGATGGCTCAGTAAACCTAGGATGTAGCTAACCAAGAAATAATTCCCACAATTCAGCTTAGATTTTCCAAAACCTAGTATGATTTTTTTTTTTTCAACCTCAACCAAATATCATCCAGCTTTCTGGTACAATGTCCTTCATCGCCATTTACAAGTCATCAATCCCCCTACCAATATTAAGTTTACGGTCCAGTTCTGCAGCCATATTCTCTTTTTCAGGCCTTACCATGCCCTTTCAAATCATCCCACGTTAGACCTTCCTGACGCTCATTTAACTCCTACAGCATTCGGTAGGTTGGCAGGCATGCAGCAGCAGACAAGCATTTGGGAAACAATGCTATAGATGGAGTCCTAACCACACAACCCAGCTCCCATTCTCCCAGCTCTGCAGGAATTACAGCAGCACAGAACAGCAAAAGCCTATTTTTAACTAAAAAGCAAGCCAACATAACTAAATACACAAAGGGAGCAGACCTACAAAATAGCACAACGTCATTTTTATGAAATCATTCTTCTTTGGAGGGAAAAAAAAAAAAAAGAAAAAAGCTTTAATCCATTTTTCTTACTTGCAAAGTCACAGTTTGGAGTCAAGCTATATAGTAATAAATCCTACCCAGTCAGTGTGTCCAAATGACCCAGTGCACAGCGCCTGTGCTTGTCAGCAAGCAAGCTGACAGGCTGCAGTCAGATAAATTGAGGCAATATTTATAGATGGAGTGAAAGAAATCACAGTTTGAGGAATTTGACCACTGAGCTATTGTCTGGGTTTACAATGTGGTTCCTCCCTGTCTGTCCGTACACCTCTGAAGACCAGGTAAATGCAGTTACCAGGCGGACTCATTACTGCGACCAAACATCAGTAACGTTTTCCACTTGGTCACCAACCAACCCTGGGACAGTTGGAATAATTTATCTACAGGCAGAAAGTTAAAAGTGCTGCATACAGCTACATTTTACCATTGCCAAAGCATTTGTTACCTTATTAACAGATACTAAATGCAGCTATAATGTAATACTTCACACTACTTTGCATCCTAACGCACAAGCCTGCTTTCCCTGTATTTTGAAAAGCAACTGGCTCTTGATTCAAGTCAAGAAGCTGGGGCTGAAAGAGAAGGTTGGTGCTAAACAGTTTTCATATTCCCAGTCCAAAGGAGAAGTGTCATTTCCATTACAAGCTGCAAATGCCACGGAGGTATACATATATTCGAGTGCATCTTCATATTCAAAGCAACACCTTCACATTTTGTCAAATGGTTCAGAGCTTTCTGTGATTGTTTACAGTAGTCACTAAACTGGAACTCCAAAGACATGTAAGGAAAAATCAGAAAGTTCAAAGAACTAAAGGAGGGACATTCACACTCCCATCCACTACCCAGCACAGGGACCACAAAGCACAGAAACTACTGAAATTCATAGCAGGTCAAATTATTTGATGCCTTTTTAAGGGGCTCTAGACAAGCTTTGGTAGGAATGGCCTATTACAGGAGACATGAACTTGACTGCCTGTAATACAGGACTCGGGAAAGGCTAGAAGAATAGCCAGTCCAAGCTGTGAGATGTAGCAGGCTACTCCCCATTTCAGAAAACCCGTTTTCACTTTTCATGAAAAAGGAACTAAACATGCTGGGATTTTGTGCTCCAACGTTTGCAATTGTGACCACGGATCACAAAAAGACCGATGCCCTTATTTTTAGCTTTTTGACCAGCTTAAGTTTTAGGCCAAGTAGAGAATGCCAGGTTAGCTAAATACCGTGAGGTTGGTTCATGGTAGCAAGTTTCACACTTGCAGTGAAAGCAACTCAAAAAGACAGATGAAGCCTTTTGGCCAAAGGCTGGACCCACATTCTTCCATACTGCCACACTGCACTAGTCTAATAACCAAGTCCAGCATCACAAGTGTAAATTACAAACACTACCTACACAAAATTTTATCTTATCTTCCAGTCATTTCATCAAATGCAATTGGCTGTGATTCTTCATCTTTTCCAAGCAAACAAACAAACAAAAAGAAAACCACCAAAAACCCCAACCAAACAAAAATGTTAGGCAATAGCTTATCTCCACGCCTGTATCTCAGATGTATTAGGGACCGAGTAGCAGTATTTGGGTCAGGTGCTATGTTAACATAAGGCTATTTACCTTCAAACATAACCCACATAAAAGCACTGCAATCTGTTGTCCTTCATCTGCCCTTCTAGTACCCCCATGCAAACACGGGTTTAGGAAGGAATGACAAACACTCCTATAAATTCCAGCTCCTGGGCACAGGATCAGCTTTCACAAGCAACCCACTGAGCAGAGACCCCTTCAGTACAGTTTATTCTTCCTGTGGTTCTCAGCTGAATCATCACCATCTCAAAATGAGCAGCAAAAAAGACTACTGAGAAGCTGACAAAACTGGAAGAACCACCAACCATCTAGTACTGGGATATCGGATGAGTGCCAGTTATATTTCAGTAACAGATTGATGGGTTAAGCATGGAGAGGTTAGAATCCTAAAAAGTCTGCAAACCTGCAGGGGGTCATCCCACGCTTCTCTTGGACTACAGTTACCAGACTCTTTTAAATACAATGTTGAAAATGAAGTGTGGCAGGTACAAGGTTCTGTGGTCAAGGGTAAATCTTGAGACACTACTATTTCATTTTTCTCAAATCCTGAATGTTAACTATACTTATCATGTGGGGTCTTCACAGTCAGTAGTACTTCTCATCCATTGGCAGTAAAGAACACTAGAAACTCTGCTTCAGTATTACCCTCACCTTCATGAACTCTCAAAATGCTCTACTCTCAACATTTGGTTTGGTTTTTTTCTTTCTAGTAGTATTACTTCTATGAATTTTTAAATTTAGAGAACACTAACAAGAATGCAAGTGAAAAGAATTAAGTCTGGCTATATATCTGCTGTTGCAACGAAGATATCAGAAATCAAAATCAGACTCTAATAAAATAATCCTGAGATCCTGAAAATCTTGTATTTATTTCAGTCAGATAAAAATCACATCATTTTGTATTCATGAAAGGGTTAGTAAAATTAGTTCAGCTTTCCATACATCAAGGCTGCTGTTAAGGACTAATGTGTTGCAATTTAAAGCATATAATACACATGGGAATAACAAATATCTAAGATAGTTGAAGAAAAACAAACTTTAAAATAAGCTTAAAAAAAACCTATACTTAAGAGCTTCCAGCATCAACATCATTCATTATCCCAGAGAGCTGATGGCCTGAACGCAGTTCAAATGTTCATTCAATTCTAGTTTAGAAAACAGAAATCATGGTTCCTAATGCTCACATTGGTAAATCATGTGCAGTTATTTTTTGATATTTCATTGATTTGCAGACAAACTGTAAAGCTAAGTACAGAAGTATTTTGCAGATGAGCTTTAGGTCATCTCAGCAGCAGATACAGAACATGAGACACTTCCCTTGCTTTTGCATACTGGAGTAGTACCACCAGCAGCAATCACAACTGCAAAAACAGGCAACACAACTGACAGCAGTTTCTCATCCTCTTATAAGCTACGTATTTCTTTGCACACCACTATCTAAGATTCTCTGCCTTAGATAAGTAAAATGTAATTGCCAAAAATCTAATTTACTTCATCTTGCAGGAATATTTGTACAGGTCCATTTGCTAAACAGTTAAGTTTACGTCACTTGGAAACTGTTTCAGTACAAGCATAAGTACCACTGCTTAAAACCCTTCATCCAGTATTCTGCAAGGGACTACAAACATTTTGCAGATGGAAGAATCGACTTAAGACACTGAGGCACAGGATTTCTTTAGTTGACTGTGCTTGCTTCTAGTTGCAATGAACTTCATTGCTCCTCTACGTGCATATTGCTAATTCTCTGATATTTTTAACCTATGCTAGTTAGCTCAACACAGTCCATTATCTTCTGCTTTTTTAGAGCTTCTGTGTCTTTATTAACCCATAGAATCAGGAGCAAATCAACAGTACATTAAGGGCTTCAGGATTTTTTGTTTCTTTTGATGTTTGGCTTTTTGTTTAAGTTTGTTTGTTGTCTGGTTGGGTTTTTTTTAATTGTTTGGTATCAGCAGCTCTCAATTTCAGCTGGATTTTCAACATGCCTGAAGATCAGGCAGGAGTCCCTACAACCCAGTAACGATAAGTAGTATTAGTCTGTTAGCCTCAAAATAGCATTTTGGAAGAAGCTGACTTTCCTTTTCAGGGTTCACATCTGTATTGTGACTATAAATGACACATTTCAGTGTACACCATCATAAATACCACTTTGCAAGCGCTCCCAACACCACCATTAGATCTGGCCACTTCGGAATGTAAACCGGTAATATGGATTATGGTAGTTTCCCAGATCTTATCGTGAGGCCTGAGCTTTTCCTACTTCATAAGCTTTCTAAGCAAATGCCCTACTGTGAGATCTACACTAACTATCCATGTTGACCTGAAAAAAATTCAGCTATTTCTTAAGAAGGTAAAGAAAGGTGTTTTGTGCACACATGCACAACATACATACAGATGATGGCTTTTTTGGTGTGGTTTTCTTCCCCCCCCCCCAAACATGTCATGCAATCTCCAGGCCTTGAAACAGTAACAGAAAGACGGCAGGACATCGGCTGTACGCCAAGGATGCTTCCATTGCCATCTCTACAGGTCACTAATGTATTCACTGTCATTCCTATGAAATGACCCAAATTTCACCATTTATAAGCTTTTGAGAATATCTGCAGTTAAATGTGGTCCTGGAGAACAGGAATTTAGCCAGACTCCACTACAGTTCTCTAGCAGGATGCCAAGCAAGTCACTTAAAAACAACCGTGAGTACCTGAACTGGGCCAATACACAGAAAATTGAAATAATAACATCTATACTTTGAACATTTACTTAGGCCTAACTATGCTTAATTTCTCAAAATTCTGTCCTTACTTTTTGCCAAATATTTTCTTTGACAGAGCTACCTGAAAAATGAAGATAGTGCCCTCCCCTGCACTACTTTAATGAATCGCATTAACACTGTAGTTACAAACACCTTAAAAAGTCACGGAAGAAAAAAAAAAAAGTAATGCTTTCATCTTCTGAGTAGGGCTTGAATAATACACCATAAACACAACCTGGCCATTTGAGCAATGAAGGTAGTCCAAAATATCAAACAGCTGCTTATTAAACCAGAGCTATCTATCTTGAGATGAATCTTGTAGAAGATATATGGTCATGTAATTAAAGACTGTCTCATAATGCATTTATGAAGAGGTGAAATACTATTCTTAATCACATAAAAAATCCACAACTCTTTTATTGGGCTACAGAGAGGAACTTTTTTTTTTTTCCAAAATATACAAATTAAAAGGAAAGGAGCAATCAGCAGGGGCTGAGCCAGAAATCTGGTTGCAATAAGCAATAAAGGTGCTTAACAACAACAGAAAAAATTCTGTATCAAATCCCAGTGCCATGTAATTCATTAAAATGACCAAAATCACAACCATTAGCAGCTACGGTAGCTAATAGGTTACTACCTAGTTGGAGTTCTTTTTCATACATCTATTTTTTTCCAGGTATATATATATATATATATAAAAATATCCAGGTATGCCATCTCAGATTGTTCAGCTTACAAAGCGTAGCCACTGATTACATCATCACATCTCTCTTTCCCATGTCTTATTAGCGCTGTGTGATGCTCACTCAAAGGACAAATAACTATCCCAGGTTACATGTACTGTTTGAATTATAAAACAATACTGAAGATCTCTTCCAGAAAATTATGTCAGCCAACACCCTTACTAACCAAGCTAAAATAACCATATTTGAGCAATTACCAGTCAAGACTCTTCCTCAAAATACCACTCATTTCCTTTTCATTCCTGGGAGTGAGGGGGGCCCTAGCACAGGGCCACAAATCTTTGGCTTGTTCTTACTATATTTTATTTCACAAAGATTTGACTTCTTTCTTTCAATATTTTTCAGCAATTCAAGACAGGTCAAGCACATCGAAAGACTGCAGTAGCTACGTGATGACTAAAGGAGAGTCACTGGGCTGGCAGTGAAACACATCCTTTATTAGTAGACTTTATTTCAATAATATCTAAAGTAAAAATGTAACTTATCCTTTCTTACAGGTTGTGCATAAGTCACTCCAATGTCCCCTGCAATTCATAATGCAAGTCATTACATAGTCATGAAAGAACTACGCTTCTCATTTTTAAAAACCTTTATACCTGTCAATTTTTTCATTTTTTTAAATAACTTTGAATGAAGTTCCAACAAACACCACATACAAGGGAAAAGGAGAAATGAGATAGAAAGACAACATTTTTGAAGGCCCGAGTCTACTGTGGGAACCTTCATACGCTCGACCTTTCTGTGATTTTTCCACATAAAAAAGGAGGTATACAACGCAATGTGTGAAACTTTTCAAGGGATAGTTGTTTCAACATCCACGAAGTTGGATGTTGAAACTTGGATTGGATTTCCATCCATTTTGGAAATATCACTTATCCTCCTAACATTTAAGATTAGGAAAATTATAATGACAGCACTACAAAGCTGGTTGAGAGGACTCTTAAAGTCAGCCAGGACACGGCCAAATAGAACAAAACTACTGAACTTCATAAAATCAGGTTAAGCACTTTACATACAATAACTAAGCAGAACTACTTTTTCAACAATCCAGCTTTCGTTTCTCTATCTTTCACTTTTAGTCCCTGCTCAGCAGATGACAATAGCTGTGTATCAAGGAATATCACCCACAGAGCAACAACACCTTCAGATAGGTATCCATAGTACTGCTTCAAACTCTTCCAATTTAGAAAATGTGAGGCATGTAGGACCAATACACATGACTGATGTGGCTGATTTTATTTCTTATATTAAGTAATCTAGGAAACCCAACACAGTCTTTTACTTTTCCTCCCTCCATTCTCACCACGATGAACTTAATGGTCAGTTTGCATACCATTTTCACACAGCAGTAGATTTAACCCATATCCCTCATTCCCCAACTAAACTGGCGTGAAATTAAGATTTAACAGAATTAACTAAAATTAATTCACAGAATTTTGTGAAACCCCGCACAGGAGATTTTTTGCATTCAATTCCAGATTGTCCCAGCAAATCAAGCTGTGAGACTGTAGGCGGGAATGTCACAGAAGTAATTAAGGCTCTCTCCTTGAAATAAAATCAAGTCAGATAAGAATAAAATATTTAGAATTCTGGGAACATACTAATATGAAAATCAGTCATCACCAAAAATTATTAATTCAGTAAGTTTTCCTTTTAGGCAAAGCAAGACGAAGTCTATATACCTTGAAACTCCAAGCTTGCCTTCCCTTCTCTACCAAGAATTCACATCTTTCAAGTCCAATTTTCCAAGCAAAATAACCTCTACCTGGAAACCCAAGCACAGAAAGTTTCATTGCCAAAGTGTTTTTTTCGCTGAGCTACATTGTGTCCTAACAGTTTCATTTTAAACTTCTATATAAACTCTAAACTATGTCTTTTGTTCATGCAAAATCTGCAATTGTGTGTCAGCTATATGTCAAAGTATGATTTCTTTCACGTACAAGTATGGGAACATTTCTTAAGGTAAACTAACTTTCTTGTAAAGCAGTATTTTAAGCTCTTCCCTTTTACTATTCATACATTTTGGTCCAGAGAGTGAAATTTATCTCTGTGATTTAATTAACTCAAAGTAATACAACTGAAGTATGACAGAGCTTGTAATGCAGAGTCTCTAAAATGCTAGGTTATTTTTTTCTTTTATCTATAAACAATTATTTTATATCAGTTAGACTTGGTGGGTTACCATAATCAATCTAGAACTTTTCATCAACATTCTTTGGAGACTAAAAAAAGCTTTCTGGTTTTATTCCTGTTTGCAAATTCAAGGTATCCTATTCTATATTCAGCTTCTTCAGTACTTGAGTTTCAGGAAGAAAGGAGATTTTTCTTTTTTCGATTAAGTTCTAAATATTTCATGAACACCAAATGATTGGGTAACATGAACTCCTTTATACTCAGAATGTAATTAAGAAGAAGGGAAAGGAACAGACTACAACAAGAAACTATGATATGTCTGCTACATGCATAAGAAAAATCCACTAGACACATTCTGAAATGTTTTTAGATTAGTTTCCATATTTCTACACAATCAAAACTGAATTCCTGAAGAAAATGTTCCTCCTTTAAAAAGTTCCTGCTATCACATCTTCCCAATATTCACAATTCTTAGCTGTATATGCTGAACACACTGTACACATTCCCATGCATATTCTAACACAGAGTATACACAGAACATATTTATATAAATATCTTTTCAAGAAACAGTGTCAGATTGAAAATCACATTGAACCACACAAAATCTAGCATGAAGATTTAAACGTGTTAACTGAGAGATAAGAATCTATACTTCTAGAATCTCATTTCACGTAAACCCTAAATTTCTAATTCCTAACACCTGAGGCCTTGTTAAATAATGTTTGCTCTTCTGCTTATGAATGCATTTTTCCCAAACAATAAACACAGGCAGCCTATGGGATTAAAGCATGACAAAGGTGTAGCTGACTCATGGGATCAATTAAAAAGCATCAGTACTTACGCCTTTTGTTCATTCCATGTTTTACTAACAGTTTCTGCATTTTCAGCATAAGTGTATCACAGATGTTAAACGCCATTCTACAAGGCAACAGCACACTAGTACCATGCACTAGACAGAATAAATCTATTCTTATCATCACCTACGATTATATCACTTGTTATACAGCTTGAGTATTTCTTTAAAGTTTTAATAAATGCATAGGGATTTTAACTGAATGCTCATACCTTCTTACCAACGTATGTCAGCATTTTTCCAGTAAATTTTTAACATTCAAAAAGAACCTAGAGAGTTGCATTTTCTAAGCTAAAACCAACCTAAAATACAGCCACTGACTCTAACGCCACCTCAGGTACAGCTTTCCCTCGAAACCCACTATTAAATTCACAAGCAGGAAAGCCCGTGAGCAGGACGGCAAGCAGTTTCAATCTCCATGCAGTTTGCCCGTGACAGGTTATTGATAGAACAAACAGAATTTGCAATACTTACTGAGTGCTTCTCCTGCTGGCCCATAACTCCATGGTTAGCTGGGATTGCAAGTGGTTTCATAATGAAGAAACATAAGCTGAACTGAATTTACACATCATGTACCAATTTCTTATGGATGGCAAGTCACTCTCTACAGCATTACATTAAAAAGAGGAGGAGGGGGGGAAAGCAAGCTGGAGCTAAAAGTGTCACTACTGGTAAGCTCAAACCCCCCCTCGCACTTGTAGTGCAGAGCAGCAATCCAAACGACAGCATTAGGCTCCATTTTCGTAACACTGAAAGTCCAAGCATGTCAGGACGTAGAGAGCCTGATGAAACCCTACATAGCCAGCATTCATCCAAGGGAACAAAACCATTCCCCAAGCCTGAGGAATGGGAAGAAAAGAAAAAGGAGGAAAAAAGCTAAAATGGCTGACTGCACAGAGACTCCCTCAAAAAGCCTTAATACAGTATTATATTAGTCAGGGTGCAGGAACCAGCCTCCAGCATTCAGCCAAGCATTGTTAATACTCCTGTTTCATTTGCAATCACACACATTCACACACGCAGCCTCCCCCCCCCCGCTCCACCACTACCCTCCACTCCCCCAAAATCAGGGCAGAGCCCGCGGATAGGGACCTCCTCCCCTGGCTGCTAATGATGCTGACAGTAGTGACCAGTGATCTCTGTTCCACTCAGCTAACCAAGTTTGCACAATTAATCTTAACAGCATGACATTGATGGACATTTAATTTTATGATGCCTGTTCCTCGCAATCAAGATGAGCACGTCTACCGCCCAAAGAGTCAGCAAGAGAAATACAATACAGTTACACACACACAAAAACCCAGAGAATCATGAGTCTGAATGCAATACGCCAATATAATTACGTTATTGTGCTTACTTTGGAAGACCATGGCTGCAGGCAGTTGGCATAGCAACGCACAAGGAAAGCCATTTCCTGGGTAGAAAGAATGCTTCCTTTTCTAAATAAAAAATTCCTCTTAGGATACAAACGGCATTGCTGCTTCCTGCAGAAAGCAAAGACACTGTAGTCTGTCTCTTAACCTGCACACAGGCACACACTCAATGCAGTTCCAGTGATGTAAGTGGATTTCTCTCGCTCTCTCCTCTCCCTCCCTCTCCCTTTATCCACCGAAATATTCAAGTCAAATGGAAGACACATTCCTTGAGGCTCACCCCCTCGGATACTTAACCATTTCACTCATTAAGGTAGAGATGGACAATGCAGATAAAACAGCAAGCTCTTGCCTGTATCTGGTATCAGCCTCTGAAGATCGGGGCAGCCCCTGAGGGGAAGGATCCGTTCGCTGCTGGCTCCTAAGAATATCACTGAAGTCAGGGTGGGAATAAGGACCCACGTTTACCTCACCAAATCCTGAACTCAACACGACTTTTCATGAAGATGAGGATAAAGCAGAGGGGTTGACATCACCTCCCTTTTTCCCCCACCCAAAAGAGTGCTGCTGCAGAGCTGTAAACATTGTTATCAAGTATTTATAAACAGCGCACTTGATGAGCTCTCTCAGATTTTCAGCAGCTTCACCACTACACAGGCCACAGATACCCAGGGGCTGTGGCAGGTAAACGTCCAGAACCCTTTAACATGCCATTTAAAGTCTTTCTGAATATAGCTCCTGATTCTCCTTGCACACCAAATACACAAATCCCACTAAAAACAAAAGGGGATGCGAGATCTGGAAGAGATTGATATACATATGGCTCTTATAATTCTCCTCTCTGACTGTAATTATATCTTAAACTCGGAAATTTCCCCAGTCACTCCCATTTACACTGTACCGCTTCTCATGTTATACTACCAACATCATACTGCAGAGGAGCTAAAACACAACGGGGAACACGCTCAAGCCATAAACTATTTGTCAGCCCTATGCGACATGCATCTTGAGTGCCAAAATTTCACTCCACTTGACACAGGGGAGACCACGCCAGGGCAAACAGGAACATGCCAGTCTTCCATTAGGCTTCAACTTTAGTACAGTTCTCTATAACACATTTACAACACATTCTTTAAAATCAGAGACCATCTGTGCTTAAAGTAACTTCAAAGTCTTTTTTTTTTCCCCCCTTTTTTTTTTCTTGACAAGAACAATAGGCAAAAAAAAAAACCTTAACAGTTGTTACACAGGCAAAAACACACAGGAAAAAATGAGTACTACAGAATACTATGTCACACAACCGGCAGCTGCCTTCCACCAAAATAACATGTCCACTGATAATTAGTTTGGTTTGTTACACAGTGATTTCTCTTGGTACTGATGATGACTACTAGTAAATGAGACTATAAAAATTAGTCAGAATGAATTCTAGTAAAGCAAGAAAATATCCTGGAATATCTGATCTATTTTTTCTGCAGTTATTCTAAGGACACTATTTCACATACAGCACATTTAAAATCGAATATATTTACATTTATTAGAGTTTAATGACACTCGTGCCCTTGGTCTTGTAGTATACACTAAAAGAGAAGTTATTCTTTAAATGATTGAATTACAAAAATTAGTTCATAATTTCCAAAATTCTTTGTAATGTGCCAGTGCAACTAACAGATGATTTTAAAATGTTAAATTATGTTAAGCCTTGTAAAACAGCCTAATGCCAAGCGCAATCAATTTTCTGAAGAAGTGCTGACCAGAAATAGCGGAAGTTATTCATTCTAGGAAGCTTAGACAAACCCTCTCTAGTACAAAATTTAAAAATATTACTTGTTGACAAAGCAATTACAACCCTCTTGAGTCTGATTTGGTGGCTTTGCGGTTAACACCATGAGCAGAATTGGAATGTGGGGTTTTACGCTCGTGTCAGGAAAAAATGAAGTTTTGCCAAGACAGAAATCTCACCCCAGCGTAGCAAGGGAGCACACCGCTTTCTGAACTCCATTACATACAGAACTATCAACACGCATCTTACTCCGCATCAGTTGGTATTTCCAGCTAAAATCTAGCCTAGGCTTCTGTGGCATAAGCCTTGAAGAGTAACATGAAAACATGAACAAAACCATTAAAACATTAGTGAAAGTCAAAACTTCCAGATGACGGTGCCATCAAACACTTCCTTACTACTTTTTCTGGTCGCTACTACACACCTCTACTTGCCTGTTGGAAAATTAAGTTTGTACTTCATATATGAATGCAAAATTTAAAGCAACCTAGCAAAGTCTAATTCATGTTCACATGCATCAAACTGATGAAAACTTGGTGGTTTCCAAAACAGAAAGAAGTCTCTCTACATTTAAAAGGTGGAAAGTGATATTTATGCAATTAGGTGAAGAAAACACTTGTCTCGGGCAATTTGTGAGTCAAAACAATTCCAAGAAATAAATGGTTGATTCCACTTCCCTATTCCTTCCTCCTCAACTGCCACCACTTCCACCACACCAGGTACCGTGGTGCAGTGTAGTCATATGTAGTCCATTATCAGTTCAGAAAATAATTACATATAAATTACATTTTATAACAAAAATAATTAAAGCAGTTCAGTGAATCATTATACATTTCAGTGAAGAATGAGTGGAATTTAAATCAGTGTAAAACACCAGAAAAATATGTCCTACAAAGTTTCTATCACAAGCAAGCATGAATAGCTTACAGAAAACCTAACTGCAACTTTGTGTTCACGTGTACCTCCAAACCCATGTAAGAACTCTCTGCTTAGGATTAAAGTTTCAAAAGAGCAAAACGTTTTTGCTGATGCTTTTAGGCAATTAAAGTGAGATGTTAATAAACCTGATGTGCAATAATTGGACATGACGGGCTATCCCCAGCTGCTTTCAAAATGTTGTATTTATGAGAAAGCTGGCATCTCTCTATGAGTCACTGAAAAGAACGTTAAAAAAATCCTTTCAAAAGTAACTACAAACATTAGGACATCATCAGACTACCCACAGGATTCATAAACAGTGGTTCTGAATTTAGGTAGAAACTGATACAGACCTCAGCAGTATCTGACTGTAATGCCTTTCAGCTGTTTTACATTCTAGAATGTAATCTCACACAGATATTATTCTCCTAAACACTGTCAACAATGCTTGGAGTATTAAACCTTTTTAGGTTAATGGCAAATGCTGCAACAACAGATTACCTCAAATCTTCAATTTCAAGCAGTCACCTTAACACGCAACCATTTACGGGAGTACTTAAAATTTTATGGAGATTACGTAGACAGAAACCATTCTTTTCCTCAAGCACCTCAAAAACAGAAGTTATCAGCACATTTTCCCCTTCCCTTTAAACACAATATAAAGCATCATTTCCTTCATGTTCAAAACCTGAGGCAAAAGACAACAGAACAAAACAAGGTCACCAAATTTAGTGCCACTTCATGACTCCACTAGCTAGAAACTGGGAGGAAGGGGGGGAGTCAAAGAAATAGAAATAAAGACCAAGGAATAAGGCAAAAAACCACAATCATCATGTATGCCCCAAAAACATTCAGTGAAAGGACTTTTACACGGATATTACACAGTTGTGTAGGCAGAATATAGACAGCTACATTGCAGAGTGCAAAAATGGAGTAGATAATTTTAAGGAAAATAAGGCAGAGGTACCTTTGCTTCGCCCTGCCTTCCTCACTTGGAAAGAAAAGGAGGTTTAAAACTTAATGTTAAGCTCAGGCCTATTGGACACAAAACAGTTCAGTTCCCAGGAGCATGCTTCCAAATTTTATAAAGCTGATGCTCTCTCCCTCCCACTAGCCTTAGGAGAGAAATTGCTAAATAACAACCTGATGCTCCCATCAGATTTAAAAACACCAACTGAAACCACTAAAACCCCGGAATAATAATTTACTGCAAATGCTATAATATATTTAAATGCCCCGTACAATACGAAAGCCTTATTGTAATGTGTTAAAGCAAAATTACTGCCAGTAAATTTAAATCTCTGGCCATATGACCCAATTTCACGCGAGCAAGTTCCTGTTTATCAGCAAAACACAGACATGGAATTGTCTAGGCACACCTGTCCTATTTGCACTTTCTTGAGAACTCTGAAAACTTAAATAGAACTCTGTTGAATAAGGGAAAATTACCAAATATATCCTCCAAGGTGAGCTGCTATGACTAAAATACCACCCCAGCCAAAAGTAATAGTATTTGTCAAATTAATTTTTTTTTTATTCATAAAGCTGTGGTATTAACATCACTGTAACGATGTTCCCCGCCCCATTGGCAACACCAAAGCAACAGTTACAACAGGGCGATGTGTGCTATTTTGCTAAAACATTTACTAATGTTACAGACCATTTGAACAAATGCCCTTCTGTTGAGCTGCTGCTGCAGATGAATCTATAATCCGGATCTTTAAAATAATGACAAGCCCAGAGCAGTCAGGCTGGTGCCTCAGCTGGGTGGATGCGCTGTAGACTGTCGATCTTCCCTTTGACAGCAGACTCGTTTGTCACCTTCTGTACACAGCTCTGTTTTCAGTACAGCAAACTTTCTGTTTGCATGCCATTCATCTTAAAATGGGAGCAAGTTATAGTATTCATTTAAAATACTTGCCATCGAATTCTCTTACATACAACAATTGTTAGAACAGACATGAAGAAAACCTATAACTGATGGATACTCATCCGAAACGTGACAAGATGTCCCATTTCCAGAGCATCTACTTTAGCTTACAAAACCAACTTGAGCAAAGGTTCACCACAGTAACAGAGCACACAGACTTTTCTCTGGACTCCATATTTATTTATGCTTTAAATCTAACAATGCTTTTAACAACAACAACAAATAATAATAAAATTAAAGATCAACATATCTTTTGTGTTCCTGCAACGCTTGTAAGGTCTTACTAATTAAATTTTACTTGCAAGATCAAAATAATATTTCGTGTGTATGTCTGTGAAGTCACTTTTTGTGATGTTTAACTGATTTACCTGTGTTTTTTTACATAAAGCAAGAGGTTATTACTTACACAAGCTAAAGTTCAGTGCATATAACACGGTTTTACAAGTATATATTATCATTATTAAATGTTAAAAATTACACATGAAAATTCAAGATATTAGTGACTTGAATTGGCAGAATGGTCACAATTAGTTTAATTTCCTTAACTGTTTCAGTACTTGAGTGAAAAAAATGCAGTCTGTCAGGCTAGAAAGTTTTTCCCAATGTTCATAAAACTTTCTCACGTTGGTATAAGGACAAGAGTTTAAGATAACGTGATAATTAAATCAGAGAACATGAGAACGTGCTTTCTGCTTTTAAACTGTGAAAGAAAAAAAAAAGTATGAAAGCAAGAAAGCAAACACTCTTTTAAGGTCAAGAATGATGATGTTGGGCATATAGCACTAGCAGGGCCTGTCTACCAGATCCTTGACACTCGTGTCTGCTGGGGACTGGGTTCACTACGGAGATACAAATCGCCTGACTATCTTGGAGGAAAAACAAAACAAACAAGAAAATACCCACAAAACCCCACATATCATTGTGTCCATACCAATTTCACAGCAGGAATCCAAGGACAAGAGTTCTTCACTTATGTGACACACCCCCAAAATTTCATGTTCCTCACTGTATAATAATGCAGGAAAACTTTATGGAAGTTGGATAACTCCATACCTCTTTCATGTGTATCCTACTGCTGCAATGCTAAAAGGTAAGAGTAACACTTAACGGATTTTTGCCCAAATCCTAGACTATGTTTTTTACCAGCCCCATTGAATCCTGTTACCTGAAATATGCTGACATGTTTGAATCACAAGGATGATTTTTCTGGCACGGAACTGAATGGGTCTGAGACCACCCAAGGCAGCAGAACAATTAATTAATGTTTCAATATAAAATATTAATGGATTAACAAAAAACAAACCCCAGATTTTTTCCAATCTTCTCTAAATGCTAGCTGGTTGTCTGTTGGTTTTTGTTGTTTGTTTATTCATTGGGAGATTTTGGCAGTAGTGGAGGGGGAGTATTTTTGCTTTAAGCAAATACAATATGCTTTCTAATAGTTTTTCTTGAACTTAACTCAGAAGAGCTTTAAGGGCGACTCTGAAACTCTCATCACTGTGTTCCAGGTGCCGACACAGACAAGACTGGCAGAAAACCTCTAGTCTGCCATTAGGTTTCCAGATTCCCCAAGTAATGGTGGAAATTGTGTGTCATTTTTACTACTGTATGTGATGTTGAGTCCTTTCTATCCATCTTCTTGAATGTTTATTTGGACATCTCCTAGGGTAACTAGCTACTTATCTCTGGCGTTTTGAGGATGTTTAACTTCGAGAGGGCCGGTTGCTTTAATGAGGATTTTCATTCACTTCAATTGTCTGTTGGAAGGAAATAACTTTTGGGTTTGTCTCCAGCCACAGTCTTATCCAGGGAGACTCTCCAAAGCGCCTGCTCCAGGGGTTCCCAATTAAAATCAACACTAAAAACAGTTTATCAGCATAAGATTGTTTCTTTTTGGAGAACTCTCTCCTCATGCCCCTGCATACCTCTCTTGTGTAGTGCACCATGCGCTAACATATCTTGAGAGCTTTGTGCCCTGGCACTAGTAACTGAACAGAAATCATTTATCCAGACTTTTGGCTTTTATCAGTAACAGGCTTCAGTTGTCCCTTACTTTTAAAAATAATTATCAAGCAAATGAGCCAAATTGGTTTTAGATAGGAAAAAAAATCAAAACATTACATCCTTCAAATAAAGTGACCTTAATATAAAATTCTAAGAAATGCCCTTTCCCTCTCTTCTTCCCCTATCAAATGAAACAGGGAGCCAACTACTGTCAACTGATCGATGTCCCATTTTGCAAATTTAACACTACATTTTTCCCTTGCAAATTCAAGATCAGTTACCTAGTTATAGAAGTGCTAAATAAAATGAGGTAGAAGTGCAGATACCAGACTGAGTATCCCTAATAATTTGTATTCCAAGATTACTATCAGAAGACTTGTTAGTGTGCTTACTTTTAAGATGATCTTTTGCTCCCCATGGATCATTTGCTGATTTTAAAACAAGTTAGCTGCAGGCCTTTGCACTCGCCAAATTACAACATTCAAGAATAATATAGAGAATATAATTTAGCGAAGTGGAAGGAAGAAAAGGTAAAATATTTTACATTTTAGCACATGCATACATACACGCATATACAAATAATGGAAAACAGAGTGAGAGCACAATCTGTGTAGTTTTTATGCCAGCCACATCAACAATAAACATAACACCTGCCAGCTGTTCCAGCTGCATATCAAAACTTTACTATCTGAAAATTCATAGATAATTAAGGCTAACTGCTGAAAACTAAAACCCAGTTCCCCATACCTTTTACTCATACAAAAGAATACTAACACTTTGACTAGACCTTACATGAAATAACAACAGGTTTTTTCCATTATACAAAAAAAAAAAAAATTAAAAAGAAAATTCTTTGCATCAGAAATGTGTAAATACCAGGAATTAAAAAGAGCTCAAGGGTGCTCAACCTCACATCTAAGAACACCACAGTGCCCTGAGTATGGCTACATAAGAGTGTTAGCAGGGTGGTAAAAGAGAAGGAAAGAATTTACACACAAACCTAGTGGTAAATTCAAGGTAACTACCTTACTTTACTAAGGACTTGTTAGCTCCCCTGAACTGATCTGTCACCTACTGGAAGATGCAAGCGTGGACTACAGCATTCACACTTAGCAGGACTAGCCAGGGCACTGTAACAGACATCTACCCAATAGAGTGAAAAGGATTTATACGTTAGAAGACTGTATCTCAGACTTATTAGTGTTTAAATAAAGAAAATTATTCCACCTTTTTTCCTAGCCAGTACCTTTTGCCCAAGAAAAATCTTTGCCTAAATTAAGACTACCAGGAAAGTATGATGGACATTGATGCATCTTCATTAGCAGCTACAGCAGCACTTTGAGAAAAGCCTGGTAGCTGCAACTTGGGCTGCTGAGTCTCAACTAGAAGCTTAGAAACAGAATTATGTTGAATTTGCAATTACCATTTTATTTCCTTCACTTCAAACTGTATTTCCTTCACTTCAAACAAACACAGCTTTTAAAGAAACCAAAGCACCTCCCTCTTTTTCACCCCAAGAAACCCACCATCGCTTAACTATCATGACAGACACAACCTCAAAGATCTATCCTGAGACCTGGGTCAATTCCTTTACTCCTAAAGCAAGTTTTCAATCTCTGACTCTGAAACATTTAGTTTTACAGATTTAGGGCACCTTTTTTTAAAAACAAACAACCTTGAAATAATTCACAAATAGGAATTATAGCATTATTTCTACATAGCAAAAGTTACAAGTAGCACAAAGCTTCAAGCACATGAAAATCCAAGCTACATTAAACTAAATATACACAATTTTCTTCTAACTTATCATCACCATTTGAGTTTACTTTCACAAATTACTGTTTAAGATCATTACACCAGACTAGAAGCCAGGAGCTGCAGATTACAGTTCTTGTTTTATTACTAAATTCTTGCAGTGTCTCTAACTTTTTCCTTCCTTGTCTCAGACTCATTTGATACTCATGCACCAAAACTCGGGATAGAAGGATCACATTTAAATGTGTTGGAATAGGTCCCAGTCTTTGGTGGAGCCTTTAAGCACGACTATAACATCAATATTTCAAAATAGAAGAAACAGTCTAGCTTTTTTTTTTTCCCTTCCTTTCCTTCTTCCTTCCTTTGCAAGACCAGTGACAAAATAACATATGCCAGTTTTCCAAGAGAAAAGTATTTGAAAATCCAAAACAGAAAGTGAAAGAATAACTCACCTTTTGGACTTAGAATCACAGAATCATTTAGGTTGGGAAAGACCTTTAAGATCATCGAGTCTAGCAATTAACCTAACACTGCCAAGTCCACCACTCAACCATGTCCCTCAGCACCACATCTACTCATCTTTCAAACACCTCCAAGGGATGGTGACTTAACCACTTCCCTGGGCAGCCTGTTCCAACACTTGACAATGGTTTTGGTGAAGAATTTTTTCCTAATAACCAATCTAAACCTCCCCTGGTGCAACTTGAGGCCGCTTCCTCTTGTCCTATCACCTATTACCTGGGAGAAGAGACCAACCCCCACCTCGCTACAACCTCCTTTCAGGTAGTTGTGGAGAGCAATAAAGTCTCCCCTCAGCCTCCTTTTCTCCAGGCTAAACAACCCCAGTTCCCTCAGACGCTCCTTGTAAAACTTGTTCTCCAGGCTCTTCACCAGCTTCGTTGCCCTTCTCTGGACACGCTCCAGCACCTCAATGTCTTTCTTGTAGTGAAGGGCCCAAAATGAAACACAGTATTTGGGGTGCGGCCTCACCAGTCCCAAATACAGCGGGACAATCACTTCCCTAGTTCTGCTGGCCACACTATTTCTGATAAAAGCCAGGATGCTACTGGCCACCTTGGAACATTCCATCTCCCAATTCTATATGTATTTCCTTAGTTGCTCAGGATATTTAAACTACTACTTTCATTAATTTTTTTAGAGCTTTGAAATTCACTCATCAAAATGGTCATTTTAAATTACTCAAATCAAATACAAAAGCACTGTTAAAAGTACTCAGAAACAGAAGAAACAGAACCTTTTGTGGAGAGATTGACACCAAATACTAATCATTGTATCTTTAAGTCTCTGCGTCAAGCACAGCTCACGTAACAGTAGCTCAGATGCTTGGGAAAAAATAAACCGACAGCTCTTTCCATGCTTTAGTGAGCAAATGTCCACATTAGGACTATCACTCATGGTGCTCATCTATACAGAGATGCCAGTGTTGAAAGAATCTGTACTGGTATTCTACAAATATAATGCATATGCACATCCTGTTTCCCTATATGTATGCAAACATTGTTTCTAAATGAACAACCTTACACTAATGAGGATATCCTATTTAAAAATATTTAAGAACACATGTATGTGTTTGTTTTTTTAATCTTCCTCAGCTCTAATCAAGTTTAAGTGGTAGAAATTCAATATTTGTGTTTAGTTACATTATACATTGATCAGTTTAGAAAAGAGTTATGAAAAATTCATTTTTCTGCTGCACGAACAACCGTCTGCTTTGGTGACAAACCTCGCATTTAGTTTTATACCCTACACATCAGGAAACCAATCTTTTACGTAATATAAAAGAGCACATCACAAGTCAGTAACTGCAAAAAAACTCACACTACTCTGAAAAATCTATGCTATTGTTAACCAAAGCTTCACATATGTGTGGTCATAAAGTACCGGCAAGTCTACAAGCTGTAAACGGGACCTAGTGTCCGCAATATATCTTAAAAAAAAGAAACTCAGTAATATTACTGACACTTCAGTTGCAGAAAATACCGCATACCTTCAATGTTTCTCTTTGAATTTCCAAATCTAATCACAATTACAAATCCAGTTATTACATCAATGTGAGCCCTTCCAAAGAGAATGGAAGAACAGCAAATCCCAATGGATAGCCGAGTTCTGCAGCAGGGATGATGTAATATATAAAAATAGACATCCTCTGTCAGAAGCTGCAAGTTGAGTAAATAACACACTGCATGTCATTAATTTTGCATTAGCTTGCCAGTAGACATTACTAAAAGGATGATGAACTAACAATTTTGTTTTGCTTCGGGTGCTACAAAAAATAAAACGAGAGCATTTCTCATATATTAACAATAATACATAACATACTACATAACCTTAAACAGTAATAGTCCCTTACATCATGGAGTAAGGAAAGAAGCTGTGTGACTAAAAAGGTTGTGTTTTGCGACAAACACAGAACATACGGATGGGAGTTACATATTGTCATTATAACATTACCAGTGGATGTTCCTATAAAAAAAACATCCAACCTCTATACAAAAAATGGTTAACAGGAACTGCCCAAATCATCTCAGGAATTTCATATTTCAGATGAAATCGCCCCACAAATTTCGTAGTGTCTCACTTCAAAATACACCTGCATATGTAACACAGACACATACTTCAGGAATTAGCATTACTGCATGTGTTCAAATATTTCACATACAGACTATGTATATCTACTTAGTATTTTGTATTACTTCCTAGCATGATGTACGCATTCTCATTCTAAATCATGAGATTACAAACCAGCTGCTTTTGAAATTTAACACTGAATTTTGTAAATAAAAAAAAAAAAAGAAAACACCAACTAAAATATCCTTCCTGGTAAAAGGACACTTGCACTTGACAAATGTTAAGAGCTAGCCTTTCTTTTACTAATGGAATAATCATTACAGTCTATTTTATTTTAAATATAAACAGTAGAAATATTAAATAAACTATTTTAAACTGAATGTGTTATCACTAGAGACAAATTTGTTTGTGCAAACAAACATGCAAACATGTTTAATCACACATGCAAATGTGATTGAAACACCCTCACATACCACACCACTTCCCGTCGGCAATACACTGTAAATTTAAGTGTGTGTACAATTACAGTTTGAATACCGTTTCTGTGGTTATATTACTTAAATGAATTAGTTTCATAACTAAGAACTAAAAATTGAATTGGACTCATTAAGTGAGACAACCTTTTGCTTTCATTTTGCACATGGCACATCACAGGACCTTCTCAGCTTCCCCTCTCCTTGCTCTTCACATTCTTTCCTCTGTCTGGGGGAAATCTAAGCTAGCACCAAGTTCAAAAATTGAATCAATTTAAATAGGTTAAGCTGCCGCAACTCATATGCATCTCTAAAGCCAAAACCCTCAAACATCCTGCTTCCCCAAACATTTTTGACGACCAAGTGTGCCTAAGAACTCCAGTAGTTTTTCTGTGCTTTTTTTTCCTTTGTAAATAGACTTGCTCAGCACTTTCCAGGTCAAGGATGTTGAAAAAATTGTTTTTTCCCACGACCTTACCATATCCTTTATACCTTTGTATAACATCAAGCTTTCAGTGTGTCCGCACCTCCTCATTCACTGCCCTAGCAGATAGTTTTCCTAGACTTGGCAAATGAGCTCAGATGTGGTTATTTCTTCCTAAAAGCAAGCTTTTTAATGTGAATACTCACAATTGATCCTGTGGTTTGCTTTTTGCTTTATTAAGTGAACATATATTAGAATGAAAGTGCTATATAATACTAAAAATCATCAGGTACATTAAAAGCTGAAGCTATTTACAGGCTTGAAAGATTTGACAGCATTCCTTTAAACAAGCATATATGAGGTATTTCATGATCATTTGTAGTAGTCCATGGAAAGACATCCAGCAATGTCTATTTTACAACATAAGCATAAATATACATGCAGAGAAGCAACTGTATTATGCTGTTTTTTAACACTAAGTCCCATCCCAAATTATACTGGACTTCTGTAACAAAGTCCTAAAATATAATTAGCATTTTTGAATTCTCATCTACTATATTAGCCACAAGAAAACACTGCTTGTCATCTTGTAAACTTTCATGTTGCTTCAGTAGCCACACACACTGAATAAAGGAAAGCTAGCCTGTTGATCAAGTTCAGGCAGAAAAAAATTAAATTAATATTTTTTTAAATCCTTCCTAAATGTAGAAATATGACATACGACAGCTTTGTTGACTTTTGAAATGTAATTTTGCAGATAAAGGAAAAGACAAAATTTGTTTCATAAGACATAAGAATCTGAACATAAATTTTCAATCCAGGAATTGTAGACTCTCAGCAGACAACGTGAATACGAACAGTACCAGGGAAATAAGGCTACTTTGCCAATGCTTTGCTCTATTAGTTATAAGAGAAGACAGGGGCAGGAAGCAAGGTTTCTACAATTTGCTACTAAGTGAGCAGGTTCTAATACTTTTAAAAAAAATAATGTTAAAAAAGCAAAGAAAAAACCCCTCATACTTATTTTTTCAGGGAGTCATGGCTGCAGATGAGACTTGACTCAGCAACATTAGACACGGTTTCATTTCCAGGCCTCTTCTCATTCAAATGTTCAGTCACTTCCTTCAAATAAAATCCAGGACAATACCTGCCTGCCCTTAACGCATCAGCTCGATGCCTGGCTCCATAGCACAGTGTGTGAGGATAGAACTGTTGCATACTTCTAACCTGGGGAAAAAGCCGGGGTTATTGATGGCTCCATGCCCGCTGCTCTTTTCCTTCCAACATCGGATAAACGGATTGTCACCTCACGTGAATCTCAAGCTGAATGGGATAAGAAAGGCTACTAAATGCAGAGAGACCTTTTGCAGGGATTTCAGCAGCTGGCTTAAAAAAGCCTGGCTGAGGATGCACTAGTGGCAATTTTCACAAGCCCGTTAACTAATTCAAATCTGGACAGATTCTCACAGAGTAAAAAAACCACACACTATACTTTCTGCTCAGGGCTACTCACAGGTGCTTCAGTGTTTTATTTACAGGACTATCTGCATCTCTCTAAATATCCCTCAGTAAGCTTTGATATTTTGTCTTTAGCAAAGCAAAGGCTAACGTACAGACTAGTAAAAGCGCACATCTCCATTTACATATCAAGTCTAAGGCAAAGGAGATACAGATTATCACAAACTAGGGGGTTATAAATTACTACTCATAACCTTGATGCCACTAAAGAACCGCAACTTATTTTGGACAAAGTTATTTTTCCTTTATGAACTTTTAATTTATGCTAAATACATCATGCATTTTATACACAATAATCAGTTCAGCAACACTCAAACAAGGCATGACTAATTCTTCATGGATGCACTGAAGCAGCTACAAAGTTTATTGGCTGTAAGGTATTACAAGAAAGTTACACTTTTTCAAATTCACTCCATAGGTGACTAGTCTATATTAAAGTTTTAAAAAAAAAAAAATAAAAAATCAGCCCAAAACCAGAAGAAAAGTCATGTAGGTTCTTAGGAGAAAGGGTCCACACTTTCAGTCAAGTCACTCAAAACAAGGGCTTTTCACTGAAAACATTAAGTAGCCTTAAGTATACACACACACAGAAAGAAGATCCACATTCAGGAGTTAAAATCCAATTTCCACTATTAAGTAAGGAGATGTTAACACTTATCTAGTTAAAATCAGTTTCTGACACACTAGAAGCACAAGCAAAAATTTTCTGTCAAAAAAAATCTGAACAAGGTTTTCCAGATTCAAGTAAGAACAGCTTAAGCTAAAAGTTATCAGGCTTCTTTTTTCTACCCTGAAAAAGAACAGATCCATTTTACCAAACTACAAATGGAGGCAAAACAGATGCCATTTTATCAGTATGATAAAACACATTCATTTTATTTCCAGACATTATGAGTTTTCTATTTTCCTCACCCCAGAAATCAGCAATACTTGTTCCAAAAGTAACATGCCTAAGTACGATGTTAAACATTTGATTTCACTTCAAATCGTCCTTCAAGCATTAGGGTAAGTTATCAAAATACTACAAAGTATTTCAAATTCCTGTCATAATTTGAGAAGCACATTATCACTCTTGGATGTAATATTTTAGTAACCATAGGTTACTCAGGATCATTCCACTGAAAAACTGGTGATCACTGATCTGAAGATAAGAAACCATGTATCTAGAAGAAACGTACCATACATATTGAAGAAAGAGGGCATTTCAGCATAGAAGTCACTTGCCTATGATACCAGAACCATATTGAAATCTGAACCCTCTGAGTCTTTTAAATAAAGAAATGAATTGAACAATGTGACACAGAAGGATCTTTTAAAATAAAATGTTTCCTGATAAAATATCAGAAGAATGAACCAAAGCAATATCTGAGGAAAGGAAGACTTTTGAAGCTAAAAAAAAAAGTTTTAATTTGTTTTCAGCTCTATCACAAGAGATTTCTCAAGCATGCTAGTGGGGACATTTATCAGTTCGACAAGACACATTCTATCAAATGTTGCATTTGGTGGATGCTCAGTATTTACTCACTTTGGCATTGACAAATGCAATTACAAAAACAAGTTAAGTTTAAAAGACTCCACTCAGATATTCAGATTACTTTGACTGCATTTGAGATCCAATGTCAGGCAAAACTTCTGTATTATGTTTGGTATCCTTCCAAGATACTTGACTGGCTCAGTCACAATTCTCCTTAGCTTGGCAAGCCTATGCTTCAAACAATGGCCACTTACACATACTTTGATAGGAATCTAAAAAATCCAGCTTCTGTATACTGAATCAGTACGCGTCATCAGAACAGAGAACAAGCAAGAAGCACTGTTGCAAGTTTTCAGCCAACAAAAACTTTTTATTGCTTCTTTGGTGCTCATCTTCTCACACTCCATTTCCCTGTCCTACTGACATACAGGTACTAAACAGCAACAGGGGGCCTATTTTTTAAATCAAAATCAAAGATTAGTCCTCCATGTCATGAAAGAGACACTCCAGTAAACTGTCTGTCAAACGCAAAATATTTTATATATACACCCTTTGCTTACTGTTCTCTATTTTCTCTAAATCACAGGACACCAAAGCAAGGAAGAAATGTCAATCAAGACAGGCAAGAGACATTGTGCTGTCACCAACTTGCACATTGACATTAGTAGTTTTATATCATAGTGAGATTGCGCAAGCATCAAAGCAAAGGCTAGGAGGCAATTTTAGTCATAACATTGCATCAGTATTATGATATCACACTGCAAACCCACAAGTAAATTGTTAGTGGACCACACACAGTAAGTTACAATACCTGAGGTTTAGTGCATTCCTGTGAGCCAAAATGAAATGAATGCCATATAGGAGGAAAGGAAAAGATGAACATTATCAGACATGCCATAGTACATTCCACCACTATGAAGATAATGTTAAAATTATGTTAACGAGGGTCCACCATCCCCTACAAGTTGACTCTATTGCAGAAAGCCATGCCACAACTGACAGCACTGCATTTAATTTTTAATTCTTGAAAAGCACAGCCATGCATCTTCATTTAAGCTCTACATTTCACTCTAGATTTTCCCAAAGATATAGAAAACTTTCTTCAGAAAATACTGCATGAACTTTCTGAAGAAAATCTTTCAGAGGTTACTGCAAATAAAGCATTAATAATTCATCAACAACAAAAAAATAATCATTCTACATGGTAACTACAAATTTAGGGTAAAACAAAATATAAGAAAATTGCACATTTTAAGAAGATTTTGAGGGTGCTATCAAAGCAGCTTTCTTACTTTGAATCTCATGTACCTAACACCTAAACCAGAACACAACCACAGGGAAGAACAAACTTGAAAACAATGCATCATATTAATCTTTTTCCAATTTGACTTTAGCACATTATTTACTTCACTATCTGAAGATCTGCAGTTTTTTTAATGCTTCTGCCTTTATTTATCCAAAAATTAAGAAGTAGAACCAAAGACGAGACCCTCATAGATGCTGACCAAAGAATGGATGGGCAACAAGCCCACAAGATACATGTTATAATATGCTTTGAATTCCTATGCGTTTCAAAAAAAACCCTGCTTTCTACAGTCAATTTTCCAAGAAATTAAGACTAAAAAAAAAAATTAGATCAAGGGACAAAGTAGGAAGGGAGAAGAGACAATGCAGCCTTTAACATGTATGGTTAAAGCAATAGAAATAATACTGGTAGTAGAAGTGAATGGGAGAACAATGTATACAAGATCACCAAATACTGTAAAAATAGGAGGGAATGGGCCAGCTTGAAGAGTCTTCACTACATTGTAAAACTCATTTGAGCTTGTTTGACTCTATTTGCTTTGAAAAAAAAAAACAACCAACCCAGTCATATGCATCATATTATACTTTTTAAAGCAACATTTGACTGCAATTATTGCAAATTTTACAGTTTATTTGGCAATCTTTTCCAACTCAATATGAAATCTCACTTGCAATGAATTTCCCAACACATACACAAAATCATTATGAACTCTCACAACAGAATGGCACACAATGGGCTTTTGCTCTTAGTACCAGTTAAGCTCACAAAAACTCATTAGGCATACCTAAAGCGAAATTTATACAACAGGCAAGGACCTACGAATGCAAATGGCACTGTGTGTAATCTAAATATTGCCCTTCTAGAGCTAGATAAAAATCACACTCAAAATGTTTTCTAAGCACAATGTACACATCTAAATAATATAAAAAAAATAATTCTTCCTGTAATTCCTACAAAGTACAATACCACATATTTATTTTTTCAAAAACAGAATAGTAAAACGTTTCGTCTTCAAACCAAGTGCACTGGCTCAATCCATATTAAATTTAGAGGCAATTAAAACTGCTCTGAAAATTAAACCATTAAAAGCCGTTGTATAAACAAAAACAAATTGTTGGCATAAAATGTAATTATTCAGCTCATGAGGAAAAGCCTGTATAATTAACAGATGTAATCAAACATCTACACACTTACAGACACACATTGAATATACAGGGAACTGGCAAACAACTCAAGGAATAAGGATAAAGAAGGAAAAATGGAAAAAAACTACAACTCCATTGAATCAAAGGCAGTATTTTAAAAACACTAAAGCTCTAATTCTGCAAGTTTTTATGCATGTGGCTTACATCATGCAAAATTCAGCCCAATGAACTCAATGAGATTAAATACACACAAAGTTATTGTGCCCATGCCTTTATGGTTCTAGCAGATTTGGGGGTTTAAACAAATAAAACAGAGCCGAAGACAAACAGCTTTTCCAGCATTTTGCTTACAGTTGAAATCAACACCAACCAAACATTAATCTAATAGAGCTTTTCTCAATTTAAAAACCACATAAAATATTTTGTAGAGTAAGTTTTAATTATTAGTTTATTTCCATCTCATGAGAAAGTCTGGTAACTTTCAACACATAAGAAACCCAGTAAAATGACCAAATGACCTCCCCGATGATGGGCAGACTATGTAGCTCACTGAAACCCAAGTATAAAGGGCTGGAGGCAGACACCAGTAAAGGTTAATTTGACATTCAAGTTCTGGATACCAAAAAGAAATGACAGATTAATCCAAGAATTTGACCTACTGCAATGCAGCACAGTCCTTTTCAGGCAACGACTGTTATCATACATGTGAATGAGCACTTCATTAACTGAACTTTTAACACTGTACACTATTTGTACTGTAACTTAATATCAAAAGGAAACGAGAACACAGTTTCTTTCACAATTTTGAAATAATGACTAGAACACTAAGAAATAATGCATGACATTCACGGTCACAAGAAATGTGCTTTCACCTCTGAACTCAGATGCAAACTGCACACACGTTCATGCACTGATGGAGCCAAATTCACAGTATTTTAAGGGGAAACCTCCCTACAGAAGCACACTTCAACACAGAAGCACGCAGCAAGTCTAACCATTTTGATTGCTTTATTTCCAGTAATTTTCCTCCTTATGTTTTTATGAACCAGAGAGACAGCTTACCGTATGGTAGCCTCTAGGTAGAGGTGGCTTTCCCACGGGATAAGGGTCAACAGTATCAATAATTGTTTGTCGTTCCCCTTTTTGGTTGATTTTCCTAAATCTTCTTCGAGATTGCCTATGAGAAGCTTGACGCTGAAAATACTCTTCATTTTCATCCATGTAATCAACCTATAATAGATGCAAGAGTGTCATTTCCCACAAGAAATAAAAATGTTCCTTCTTGTGCGAAACACAACAAATCCTATTTTCAAAAACCAGCAGATAGCTTTGAATTTCCTGCATTTTCAGCACTAAGAGTGAAGCCACTACTAAAAAAAAAAAAATTCAACATTGGTATGAACACCATCACTGAATATGACTACTTTTCAAAATGACAAGAAAAATTCTCCCTTCCTCTCCCCCTTCTCACTCTTGTACAAATACAAACACTTCACCGCTCAATACATTACAAAAAGAAAATAGGTACGAGAGCGCACTTTGATAGTTTTCCTGCTGACCTCTATTTGTCACTTGGGATCCTCCCTAACCAACCTATGGCAAAGGCTTCACTCTTCAATAGGCAGCAGTGGTTTTGTTATTTACCTCAAATATTTTGAGGGCATAAAAGAAGGACTTCTAATAAACTGGATTTACATGAAAACAAATCAATTCAAAACAACAAGAGAGAAAAAAAAAACTATTAGGTATATCCTAATATAAAATTAGTCTTCTCAGTTTCAGGGTCTTCAAAGTAAAAGTCCTAAATTACTACACAACAGCACACTGCAGTGCAAAAACTTGAACTAGGAATTCTGGTTTTCCTGAAAGAGAACAATCTTTTTACAGTAACTTGACTGAAAATCAACATCTCTTCTGTGTTCAGCCTAT
The DNA here is from genome assembly GCF_964106895.1 of Numenius arquata. Lineage (NCBI taxonomy): Eukaryota > Metazoa > Chordata > Aves > Charadriiformes > Scolopacidae > Numenius > Numenius arquata. The sequence continues at coordinate 40,943,514 of NC_133580.1, read as the reverse complement.
TCATAGAAACCTTACTGCAGACTAACTGCCAAATGATGGGGAAAAAAAACCCAAAACCCACAACCAAAAAACCCACACCCACCCAACAGAACCAAATACCTTTCAGGATCGGCTATATATGGGGATTCAGTGAAGTCCTATTCAATTCCACCCCCAGGGATAAACACTATTTCTGAAGATGTAGAGAAGAGCTTATAAGGCACCTTGCAAGGTTCCTCCGTATTTTTCAACAGCGAAAAGAATATTAGACAAAATACTCCTAAGAATTTGCAGCATGTCTGTGTCAGAAGTGTCACGTACTAGTCAGCTCATGTCACTAAAAACAACTTTGTGTACTAACACAAGGGGATAAGCACAGCCCCTGGTTCACCAGGAAGAGCTGGTAACACCTCCTCATCCCTGAGGTGATCTACTGCAGATCTGACACAGTCCCACTCACACCCTACACCTCTCCCGCTTCTCCTCCCTGCAGAGTGACCCCATCCAGCCCTGAGACTAAAAGTTACTGCGCCTGACAAACTCTGGGGATGGGATTCTTTCTAGTCAAAGTATAATTATTCCTTTGAAAGGCTGGATTGAAATGTTCAATTTCAACTTTCCCAAAACTCTAGAGGTTGGTTTTTTTGGACTAAGATGACTCACGTGGGAGTACCTCCCCCTGACCTAACATTATCCATCAGTCTAGATTGCTTCTGGACTCTTGCTTAGTCATCCCCTTTCCCTATGCCTATCTTTATATCACTCTTCCTTTTAACTTATCAAGGCATGCACAAGGCAGACAGACATCCACACAGCTACCACCACCTAAATTGTATACCTCTAGAGAACAAATCTGGGACAATAGACTGTTTCCCAAACTTGTGGTCAGGAGTTACACAAACCAGCCAGACAAACTGGGGGGCCAACACAGGGGCAGATGAATTGGGGGGGCAACACAGGGGCTGCTGTTGAGGAGCTGCTCCTTTACAAAGTGAAGTTACAGAGAGCTTTAGTTAGGGATAGCTAAAAAGCAACTGACGTTTCTCACGTATGCCTTCTGTTTCTTCTACTATATTGTATTAGCTTCATAAGATGATTTTCTTAATTAGAATTGGAAGAGGGAGATATATCATCAAACATCCGACAGAAAAAGCCACCATTACACAATCATCTTTATCTGTTTACAGTGAAAACACAAAGAGCTTAAAACCCACAAAAGCATGCCTGCATTTGCATAAAGTTAAAAAGCTACTTCTTTTACCAAGCAACTTTAAACAAGTAACCTAATCTCTTCTACAAGCCCAAAGCTATACCACAATTTCCTGAGTTTCTGCAAGTTTTACAGAAATTGTCACTTTTTCAGAAAAAAAGTGTTTAGCACCACAGCCTATATTTGAACTATCGTATCTATATGGCTTAGATAATTGTCATGCCTACAAAGTGATCACTGTATCAGTGACAGAAAAAAAAAAAGAGATTTAGCCTGTTGATTGTGCATTTGTTCAGATGATGCATCCTGAGGTGGCAACTAAAAACTTTTGAGCCTGTGAACCCTCAGAGAAAATGCTGCTCTGCCACTGGACTACAGCAGATATGGCTAACAAAATAACCTTCACCCAGGAAAGTCGGCAGAAATTTAAAATGGTCAAACTGCTTCTTAAAACCTCAGACAGCTGAGCATAAATTTAATTCAATCAAACATTAATTACGATTGTTAACCTGAGACTAATACTTTAAAGCATCTATGCTTACCTATTGTAATAAAGCCGCTTTAAAAAAAAAACCACACCCCATAAACAGTTCCGCTATTCTGCTAGAACAAGAAAACTTTAGTTTTGTAAGAAATTTGCAAAAGTAAATGTAACAACAATATAAAAGACGCCTTTATCACTAAAATAATGCACGTATGTGTGCAAAGAATGACAAGAAAGTTATGTATGACATCTTCGATTTATGAAAAGATCATGTGCAAAACAGAAAATTCTTCAAGTTTTATTGGAAGTTGAAATGTTACTAAAGCTGGTCTGTAAAATTTGAAAGCAACTGAATGAAGATATTCTTACCACAATCATTTCAGATGGCTCTAAAACAATGCATTCACAGCCACGCCTGAAGCTTCCTGCAGAACGCTTGCCAAAACTGAAGAACAAAAAATAATTAAATCAGAACAAAAATCAGAGCTATAACACAATCCATAAGCATATTTACATCTACTCCAGATATTGTAACGCATAGAAAAAATGTACATACCTCTGCACAATGCAAGTTTCATGCATGTGTCCTTCGACAAGTAACTGATACCCAAGGACACCAAGCGCTGTGTATTTTGTTTTTACATAGTTTACTAAAAGTATTTGCTAAAAATTTCTATTAACACTAAAACAAGCGTCAATCAAGTGCTGTCTACTGCAGATGCATGGTTGATTCTGAACTACATTACAGAGTTTGATCTAGTATCTTCTGACATTACAGTATTAAGTTACTTAAGCTATCTGCATTTCTATAAAGAAAGCTAACTAGCATACCAAGGAAAGAATGAAAAAGGCTGATCAACTTCAATTAGCTCTTTTTTTTACTTAAAATACATAATTAAAATAAGGATGCTGAACGTGAGAGTATTCCCAAATTGAACAGATGAGGACAAAAGGTTGTTCTTCCTTTTATGACACATTCCCACCTTAGTGCAATAATTAAGCATGATACTATTTTGCTTCCTGTGGGATAAAATAGAGAGCTATTTTAATTTCAGTTTCTGAAGTGCTCTGCCCATATTAAATGAATGTGCGTGTCTGCAGGCTTAACTGCAAAGAATCCTCAAAATGCAGCAGTAAAGGTGGAGTGCAGAGAACCAGTACATAATTCAGTGAAATACAAGACCTTTCTGGTTAAATCCTTAATCATGAGCCAACAGAGTAGAAGAAAAGACAACCAGCTAAAGTTTGCTTCTGGGGTGTGTGGCTTCTCCCTCTGGGTAGTTCGTATTTAAGCCTGCCAGGTCAATGCCAGAGCTTTCCTGTTGCAGAAACACAGGACAGATGATAAAATGGCTGGAACTTCAGGACCCCTCTTGGACCCTGCTGTAACAAACCTGCCCTAAAACTTGCCAAGAGTTAATGCAACTATTTAGCCTTTTTCCCTTTCTTCAACTGTGCAACAGGCATGGGAAACCTTTCTACCTGAAGCTCACAGAGTAATAGCTATTAAATAAGTTTATGAAAAACAAACCAGACACAATAAAATTGAAACATCTGAATTTTAACCAACCCTGTAATGCACACAGTGACACACTTAAGCTACAACGTTTGTGAAAAGTAGCTTTTTTAAGCTTTCCTAACAAGCAAACTGAAGAAGTTCATATACCATTCAGAGCCATATATCTAGCCAGTTTATATCTATTCTCCTGTCCAGCCTGGCGATTAGTAGAAGTGAACAATTTAACTTGCTACCCCAAAGGCTAATCTCTTGACAACAGCACGTTATAGCTCAAAAAGAAGGCAGTCAGATATTGAAAAGAAATGCCAGCTGTGCTTATTCATCAAAATAATAATCGCATTTAATGGTACATGGGACTTCTACAATAGAAAAAATTTTCCAGAATACTAAGCCTCTTGAAAAGAAACATTCAATAAAGAAGTCTCTCGACAAAATGAGTATTTTCCTGGAGGCAAACACATGCTTCCTCCTATAGTCCAGCAACAAAACACAGGGTGCTTTACTCTATAATGCCATCTTGAATTTTATACAATTTCAACTACTCTTAAAGATACCAGAAAATTAAGTCATTATCTTGATTCATTAGATGGTTGCAAAAGTTGACAAACTTATTTTCTCGGTCATTAACCCGATCCACACAAACAGTTTTTCCTTAAAAAAAGGAAAGGAGGGGAGAGAAAGGAGAAAGTAAATCAACTCACGGATTGGAAAAGAACAATGACAAAATGGTGATTAGGAAGTCAACTTATTTGATATTCTAATTGAAAACCAGTGCAGAAATATTCCCTTTCCTCTTGCAGATCCTTGTCCCTCTCGTCGTAACCATTGGTTTTGGTCTAGAATACACTATTGCTGTATTTTTTTGCCAGCCCATTTTCTAGTCTCATAACAAACACTACTTTCAACTGAAAATACATATACACTTTTCCACTCCACCATTTCTTCTTCCTCTATTGCTGTCACAAAGTATCAACTTTGAACTTCTGTCTCTTGCTAATGACTGCTGACATCCAAAAGTTGCAAGCTTTAGCAAACACAGTAAAAAGAAAAAGCTGTGTTTTGGATGTGCTTTTCTATTCTTGAATAACTTGTTTGGATTTTACCCTTCAACACAAGGGAACAGGTAGTCAACATATTAAGACAGAAGGCATGCATTGAATTACTATAAAGAAAATTCTTGATTTCTGTCCTCGCAGCAAGAACCTCGCTGGTTCTCGTAGCAAGTAACCACGTCATCGCGGCACTGCTCAGATTCCTATGACAGCACAAAATTTATCAGAGAAGACAGCGCATCACACATATATATTATCTTTGACCAAAGATCACAAGATCGCTGCAAACAAACTTTGTAATCTTTGTGAAGTATTGTAGGCAAGAAGACAACTAAATCAAGGCAGAAGAAAGTTAAATGACCTTTCAAGTGTTGCAGTTCTGTTCTCAGATATGCCATGCAAGCCATATCTCCCAACTTCCGATGTGCTGCTGAAAATTCATCATTAGTGAGGAATTCACATAATCAGTGAAAATTAGAAAACTCTCTTGTCACCATCCACTATGTCTGGATACTTTGGAAGTGTCCAACTCTTACTGTGGTAGAACATCCACCACAGTATTGCATACTATCTGTTGCAGAACTTTGATACCTACACAAATACCTGTCTGACATGTAAGTTAGAGAAACAGGGATCTTAGGGCAGCGCCAATCCCAATGTTTCAATTCAGAAGACTGATTTGAAAGTCAGTAAGTCTTATCAGAATTAATCTCTCAGAGCTTCACACAAAAGCAAAAAGCAAAGACCAACAAAAAGGACTTCAGTGACACTCTTCACCCAAAATCCCCAGCTGCAGTAACGAGCTACCAGGCAGATTAAGCCACCAAACAAGCTTGATTTAAAGGAAAATAAGTTACTTAAAATATTGGTAAGCAGTAAACAGAAGCAAATAACCAACGCATAATACAGTCTGTTTACTGAGCTGATCAAAAAGCCCAAGCTGTAAAGCCTTTTATAAAATACCAGGAGAAGAGCTTCACACAAAGGACCACAAGCTGGCATGCAAGCTGGCTTGAGTGATCCTAGATATCACAAAGAAACAGCAGCAGCACATAGTTTCAGTGGAAGGGTTGACAGACTAGCTTCATAACACCAGCTCTATTTTAGTAACTTCTGTTAGACTCATCAAATTGTGATGCTAGACCAGCCTTACCCTACAAAGCGAGTTTGACCATCCAGATTTATCACAGCTACATGAGCACTGGCTAGCTAAAATAAAATGTAAAGAGCCTCTATTAGCCAATTTCAATGGACCAGGGATTTGAGAAATTTATTCCTTCCCTTACTGCAGTGTGAAATAAGCTTGTGGATATATGACTTCACTAGGGAGCTTAAGGTTAAACCACACTTTTGTGTTTAAAACTCACTAGAGAATTTTACATAATGTACACTTCACATTTGGTTGTATCATATTATTGCTTAATAATTTCAATCAAAACTGTCTTATTACGTAAAGATAACATCCTCTCTCCTACCTAAGCCTTATTAATTTCAACTCCTAAAATAGCAACTAATAAGCCAGTGATGCACCTGAGAGAATCCCAGCTTTGCAACTATTTTCTCTAAATCAGTGATGTGCATGAAAGAATTTCACCAAAGGAAGCTCAGGCAGTTAGAATCATAGAATGGTTAGAGTTGGAAGGGACCTTAAAGTTCCAACCCCCCTGCCATGGGCAGGGACACCTCCACTAGAGCAGGTTACTCAAAGCCCCATCCAGCCTGGCCTTAAATACTTCCAGGGTTTGAGCATCCACAACTTCCCTGGGCAACCTGTTCCAGTGTCTCACCACCCTCACAGTAAAGAATTTCTCTTATTTCTGTTCACATTGCAATGTGGCTGTCAATATGCGATATGGAGGTTATAACAGTAATTTAGATTGCCAGAAGGCTGCCTGGTTAGGATATTGCTGCCTCACCTAAATTCCCCAAAGAACCTTGCTTTGCAGCAGTTTTTCCAACACTATTCTTTTCCTGCTACCACATAAGCTCTGATTTGAGGTTCCCTGAGTATTAAACTTCACAGATGCTCTCCTCAGTACCTGTCCTAGAGGCATTTTCACTTCTGGAGGTCTTTTTCTATCACAGTTACTTTTAGTCCCCTTAAACCTACTGAATTCATGATGTGAATACAAATCTACTTTTAAAAAACCCAAAGATATACAAAACAATTTTATTTGCAGGAATCAAATTTACAGTAGCAATTTTGAAAGCGGATCATAAAAAAAAAAAAAAAAAAAACTCTTATATGGTTAAATATTCTCCACAAACAATTGCTCTCTAACTATACTATTCCCTGAAGCAATTGACAAAAATGTTTAATTTCCCGCTTGACTATTCAATAGCATTATTTCCAAATAAATTCATTAGTACTTAAAAAAAAATGACAAAATTTTTATCACTGTGTGTATTAAAAGCAGGTATTGTAATCCATATAAGTAATTTACAACTTCGTTTCCATTCTAATGCATTCTAAAATTGAGTTTACACTGACTGTAGATGACAGTTCTCTTCTCCCAAAGTGTACCTTACTACATACATATCTCATCTTATAACTCATATTCAAAACACACACAGTTGGTTAAAGAACAGGTGTACTACGTTTTACAACATGCTGGTTAATAGGAGACAAGTTTTAAGTGGAAGCTAAAGGCTTCCATGTTTCCCAAGTTTATACTTTCAGTCTTCATTAAAAAAAACCCTTTACAATTATAAAACTACAATTAGTGCAGTGGCTAACAAACAGCAACATGAGAAAAAATTTAAGACCACTGCCTACATTTCTTCCCCTTCAAATTTATTAGGCTAATAAACCAAAACAACAAAGTACCTCCGTTAACCGAAACACCTAAGGATACAAGCAACACATTAATTTCTAAAAGCACTTACGCATAGAGACAGCCAAAAACTTCCAGGTATTGAAGGTGACTCGTTCTATCCTTTCTATTATCATCATGACGCTGGAGGACAGAGCCGTTTTCTCCAGACGTGACCCATCCGTTTCCCCAGGTCCCCAAACATACTTGTACTCACACACACAGATGCTCTTCCCAAAGCTCGCAGGAAAGGCGGCAGCTACTGAAGAGGGAACGTTTCCCTATCAGCATTCAGCCCTGTCCCCTCGCCCGGGGCCTCCACATTCCTGTTTTCACATCAGCCCAGCTCCCAAATGGAAAGTTATTTCTCAGCAGTGGAATGTAAACGCATTCATCAAAAAGTGATGCGGAATCTGAAGAAAACTGCACTGACGACGAACACCAAGAAAAGGTTTTCCAGTGAGAATCCCTTTTCTTCCTTCCTCTTAAAGATCAAAGATCACTCGCAGAAAACCCAATTTCGCTAGTGACAACTATCTTTCAAAAAGGCTATACAAAAATGTAAGTTTTCCCTTATAACATAAGCTTAACCTTTATTTCTTTTGATATTTATTCACCATGCATTAACTTAAAGTAATAATTAATTCATGTATGAATTACAAGCCTTAGTAAGACCACATCTAAGTCTCACAAAGAAAGCTCCATAAAGTATGGCCAGCTGTAGGGTGCACACTCTTCAGCACATTTTTAAAGTGCAAAATACTGTTACAGTTTTATGTATTTGTAAATACAGTATTTGGAATTAAGCTGCTGGTTTAGAATAAAGTGTATTTAATTGGGGTTTCCTCTAAGTCAAAAAGCATATTCCATTTAGACATGCTCTAAATCAAGGAAGAATACAAGTAAGACACTTTCTTGTTTCTCAAGTTCTTAGAACATTCTATGGTAAGTTTATGCAGGAAATAAATTCCATATAAATTTTGCTTTCTAAAAACAAATCTGCAATATATTAAAAGTAGAAATATAATGCATAAGTATTGCAATGACTTATGCCAAAACTCTAGAAATCAGATATTCAAAAACTTTCTTTGTTCTCAAGTTTTCAAATGGGATGTACAATGGGCTTATTGCACTGCTGTGCAACATTTGCCAATGCAGGACATCTAAGTATACATGGAGATTCAAGTAAACATTTTTCCTTTCCCACTTTTCCTGAAACCAATCCTTTCTCTTTGAGACTGCACCTAACTAAATCTGTAAGCTACAAGGCTACACATAAGTTGAGTTCAGTTTCTCAAGCTTTTAACATATTAATGATAAAAAGAGATCTTATGTTACACAAAGCCAATACCATTTTTTGTGAAAATTACATTGCTTCAGTTGACATCTCCATTTAGAAGAATCACAGAAAACTACCAAAATGAAATACAAAGGTATTGCATTAAGCATATTTAGAATTTGAAATTATGTAAGCCAGAGTCTTCATTTGCTTTTGGGCAACACCACAAACCCCCTCCCCGCAAATGCTATTAACACCATCATTATTTACGTTCACGTGCCCTCTGCTGTTTCCCATCTTCCCCCTGCCCTCCACTTCTCAATCCCAGAGCAGAGAGGAGCCACCGTTCCTCTGGATGAATCAATTGCTGCAGGTGCTGAACGGTGCTGCTCCCTCATACCAGCACCATGACCTCAGCCATGGCCAGCACCTTCTGTCTGTCACCCCAGCAATTATTCCCTGATGATTCAAAAGGAAACATGGGCAGAATGTCCGGTCTCTGGCAAATCATCAACATTTAACTTGTAATGACATCAAAACGTGTTAGATTTAGTTCTAAAGCAAGCCAGTCACACAGAATTCCTGAAAGAAATATTACAGAGCAGTATTTAGTAGATGTCTAGATGGAAAAAAAATGGGGACTCTTTTCTATCTGCCACTTTGGGAGATAGTAAAGGATTCAGTCAAGCTCCTCCTCCTGTATCTTTTTTTATTAAAAAAAAAAAAAAAGTTTCATTTTGGTATGCCCAGATTGGAATTAAAAACGTCACTCCCTCTTAATGTCTTATTCTAACCAAGCTAGGTTTAGCTGGGTTTCCCCTGAACATGCTGTGAAACCCAGACTGTTCCTCCACCCGACTCGCCCCTGCCAGGGATGAAAAAAGTTCCAATTTAGAAGTGTGTATACATGAACAAGCCATCCCTAGGGGAACACTTAAGTGTTCTGACGAAAACTAAATTTGGCGTGGCCATTTTCTGACCCCTCAGAAAAAAAGAAAGACAGAGGCCTTCATGCATGCAGAGCAGCTCAAACATGAACAGCCCTCCGCTGGGGAGGGGGCAAGGGGGGAGGCAGCAGCGGGTTTCCCCACGCTTAAAGCTGCACACTGGAAACTATGAAAGCAAGGGGTTTCGCAACTAAAAGACAGAGGATCGTTATCAGACAATTTGATATATAGAATTGTATAATATAGGCTGACTTTTCTGATTCTTATTTGAATTAGTGCCTGCCTTTTAGAAAAGGTAAGCAAGTATGTGAGTGAGTCCCCAAGCTGCTCTTTGACTCGTGTTAAATACTATTTTTAATTAAAATGTGGTGGTTATTTGCATATCAAAATAATCAGTAGATTCACCTTTTTTTTTTCCTTTAACTTCTTTAATTCTCACAATGTTATCATATTTATAGCACTTCTTTCAGCAAGACAGCTGCTTTACAGAGATGCTTTTGAGTTGAAAGGAAAACTGAAATGCTGGCAACTGGAATAGGAGTTGAAGAGGCACTTGCAGACCTGTCACTGTTTGCAAATCCTGGAGACTTGAGCTCACTACATACCATGGATAAGGATGATTAGACTTATCCAGTGTCATATGATAGCTTAGATGTTTACAGGCTCTGATACAACAGCTCATGTGTCAGGGAAGGGACTCACTTGCAACATCACAGCTAAGTACATGCCACTTAATTATACTGGGGTCGGCGGGGTGGGGGAGTGTTTCACAAGAGGGGAAAAAAAAAAATTAAAAAAAAAATAAAAAATAAAAGCCTCAAACATCACTGCAGCTCGTTGCTTGACCTGGGACCCAAACGGTCCACTGCCTGTGGGGGAAGAGGAATCAGGGCGTCAAGGGCAATAACCCGGGTGCTGCAGCAGGGGGGTGTAGCGGGGGGAAAGAAACCAGCAAGCCAGAGAACGCCTGACAGCTAACCAGTCCACGTGAAGGACACTAAAATTACACAATAAGGACATTTATAGTATATTAATGCTTTAAATAATTTCTGCTAAAAATGTGTGAAAGTTAATTTGAACTCCAGCTTAAAGCTTCAGTCAACTTATTCAGTATTTTGAGCACGTTTAGTTAGCATCTTTACAGATGACAGACCATAGTACCTTACCTACGTAATACTCATAGGGATTTCTTTATTTCTTATGCAAATACAACCCAGATCAGAGGTTGCATTAATCTGGCAATTTATAGCTGACTACTGAAAGCACTTCAAAAGAAGTTCCCGAAAACCCACAGTGAATAATTTGAAATTAGCTAGATTCTGGAGGTTTGCTCCCAGAGAAAGCCCCTTCAGTCAACCCCTGAAACATATGCCTTATGATCTTCACACAGTTTTTCTTTTAGTACAGACTACTGTTTTGAAAAGTGTGGTTAATTTTAAAATTTTACCTAGTTTCAAGACTGAGTATGGCAGCAAGTTTGACTAGTTTACTTTGTTGGGTTTTTTTGCAACATAAAGTTTCCAATTTGTCGCTATAATGTTACCCTAAGACTAAAGCTGAAAAACAGTTAAAAACCCAATCCGAAAAAAACGCTGTAAAGAATAACAAATTGGTTTGCAAATTTACTGCAAATGAGGGTAGATGCTCAGGGCCTTTATAGCAGCAGGTAATCGTGATTACTTTTCAGACTAGAATTCCACTGCGGGTTCTTTATGACTCTTTCATATATACTATAAGAGAAATCTGTTTATGAAATTTTCCTCTTAAGTTCAAGATATATAAACAAAATGGGAACACAGAAGTAGCGGCAACAACAAAATTTAGCTTGTTGCAGCAGTTCATCTACAGAGCATCTCTAGTACGGAAAGCTAGAAGGCCGGTAGCTCATCAGAGCAGCTGACAGAAGAGATGTTTATTTGGAAAAAAAAAAATTCTGATTTTATTTTTAAATTAGAAGTTCTCATATTACTTTATCTTGGAAAACATTCAAAGATGAAAGCTTTTTTCCTAACCTACTTTTTTTTATTATTTAAAAAAAATAATTAAGAAATGATTTGAATAAAGACAGCTTTGCTTATGCTTAATCTTAATGACGTCTGTGTTGCCATGGAGCTTACTGTGACATCACACGATCTACATAATGGTCTCAAAGAATGAGAAGTAGTAGGGAAACATTACTTAAGAGGCAAGACCTTGTCTGAATACAGTTTGGCTTATTAACATTCATGAAATTCATTAAAACAGAGGAGTGTTTTTCCAACCTTATACAAAGGCTTTAGATGTTAGATCCTAAATGAAGAGGTTTTTTTGCCTGGAAAAATATATAGTAAGCTTTTTTAAGTCCCACTGTAGACTTTCATAATTAAGGTATTAGAAATCATCATATTTTTAAAAAACTAAAAAAAAAAAAAATTAATAACTTGACATGCCGTCTAGGTTTTTAGTAGTAAAATAAGACCATACATATTGTCATTTTCCACCCCCACTTATTAATTCACATGGAAGGCTAAACACATGACCTCAGTAACTGGTTTCCATAAACCTTATTAGTACAGTGCAGATGTATTCCAGATACCTTTCTAATGAGTGCCCTATATCTGTAAATGAATAAACAAACTAAAACAGTGAAGTAATTCTGCAATTTTGTTTCAGCTATTTAGATTATAATTTGAAAATAAATTATCCCTCACTTAGCATGTTATACTATGTCTGTTGTCCCTGGATTTATTTTTCAGAAACATTTGAAAATTTTAGCATGACCTGAAAGAAAACTCTCAGACATTTTTAAGCCTTCTACAGCATAGAATAACATTTTGTTAAAAACACTATTTAGAAGAAGAATTATAGAAGTAGAATCATGCTAATAATCAAAACAATACTTTTGATTCCTTCCATCTTTCTACAGTCCTGCAAATACACAAGTAAGTAAAAGTTATTGCTTCAGTTTATCAAGATTGTCCTTCACCAAAGATAAGTCTATAGAAGTTTAGATCACCTGAGTTCCACATGACGCAACGAAAAGGCTCCTCCCCACGTATACCCCAAACCTAAATGCAGGGACAGCCATCACATAATACAATTATATTGGACTTCCCGCAAGAGCTTTCTTGGACATTTTGTTAAATAAATAAATATATACACACATATATATATTAAAAAAGACTTTTAAGTCTTGCACTTGTAAGCACAAGATGGACTCTAAGGTACCTCTTGACTTTTCTGTAGAGTACACGAATTTTGGTGAGCGTGATCTTCCACTCTCTATATTCTTCTCTTAGATATAATTGTTGAGCAGTAATAAATCATCTCCAATTTCAGGATTTAAAATGTACTTCCCTGTCTAGTTAATGTTGTTCCAACACAGCTCTACTGAAAATGGTCTTTTCCCCAGCATATCATACCTAGACTGACTTTGTCACCTTCTTGCTCTGCAATGCATTCCGTACCCTCTCTCCACATGGGTAAACTTCTCCCTCTTTGGTATTCTTCATGCTATTTTTGTACATAGTTCATTTTGTTGTTATTTTGGGGTAAGCAATGACCAGATAACTTTCAGTTCATTACCTTTATAAAACTTGCCCAGAAATCCTGGGAGCATGTAGAACAAACATGGTTTTCCTTTTGCCCTCAGCAGGAATCTCATAAAGCCATTTTCTCAAGTAACTGAGTTTTTGTGATGTTTTGCAGGTTTGTACTAAAGCTTAAAAACTTAAATACTATTGTATTGAATCAGAAGAAACCTTAAATAAGATGGAACAGATTGCAGGACAAGTCAACTGTTTTTCTCTGATATATATATTTAATTAGCAATGTAAGCAGTAGTGAATATCCAGGTACAACAGGTCTAACTTTAAAATAACCACTTACTTTAATATGTAGAGAATTTCCCTTCCATAACTCCTCAAAGACCTCTCAATTTTCTCCACATCCCCATTTGTATGCAAGTAATTTACTATCATTTCAGATAACATCTTTTTAATATTAAAAATCAAGCCTGAAATTTTACAAAGAAGGTACCAGTATAAGTGAGAACTGTTAAAATTAAATGAATATCACACAATTATAATGTACACAAGAACAATAAAAGCAAAAGCAAATATGAATGTTTCCAAGACTGATTAGATGTTGTTCTCAATTACTTCAAATTGTGACATGCTCCATTAGAAACCTTAATGCCGGGATTAGAAAGGTCTCTCTAACCAATGAGACACAAAATGAGATAAAGAGAAGAGTCAGCAATAAAAATCATATTGTTTCAAGGCCAGTTTTCATTGCAGCACGTTTTAAAAACCACGTATCAACTAAGAAGCACCAAATTTTTTCAACAATGAGAATATTTCAGCATCTTCAGGAAAAAAAAAAAGTTTTCAGTGGAATGCATGTTTTTCCCATCCATCCTAGAGAGCATTCTAAAACATTCCCAGCAAAAACAAAAAGCCCACCATTTCAGCACATTTTTCAAACACTAAATAGACATAATTTTAACCCCAACTTTCTAACATTTTAAAAAATTGGATGTGAGAGTTGGTATCATTCATAGATATCATATATTGTATTTCCTCTATCAGCTACCTTCAAGGATTCTCTCCTTTCCTCTGCTTTCTTTCTGATAAAAGATTATCCCCTGTAAATCTAGTCTGTTAAACCTCTCTGCTTGCTTAATTTTAATCTTCCCTTAAGATACACTCATGCTTACACAGAAAAATTCTACTCTCCATGTCACCCCAGATATTGTGGTTTTCTTAGCAATGGCTATATCCCATACTCCTATCACACTGAAAAATTTTGATTATACTTACTCTATATAGCAAGTGTTTGAAATTTTTATAATCATTGTTGTTGTTGAAGGAACAGTAGCAGGAAATGCCATCTTGACTTAGCTTACAATTACCATGCGTGAAACAATGAGAAGCTGGACCAGAACAAGGAATTCTTGAATCTACAAGCTCTACACCATCATTGAATGGTGTCTCTCTATAGAAAGTGCATGAAGTTGTTTTGAACAGTCCACCAATGCACCTGAACATCAACAGGTGATCCAGACTCTCAAATCCATCATCAGGTCTTTCATATGGAAAGAGACAGAAGTCTGTAGCTCTAAGATTTAAGCCTAAAACTAGTACAAGGCTTGCATTTGTCAGCTTGTGAGGGCTTCTTGGCTTCTCTCCAAGGACAGAGCATTTCCATCCCTGAAAACCTTCCACGCCTTAAGAGGAAACAGAAATATTCAGGCTCACTTAGAAGTTATTCAGGTCATTTGACACTTTCTGCTTGTTACCTTCTCCTCATTACAAACTTGGAAGAAAGCCTGGTAGCACTAGCCCCACTACGCTAGATTTCTATTTTTATTTTCAAAAGATGCCAGCGTAATAGATTAAGTCCCCTAACATTTTATCAGCTGGGCAAGAATAAAATTCCAGTAGTGTTGAAATCATTGTTTTGACAGGAACAACGCCAGACACCACCCAATCTCATCATTTAGGAACTGTGTCCTCTTCTATTTCCCAACACCTCAGATACTGGCAGCACACTTGGAAGATGACCAATTTCAAACCTCAATGAACTCTTAAATTATTCAGCAGAACAGGAGACGGGGAGAATAAAGCAAAAATGTACATAACACCAAACTCATTTAGCTGTAAAAAACATGTTTAGTATTCATACTTAAAAAGCTGTACACCAATTTCTGCAAATAGTAAGGACAGTTTCAGATGACACTACTGGTTCAAGCAGCACGTGCTCTGCATCATGAGCTTTGCTGTAACAGCAGGTGATATGACAAGACAAGTCCCCATTAATTTATGGCTCAGCTAATTCAGCTACACCTGGAGTTGACAGTGACTGTGTCTAAGTGAGGAAGCCAGGTTCACAGAGCTTGAAACCCTCCCTGCATGTCCTCCTCCCTGCTAGCCGACCCTCAGGGAGCTGATTCAGGGACAGAACCCACAGCAGATCCAGCTCCTCCAGCACTTTGCAAGGAAGAAGGCAATGCCACCCATCAGTGAGCCCCGGGCACCACTGGTAACACTGGCCATGATACCAACGGGAGATGAACAGATTCAAAGTAGATGGACAGATCGGGCGCTCCCAATAAAAAGTTCCCTCTTGTAAGCAAGCTTTTATTTTCTCCAGGAGTTTGAGTCTCAAAAACTAATCACAGTCACATGCACTGTGATAGTCTAATTTTGTGCTTGCAGGTAACAGTAAACATCTCCATCCCAAAGGACATACACAGTCTTTTAGGCAGATGCACATGGTGCAAAGCAATTAGCATTGCTTTCTCAACGTCTATTTAAAACCCATTGTGAGTAATTAATGGTAGACATACACTCAGTCATAAATGGACAGACATCACTACTTCTTCCAACTTCTTTCTTCATCTTATGATCTCAGTCTTTCCTAGATTAAACCATTATGATCACCCTCCTTCATGCTTCAGTTGCAGCTGATGGACCGAAATGCTGAACCAAGGCTTTCAAACCAGATAGGAGACCAGATGGCACTGGGGGTCAGGCCACAGCAGTACCATGCTCTATACCTTCCCACCAGCCTTGAGAAATAGCCATGAGCATGGCTTCAGAACAGTGCTAACTGGATGCAGAAATAAAGAAGTAACAAACGGGTCATGAGAAAATCTAGCAGCGGCAACTAGCAGCAAAAAAATAAAGTTTAATATTAAAGAGTGAGAGTTCTGAGGGCAAACTAAATCCAAAGCACACATTTTCAAGTAATTTCTTAAATGGACTTGAAACCATAACCTGGGGAGTTATTTTCCTTTACAAAGATCCAATGTATGGTCTTTGTGTTTCCATCATAACACTGTAAATCCTTAGCCATAAGCAAAACTCAAACATGGAAAAGCTCACTAAGCTCAGCACAGCTCTTAATCAGCTCCCTCTGCAGCTTAAATAACTAAACCAGCAGCTCCCAAAAGTACAACTGAGCCTCCTTCAAATCCATTGCTCTAAAACTCTCAGTTTCCTGCTCAGGGCAAAAAAAAATACCCCCTTTTTAAGTCAAATTCAAAATTTATCTTGGTTTAAACATTTGTGTATGTTGGTCACTCTCAGTTAAAGCACCAGTTTTGTTCTGTTATCTCATGAGTTTCAGCAAGCAATAGCCATTATTAATAAACCCTAAGTTGCAAATTTACTAGGGTCATATATTGAGAGAAGAATTTTATTGTTGTGATTAAAGCTATCAATGTAGTTTTATTCACCAAAGAGATCGCTCAAAGACAGTTCTCTACTCAAAATATAAATGTATCATCAATTAAGATATATGTAAACCACACCACGCAGCATGTCCCAGGCATCAAAAAAATTTGGAAGTATTTTTCAGGATACATAAAGCTCTATAAATGCACGTACATAGCCAAGATCTCTGCTCCAGCACTATTACACTAACATGCTTTATTTGTCAAAATAAAAAAACCTGCCAAAATCCCAAACAAGTTTTCTTCTGAGAGGTTACTTTCTTAAGCTAATCAGGACACATTTGCTCGAGGACAAATCTTTTTTGCACAAATTGAGTTTTGTTATTGTTTCAAACACATTCAAAACAAGCCCATAATTTCTTCAATTGCTCTCCAGTAGAATTTGATATTCCATTTTTTATATTGTTTTAGTAGAGGGAAGACCAGAGGACTAAATCATCAATATTCAAATAGATACTCCCCTTTTAATTTTGAAGAGAAAAAAAACAGATGGTACTCTTAACTTCAAAACTTAATCTTTAGCTAGAGGAAAAAATTTAAATAATTGCTCTCGTCTGTAAAATTTGTGAACTTGGCAAAGGGAGAGCAGCTCTCCATCGCCATATGAAGTGGTGAGGGGAGAACTGGTTGGATGTGGCAGCAAGGAAGGATAAGAAGAGGCTACAACAAGGAAAGAGCGTAGATGAGTGAGTAGTTAAAGATGAGCAAAGTCAAGTTTCCACGGGGCAAGTCGGCATCGCAGCATGCCCGAGCAGCACAGCACACACCACCCAGATGGTCTTGGAAGAATTCTAGGAGAATAACAGAAAACCCCAAGCACCAGAGCCTACTGGTCTGAGAAAAACTGCTCAGCAATTCTCTGTTTTGTTGCTGCTAAGAGTTAGTTGCATACTCCAGTCATAGAAGCCACGGGCAAACACAAGGTTAGCTGTGGGAGACGTAGGAGACGTTTTTGTAGTGCAGCTCCAAGGCAAGTAAGACGAAAGACCACAGCAAAATTTACACTAGAAGCAAAGTCCTGGAACAAAAACCACACGGGAAGTCCAAACAGCTGAGCAAATGTGATGAGAGCACAGAGCAGACCTAGAGATGCTGGAGGCCATTCCAAAAGATATTTTGAGGGACTGTCACATTACTGCTGTCACTGACCACGTGAAAACACAGGAGAGCCAGGACAACCTTCACGGAGTTGTATTTTCTGCTCATTTATTTTCTGGACTTCATACATAAACCTCATTCTACCATGTGAACTGCTTCAGTGTGCAGATGCTCAGGGAAAATGGTGAGGGGACCAAGTGTTAATTTCTGCTAGTTTGATGGCTGTGGTGGGAGGGGGGAAGTAAGGAACGTTTAGTTTGACTGTAGTATGTGCCTGATATGTTAAAGAAGTATGAAAACTGTTAATAGTAAAATACGGGGGGAGGGAGGGGGAATCTTCCTCACATTAGGCTGTCAGAATAAACTTCACTGTTGTAATTTACAGACATTAAATAGGAGAACAGATTAAGCTTTACTTTGTGTCACTAAAAAAATGGCAGCTTTAATTATTCAGGTCAAAATTCTTTAAAACTCTGAACTGTAAATTTTCCCAAAGTAATAAGTTAACTGAATAAAATCCAGCTTTATTTTATGAACACTATTTGCTAGCTTGGCATTTGAACAAATACAAGCTAAACTATATTACAGTAGGGAAATAAAATTATACTTATGCTATTTTCACAAAACAGACATGGTTTAGATGTTTCCAAAGCAAGTTACTCAATGTAGGACTTCATGTATTCCAATATTTCATCTTGAACATTTTTTTTTTCCATTTTGAATTAAAGACTTGTCAAGTAGCTAGTTACAAGTAGTTTTACAAGTCACCCAGTACATTATACAACTTTGACAAAATTGGTAGCTATGCCACTCATTTCAAACTATTTCAACTAGCAGCTATTTGACCATATATAGTACACTACAAAGTTGCTTATTTTTGGGCTGCTATACTATTATTTGTTTCTCGTTTGAGTGGGAAAGCAGTGGGGTGGCCATTTCTTATGCTTTTAGACAGCTTGGTGGTTCTGGTTTTTTAATTTTTTTTTTTTAAGACATTCTTCTTCCCCAACTATGCATTATCTGTCTGCCAAACCTACTCATCACTCCCTCTCCCCAAAGAATTTTAAATGGTATCTAGCACTAGCAATCAAAGATGTGGAAACAATGATTTGGAAGGGAAACAAAAAGTTTACCTGACACAAAATACACAATAAAAGAGCATTTCCAGTGTTATCCAACAACCAGTCTGAGGAAGCTATACCTGCACCTAATGCAACTAATTTAGCTACTAGTGGTCCGAAATGCAAATAATATGCTGAGTATATGCAGTCAAATGCACTAAAGTACTTCCCAGTTTCAGCTATAAATCTGATGATAGCACTCCATCCTGTTCCTTACAGACTCACATGCCAACAGCCACAAAGTCAGGAGTAGGATGGAATTCTACATCAGCACAGACTTGAGAAAACACCCTCCAAGATGGCAGTCAGATTTATTCACTAGAGCTACCTGAATTATCCTAACTAGGTACTACTTTTACCCTGGCTTGTACTGACATACATTTTAAGAGTGAAACCCAAAGAATAGCAAATGCTCTTCAAATCAAAGCCAAGCTCAACAAAGCCAGGAGGACGGGCAAGAGGAAGCCCACAGGCTGAGCAGCACCAGCAGCTCCCAAGGTCCCTCTGGATGCAGCCCAGGGAACCTGGGCAAAGGGATTTACTGCAGGTGTATGGGTCAGGCTGTCAAAAAAGAGAGAATAATTTTTAGGTAGGAAAAAAAAAAAAAATTAGGGGTTTTGGATGGTGGGATGTTTGGGGATAGGAGAGATAGACTACTCCAAGCTCTGGGAAAAGTTAGGGAAATGAGGATTTTCTGAGTCACTCAGATTTGGAGAGAGGAACGTACTTTTTGCTTTCTGCTCCTACACAGACTTCTCAGCTCCATCCTGCTCTCTTACTCACAAGCTTCACATGTTGCAAAATTATTTCCTACTGGCTTTCTAGTCGGGCAAAGATAAATGGATTAAACTGGGAAAAAAAATAAAAAAACAGCACTAAAATAGTCTACATATGAATTTAGAATCAGTTTACTCAGACGACAATATTTTGGCCAAACACGATCAAAATTAGACGATTTCCACATGGCAACGTTTAGATCTCTTACTATTACCTGACATCAATTATGCATCAGGCCATGCTCCATTTGCTAAAGCGTAGCAAATTCATCTTAATGGCAATAAGACATCAAGACTCTCAAATTATGCAATGCTCAAAAGGCTCTTGAAATCCTTACTCTTTGTACGTATAAATACTCAGTTTAAGCAAACAGTTACCCAATAACTGCCTTTTTGCCCCCTTTTGACACTATTCTTTAGATTTCAAAATACGACCCTATCAGTTCTTTCTTGACGTTAGTCTTTTCAGGATGTCTTGCTCTCTTTTTTCTAGAGCACTGTAAAATTTTGCTTTAGTATTGCTGATAATCAGTCTCTTCTACCCAGTCTGTATATTGCTATTTCCTTGTGAGGAATTCACTGGCAGCATAAGTAAAACTGAACAACTTCGTATTCTTCTCAAGCCTTTGCTTCAATAAATAAATAAATTGCTTATTATCCACCAGTATTCCAAATCAGATATTCAATCTGGGTGCCCTCTCACTTTTCCCAAGTTCCTTATTCATGGATGAGCCCAAGGCCTAGATATTGCAGCTTACTCATTTACAAAGCAAAAATCCCGATTAGCCTTGTCCTAAATTTAAATAAGGCCCTCACCTTCCCTTTAATAAATATAGCTTCTGAGCACAAAGCCTCTCACTTGGATTACTGGTTTTGCTCTTCAGAAATACTTTCCATCTCATATCATTAAAGTTCCTTAATTTTGCTTTCATGGGCTTATCTTTGTTAATTAACAAATCGTCTCTCTTGCATTTGCTTCCCATGACACCAGCTTTGGCAGCTACTTGACTCCATCCACAACTATGAAACTTTTTCTGATGCCAAGTCCCACAAGACCTCAGACACTGTCCCAGATATCATTTCTGAATTTCTCCAGGTGAACAGCCTTTAAATGCTCTGCTTAGAGTCACAGGACCTGTAATTTTCTGTTCATTCTGCCAGGAAGAATCTCAAGCTCATTGTTTATCTTATTAAATCCCACCTCTCATCAAGTGTCAAAAAATGCCTGAAGCACAAGCATTGCTGTAATTCAAAGGAACAGAAGTTTCTTGCCACAGACTATATACAACCAACCTACATTAATTCAGATATCACACAACCCTTCTCCCAGCATCTAAAGGTAGCACTTTCTGCCAGCTTTTTTTCTGGCATTACCTCTTCATGGATGACATACGGGACAATTTTCTTCCATCTGCCAGCAGCAGGCATCCTATAATCTGTTGTTGTGCTACTTTTTACAGTAACCAGTTTTGCACTTTTAGCATATACCATTTGAAGGCACATCAAATATACCATTTTATCAGCAATCCCTGTCCTCTTACAGATGCAAGACACTTGTTTACACCAAGAACACGCCACCATAATCAAATAGAAGTCCCAAGACCAGCATTGCTCTCCCACTGAAACACAGATTTGAACATCTAATTGCTCATGTCAAACAACACTAGTTCTGAAGTAGTTTCCTACTGTTTAAAACTGTAAGGAAGTTTTGAGTGCTTTCATTCCCATCATACCATACAGAGACAGGTCATTCTTTCATTATGGCTTTCACAAATTTTATTACATGGTATTTACTTCAAAGGAGCCTTTTATAGTAGTCTGAATGAATATGCATACAACCAGCATTTTAAAGTGATTCTGCTCTGCTTCCACTAAAATGATCAAGCTCAGCCACCTTAGTCTAAAATCCTTGCAGTCATTTGCATGTTTTTCCATAGCTCAAAATAACTAAATCTTTTACTGTAGCAATATAAATTTGGAGCGTCTCGTACTCAAACTTATCTTTTTCCATTTGAAATACCACTCTTCATTGCAAATCCACTTACACAAATTACAGCCTTAAACAGAAGTAGCAAAACTGGCAGTAGCATGATCTAAGCATATGCTAAAACATGCACTGAAGACTTGTGCATGGTAAGTAAAGCCTCAGGACAACATCATAAGCTCTAGTGCATCCTATGATTTAAACTTTGATTACTCACAGGAACAGACTACTCATTACTTCACTCCATTTGTCAGGTTTTTGGTGGTTTTATTTTTAAATTGACAGCACTTACATGACACAGTATATTTGTACACTGTCCACAACAATGGAATTTTCAATTCTAGCTATGGGCATAAAACAATCACCACAGCTAGTAAAGGCAGGAAAAGTGTGTTTATGTGTGTACTACTTTGTTTCAATAAGCATAAAACATTGCCTTTTAATTCTAAAAATTCTCTACATCTCAGGATTTATGTTTAAAATACAGAATACCATACATTCATAGCTGACATACCTGCTCCTTGGAAGAAACATAGACTCTTTAATGAAGACTGAACCAGACAGCAGGATATACCAACAGGTACCAATATCATCAGGGCTGGAATAAATAAAAAAAAAAAAAAAAAAAAAAAAGAGGACACAGTTTAAGACACTTGATTTAAGTTACTCATAGCACTACCAAATTTGCAGTATGAAGAACATCAAAGAGGCCAAAATGCTCAAAATTATAGAAGAAAGCCATGGTTCTATCATGTACAAAAAAAATCCATCAAACTATTCTAATTTCCACTTGAAAATATATACATTATTAGAATGCCTCATTTCATTTACTTCACTTTTTAAAAAGCAAATATCTATCCCCTTTGGTAACAGCACAAATCCAATGAAATATCATTGAAACTCATTAATATAAAGTCAAGATACAGTAAATCTATTGCATTGTACTCTATTGAATTCATTATTTTCCTCTTGCTGAAGTGAACTGTAGCATCTTTCCCTCTATAAATAAGGCTTCCTTTCCCAATTCTAGCCATCTCCTCCTTCACCCTTTCTTCAAGACAGAAATTTGCCTTTCAGCATTTGCCTTCCCACAAGGTAAGAGAGCACTGGATATATTTGCAAATGGTAAACCTACATCAGATCTGCATCATCCGCTGCTACTACGCACTGCCCCTTTCAAGACTCTTCCTGGCACAAGAATAACTTCCCAACAATCAAAGGGACAAAGAGTTTCTTTTCCTGTCTCTTCATCCTATAGAGGAACTGGATGAGGACTTTATCATCCAGGCCCAGTTCATTCTAGTGTAGATTCAGATCTTCCTCCCTGAGTAATACAAAACCCTTTTCATAGGCTTAGACTCTTCTTGGATAAGTACAAATAATGTTTGGACAGGAAAATAAAATAGCTTAAAGTTACTAGAAATAGCTGCAGTAGAAATCTTGTGCCATTTTGACAGTCAACACTGAGAATATCTGTACTTTACTTCAGTTTTTACCACTCCTACTTCTTCCAAAGAAACTCACTAATTGGATTCCAGTATGCCGTTATGAACTGCACAAGCACTCTTATCTGAAAACCACATCCCTAGTGACACTAGGAGATGAAGATTACTTAATTAATCTGTAGCACCTTCATTTTTTTAAATTACATGTCTCAAAGTCTTTAGTAACAATTAGTTCTAACTTCAAGGAAGAACAGCCCACGTCTTTTAATGACGATGACAGCATAGTATTAAAACCCAATCTTAAATCCGAGTAGGCTACATGCATGTTAGCAGCGTGTTTTTCTTTTCAAGAACTTCAATTTAAGAAGTACCTACACAGCGGGGCCCTCAAAACAAGAGTGCCATTTCCTCAGCACTCACTGTATTATGCAAGTTAGAAAGAGAGAGAGGGAGCTGGCGTAAAACAGCTGAGAGCAAACCGGCAAACCATCCAATCTAATAAATGTGCTCCATTTCCATTTTGCACTGTGCAATATAACCATGAGACAAAGGACAAACATCAAAAACATGAAAAATTAACAGAGGAAATTGAAGACATGATCTATGACCAAGAACACAAGAACTGACTAAGGTGATGCAGCCTGTATTTCTTTTCTACCAGCCTATGGCCTAACTGATGAAGCCAGACTGGTCGCGCACACCCACTAGTGAGGATCTTAACATCTTCAAAACTAAGTCTTCAGGAAATACTTCTTTATACTGACAAACAATAGAAAATAAAACGACAGTGTCACAGCTAAAACAACAAACCATTTTGATTTACATAGTTGAAGGGTACCAGGCTGTCTTTTCTGAAGTGTTTCACATGCTTGCTTCTCAGATGGACCTATATTGCCCTCAAATTTGTTAGTCCAGAAAAAAATTGTATATAAGTACAAAGAACCAAGGCAAATAAGAAAACCATCACTTCAAATGAAAATATCATTCTCAAAAGCATAAACATGCATCACGTCACACATCCTTAAACACTTTTGCCCCCGAATGAGTCCTAAGTTGGCAGGCATACAACCAGCATTGCTCCTGAACTGCAAGGCTCTTGGGTTTTTTGTTGTTTCTGTTTTTTAACAGATGCCATTCTAAATACAAATAATCACACTAATTGGCACAGTTGAAAGTTTTTAAAACAGACCTTTTCAGAAATGGCTATAGACTGAGTGATTTCCCAAACTGCTGGGAAGTAACTGTATTAGAATGTCAATGATAACTTTTTCATGTGCATTACAGTGCATTAGGTTATCACACAAGAAGTTTTGTAGGGTTTGGGGCTTTTTTTCCTTTTCCTAAAAATTGAAAGTTCAATGAAGCATAAAAGCATCCTCTGATAAATAAGAACCTCATCTTGGGTCAAAGGCTTTATAACTCTAAAGCAAAAGTAATCCAGATCTGTTTATACTTTTACAGAAACAAATTTCCAGGATAAAATAATTGAAGCAAAGTTTAAAAAAAATATTTAAAGCAATAGAAATATTTTAACTTTCACAAATCTACTAATATACAACCTTATATTTCCCTCCTTTAAGAGCTGCTGAACTATTTTAAATCCTTCATCAAATCACCTATTTGTGAGGGGCTTTAGTTAACTTTTCTCATTAGAGGACTTTTATCTCCAAAGAGAAAAGCAGCCACTGGCTTTCACATGCACCAGTCAATATGCTCAATATACAAATTCTTAACGTTACTTTTGAACCTACCTTTAAATCACTTGACAAACAGCTATAATGATTATACGTTTAACTGCAGTGGTTTAAGCTTTTCTTATTTGTTCACACACAGCATGACTTTTCACTCACACTTAATCATCCAACTCAGTTTAATCTTTTTTTCTTGCCCGTTCACAGGTTTATCTACTTTTTCTGCAAGTTAGCTCTTCAACAGTTGTTGCTCCTTCTCACTATCTGTCATAAACATCATACTTTATCCACTTTTTCTATAATCAAAAGCAGCATCTGTTTAACAGCTGAAAGTGCTGACTAAAAAGAAATAAAACCAAACTTTAGGAATACTGTCTGATTTGCTTTATTTTCCTTTTTCTTTATGTGTACTTTGATAACTGTCTTTACTTTTACAGTCATGTTTGAGAATTTCTAAGCTCAAAGGTACTGGCATCGTGCATATCTACTGAACTCAACTCCTTGATTATCTAAATAAATTTTAAAAATCTTCAATATTGCTGTGTCACAATAGTGACAGAACATATCTGTACTCAAGTTATCTTCTCCAAAATATACTATGTATTCTTTTAAACTTTCATTGCCGGCCAAAACATCATATATATTTCCAAGGAAGTCTTCAAGAGCGAAGAACACCAATGGGCTTTCATTCTCTTCATCTTTACAACTACTACTGTCTTAATATAGCCTTGAACAAAACATCTGAAAAAAAACCCTCACACGTACAGCAAATAACATTCCTTCCTCCAGAACAGACATGCTTCCCTCCAAAAAAAAAAACCACAGAAAAATGAGACTGATCTACTCCTTTCATATGAAAATATATTTAACTCCTGCACTTCTCAACACTCGCTACACTTTCAGTTGTTTAGAATTAAGCCTCAAAGCAGGCATTTGGCAACCAGCTTTTGCTAGAGAGTACGGTTACAAAAAAACCCACATGCAATTCTTTCATTTTAAGGATCCTGGGCTTCCCACCATACTATTCCAAACATCAGGTTGCTTTCAATCAAGTTTCCATGTTTCCTATACTACACTTAACATTTGTTCATCAACAATGCATTTGCATTCTTCAGGACTTTTGTGCCTGTAATGAAAGTCTGAAAGAACTACAGGAGAAGCCTACACCCAACTACAAAAGCACTTCTTCAGGCCACATGAGGACCCATGCAAATTCCATTTTACCCCATGTAAAATACTCATGTTTGAAAGGTTTTCTTTGCAATCACATTTTACACTTTGTTTTTAAACATCAAAATTGAATTCAAGAGAATAAATCTAAGCTTAGTTATGGAGGTTTTTTTCACTGCTAGAATACTGCCTACCACTGGCAGCTCACAGAGGTATCTGGAAACTGTTATTTGTCGTCCTAAAGATATTTCTTCTGTCAAACAGATAACAGCAAATTTTGCTTAAAAGGGTTCTTTTGTGGACAGGACACATCCCTGACTGTGTTTGCAGGAGAGTATTAACTCCACATAAGCACTTCATCCAGAATTAGCTAAAGCAGCACAGATGCTGATGACTTCCCCCCAAAAGCATCCTTAGAGGGGTTTTTTGGCCAAGGGAGAGTTAAGAGGAGGGTCCAGTAGCACATGTCAGTCAAGTTGATGCAGAAAGGAAGCCATTTGCTTAGGTAAGATCTTTCCAATGAATAGTTTTGTAAGGGTGCCACTGCTGCCCATCATCACCACCACCACTGAAGCAGCAGCTGTCAGACACTAGGAGACTGGAAGCCCAGTGAAGAATCGAGATCAGGCTGAAAGCCAAGCCCACCCAACTCAGGCAAACAGCACTTCTACGTCGTTCTGAGTTCCTCTCCCCACCCTCCCTCCAGGCTTGCAAGGCTGCATGCACAGCAGGAGTGGAAATACTTGAAATCAGGAGTTACTGGCACATGTACATTTCCAAGCAGGCATTCACTGATCTTTCCAGGCAAGAAATTACTTTACCTCTTGGCCTGAAGTGATGAAGTACATTGCTTCAAATACACAAAACTGGTGGGAGCTTCTCTGGAGGGGTTTTGGGTTGTCTGGTTTTTGCTTGGTGGGGTTTTTTTTGGTTTTGGTTTGGTTTTGGTTTTTTCCAGCTCATCTACTGTTCTGGATACTCGTCTGGATGAATCTCAGGACTGTTAAAGTTATATTGTCTACCAAATGCAGCACAGCTATCCACTTTCCCAAGTTAGAGAAAACAAGATTTATTACCAAGAAAGTAAAGATAACACAGGCAATTTATCCTGAAGAGATGAGAACTAAGTCAGCCCAGAAATCACACATTAAGGGGCAGTCAGAAAAACAAAATCAATACATACAGTCATTCTGTCCTAGCTACATTAAAGCCAGCAAAAGCCCCAGTGAAACCTTGGTGACACAAACTTCCATCCATCCTTTACAGAACCGCAGGGCTATGGCCAGATTCAAGACACCAGTCGCGCCATAACTGTAACTTTTGTTACAGCACACAAGGATTAGACCAACCCCCATATGTCTACGTGCACTCAAAGCATTTGACTACAGCGCAGAAAAAAGAGTCCAAATCTGAAGAATAAGAGGAGGAGCAAGAGATCTTTGGCAGAAGATAGGATTTGCATTCTGTGAAGACAACAAAAAAAGGACTCAGGTACCAAGATTTAACGTTTTTCTCTTATAACTACTATGATAAAGCTACCTACTGATAAAGTTTTCAGAATACTCCGGTTCTAGCAGCAACCTCAAGATTGCACAAAACTGGAAGCCAATAACAAAACAGCCACCAATATGCTGACTTTATTCATAATCTGCACTGTCGGTTGTACCAAATTTAAATAAAACTACTTTAGATCTTGATTCTTGTATTGTAGCACTTTTGAGAGCAGGGGATTTCCTGAGGAATATTTAATCTCCCAGAGAGCTTGAGTTATGGGAATTCAGGAGCTAGAAACAGAAATGCAGAGACTGGATTGCAATGCTTTCCCATTGCCTTTCCCTCCCCAGCTTCCTGGATGTAGACCTTTTACGCAACTACAACCTGTAGCCAGACACACTTCTCCTCTTTGAAATTATACAAAAAACTGAAGACAGAACTTTGCAAAGTAACTTCATAGCTATCACTAACTGTTCTGTTTGGAAACTTCAGTTATATAATTATGCAATAGCCTATGATGATATCACCAGCCTGTCACCCCTCATAAGGTTAAATAGTATTTTCAGACTTAAATCTTCACATTTTCTAGTATATAACTGTTCTTTGAGACCTCAGAGGTACTCAAAGTTCAAAAATCAGGAAGCATTTATAAATCTGCAGACTGTCAAGATCCAGGAAGTTTGCAGGCTCTCTCGAAGCCTTCAGCACTTGTATCAAACTCTTCATGCTGGAAGCTATTTATTCCACTAGAAGGGGCAGCTTTTTACTCCGAGATCCCCCAACTAGCTACATATACACTATTTAAAACTGAAGTTTTATTTTATAATTATAATTATTTTGTTTTGATTTAAAGTAATCTGCAGCACTTGTACACCAGGTTTGTAACTATAAATCTGAATCAATATTAACAGCATACGAATGAAATTATGCACAAAAACTC
Source organism: Numenius arquata (assembly GCF_964106895.1). Taxonomy (NCBI): domain Eukaryota; kingdom Metazoa; phylum Chordata; class Aves; order Charadriiformes; family Scolopacidae; genus Numenius; species Numenius arquata. The sequence continues at coordinate 40,915,296 of NC_133580.1, read as the reverse complement.
CACCCTTGTTTCAATACATATGTCCCACATGTACTGATTCTATCAGGCATCTGTCTACAGTAGCACAGGTCTTCCAATTTTAGCTTTCAGATTTCCTAATAACATAAGATGCTGAAATCCCTTACAAAATATTCAGCTACAATAAATATTTAAGTCAACCCGATGAAAGACACAATAAATCCCAAATATCTACACCATCTCTAGTATCTTCCTCTATCCTGACAAGTCCTGATGCATCACTTACCTTTAAACTTCTTTAGAAATAGCTACATTTTAATGAGAGCCACCTATGTAATTCTTATTCTCCATCAGGATGAGATGTAGCACTATTAAAACCTCAGGAATAATGAATCATATTCAGCACATCCTTACTTGTGTGCATTTAGTTCAACTGAGATAATGAACGTAATAAATATGTACAATGGTAAGAATTTGCAGGTCTTTGTGATGACTGCTGTCAGACATGCTTTAATTCTGTCAAATAAGACATCACTTCAGTGCAAAATTCAGCACCTGGACTTGAAAGCACATGCTAAACAGAAGTCTTTGCTGCTCTGACCACCTTCTGGTCATTGGTTTCTCAGCCAACTCCTTTAAGACAGCACTTGAAAAAAGCTAAGCAGTATGCAGGTCTCAGTGGAAATAAGCATGGAAATGGCTTCCATTTAATTATTGCTTACTATTCCTTTTACAGGAGATCTGTCTATCCTGAGACCTAAACAACAGAAGTGTCATTCTCCCTCCAACACTAGACAGAATGGTCCAGCAACACCAGATGCTGGAAGGACCCTTAACATCAGCACCCAGAATTACTTACCAATTCAAATGTATTTTCCAAGCTACTTCATAAAAAGGTCATGAAATCATCAAGAACAATTTCTTGGTTGTGAAAAAAGCTAATTATAATTATTCTCTCCATAAATCATCACAATTCCAACCACTAAAGGATTCATTCAAGACTTACATGTAGACTGGATATAGTACCATTCCTACAAGCTATAACATTTGTAACTTTGATAAAAGAACTTATATTACAAATCCAGATGTTTCTAGCAGATTACATTTTCATTAAATTATACTCTATGTTGTTGAAAGTTGAATAAATTTCAGAAAGTAAACACAGAGTAATTCAGAACAGACGTTGTTCATGCTCCCAGATCTCCACTTGAGAGGAACAGAAACAATGAAAATTCGACATGTCAGAACTGGGACCTCTTTCAAGCATTTAAGCACTACACAAGAAGAAATTAGAAAGAACATTGCTCTGCAAGCTTATGCTCCATGGGATATTGTTTCAGCAGATTAATCTGTCTGTTTCTCTTTGCTCATTTTGGTTATCCTCTGTATGCAGAAAGCTATAGGTACTTTATTGTTTCATTGAATAACCATTGCCACAATTAGACATTAGCCCTGAAGCGCCTTGGGATGTCAAACATGTCTTTAAGTTTAATGATTCTCAGGTAGACATCTCATTGCCTGAAGATCCTGCCTGCTAGCACTGTATTGTTGTAACACTCAGAATGATCAGAAAACCGTTTACTCACATTGTCAGCACTGTCTATAACCCTCCTTAATAAGCTAGTTAAGCAGTTACCTGACATCTGCCAGAACACTTTAGATGCTCTTGATGACATTAAGAGGTATATCCCTAACACAGAAGTAGAATACATTGTGTAATTAATGCATCAGCCACACACAACTTTCAAATATTTCTTTTCTTTTTGTCATGAACATATTAAAGTTACATTTATTGTTACTTTTATTCTTCACCCTAAATATAAGAAAAAGTTAAAATATATCCAGTAATAAAACTGATAACTCAGAATTTAGAACTTTGATTTTTCACTAAACAGGCATCTTAGAGTGGACATTTCAACTGATGTTCATAATTATCTTTTATTAATGGACACAAGATGAAAACTGGAGTCCTGCCTCCTTGTAGCAAGAGTGGGAAATAAAGAAGAATGAACCACAAGAAACAATTCCTCAGTATTTATGAAAACAAATAATCAGAAGTATGTTTTCCTTTAGAGTCCTTAATTTATTTTTATTCTTTTCCACTTCTGAAATGAAATCAGTACAATAACACAGAAAATTCAGCCTTCAGACATTATTGCAGAGTGTCAGTAATACGTGCCAGTCTAAGACAGCTGATTAAACAGGCACTCAATAAATACATTATGCAAATATACATATGAAAGCTAATTGACCTATTGTCATTGAAGTCTTAGTATTAAACTTGTACAGTGAATTAGCCCTTGATATCAGAAGAGAAATTCAGAACAAAAAAATTATAGCCTCCTAAATCATCAGGAAAACAATGACAGAAGTAGTAAAATAAAGTGATCTTGCATCCAAAATACTCCAAGGTCAACCAAGACAGACAATTCTGCTATCAAATCTCATACCTTTCTAATATTCCTCCAAAATCAAAGCTTTTATTCTCAAACAAAAACATGATAGGTTTTAGTGAAAAATTTACAGTAAAGAAGGTGCAAACCCTCTCAAAATAACCCCTTTACTTTAGCTTTCATTCCAAGAAGTCTCAAAATCAGGTACAATAACATAGAATTGTGGAACTGGCTATGCAAAGCCAACAGACGGTAATATTGATCACCGACACTATTAAAAAGCCTTGATTCAGTGGCTGCTTATACAGAGCCAACTGCCAAATCATTTAATGTATTTGTTTTAATGATACACATTGCCTATGAAATTCCCCATAGAAAATGTATCCACCACACAATATATGAATTCAGGTTCCTGATTTACTGCAGTGCAGAACTGACAGTATCCCAACACTACTTTGGCAACTACCTGACTGTCAGAAGGTGTAATACGCCTTCAGGAATAGTTTAAGGGAATAAAAAAAAGAAAAAAAGAAAAAAAAATGAGACCAGCAGCAGTTCTTTGCTTTATTAAATATACTGCTGCATGACTTCCACAGAAAGCTATGGATGCACAAGCAGAATGAATATATGTTGTCTGCACAGGTCTACCTGAAAATTCAGATACTGACCCAGAGAGATGTTTCAAACAGACATGTTCTGAGTTTACTGTGTATTCAGAGCATTTTAAGTTATTTTCAAAGTATCTCATATTTCTATAAGACCAAGGAAGAAATCCTTACAGGGGCTCTCTGAAGTCAAGAATATAGTGTAAACAAGAACAGCAAATGCAGAAATGTAACCCAAGCCTCCACAAACAGGTAGATCCTGTCCAAAGCCCAGAAATTCTAGTTAAAAGTAAAGTATAAAGAATACAAAAGAATAATTTTACTGATAGCTTGAAATATTACTAGTGGAAACATCGTCTTGATCCTCACACTTCTCTAGCAAGAGAACACTTCTTGTGTTCTGTAAAACACTTATGTAGCGCTTTACATTTTAAGTTTTATATCTATAAGATATAAACATATATAGCTATAGATCACACATATTGTATCTATACAGAATAAATTGTTTTTATGATACCACCATCAAAACTTCTTGAACATATACAGAACATAAAAGCACACCTTCATAACACAAATGTATGCATCAGAAGACAGATTTCAGTGAGGTGGTCTCTGCAGAGCTGTTCCGTTTAAAAATCATGCACCAAAGAAGCTTTTAGCTCATTTTTGTCACACTTAATTGCACAATTAAGTCAGGCTATGCAGAAGCGTACGGCAACTTTGGCATCACTTTTCACCGTTTTTTTTCTACACGCTGCTTCTATCCTCCTGAGGATCTTCAGGGCAATACACTACAGTGAAAGAACCACGAATATGCTAAATGTCACTTTTCTTGTAGGACTTGAAGTTTGACCCTCAGATTCCCACTCTTAAAAACTACTCACAGATCTATTTCTCACCTGTTCTTGCGCGGAACTACCGTATAATAACTACATAGACCTACAGCTGCAAATAAAACTACAGCTTAGCTGTCTAGATAAGACACACCCAGGCACTTTACAGCTACATCCAAAATCCCTACTTGACTTTTTTTTGTAATGCATGATACCTGGACAGATGACAGCATGTCTCCTCCTTGGCAAGAGCATCCTCCTGAAAAAGCTATGCAAGTTCCCCCCAAGTTGATCCCCCGGGTCTGTCCCCCCAGTGCCTTTGGGTAATCCTCTGACTCAACCTGTCCTGAAGCTACACAAAGCCAGTGCCCTCCAGCATTTTTCAGACGTTCTGCTCTACCTCATGAAAGACACTAATATTTTGTAAGTATTTCAGTAGCAATCAAAAAAAATGTGCTCCTTTATTTCCTTTCCGATTTCCTTTGAGGCTTTGACAGCTGGGCCAAGCACAGCTAGCGCAAAACAAGTATTTTGGGTCTTCTGATTTGCCAGTGATGTAACTCAGAAAACTTGTCTAAGACTGGATGATGATAACACAGCTACCAGACCTGAGAATTTGGTTCTAAACATGAAAATATCCAAAAAGACCAGCTGAAATTATGTACCTTTATCTTCTTCGTAGCCTCCTCTGCTTCTCAACCCCCTCACCCAATATAAGCGCTAGAGTCTTAACACAAGTGGACAGTTCTCATCCAGATTGTATGACAAGTGGGGAATGAGAAAAAAGGCAAGACAAAACACGATTGTACAAATACAGCTATTTATTACACACTCTGCCCATCATAGTCAGTAATTTAGAAACTTAGAGATTGCTTTTTCTTATTTCAGCTGTGGGCATGCATGCTCTATAGTAATAACTTAGTTTTACACATAACATTTTTTCTCTCCAATCTCCAGTTTTTATGTATGCCTTCTACTTTTGTTTCACGATAGTCCTCTGAAAACACTGAATTTTATTACAGCACAGAGGGCTGTGCGACTGAATGACGTAAAAGCACACAAACATGTTGACATTAGACAAGAGCTTTTTCCAACCATAGACATTAACACTTGAAAATTTAGTTCAATATGCCCAAGAAATAACTACTCTTCTGTAAACACTTGTCCTTTTCTAAGAATCAACACAATCAAAACCACTAGCATACTACTAAATTGCTACAGAGTGAGAAATTTGTTACTGATAAGAGTTTAAATCCAAAATATACGTCTTGTAACCTCAGGAGGGACATGTGGGAGGTAGGGGCATATATTCTACCAGGCTTTGGTTGGAAGGTTCTCTAAAAAACTAAAACACCCTCTACAATAACCTGGGTTGAGTTTTTCTTTGTATTTTTTTTAAAAGATCATAAGCGGCAGCCAGGTAGTTCCAGGTCCGATAGCACAAAAACCAAAGTGAACATGATCACAAAAATGCATTGTATTACAGCACGGCAATTGAGGAACACACAAGGTCTATTATTGAGTGACTTTGGGCAGCAGGTCAACAAAACTTAAAATATTTTCTGCAATTCCAATATCTTTAGGGAAAAAAATCAGGGAACCTTAAAGACATACAAAACTTCCCTACAGAAAGAGTAAGCTAAACACCACTGATGCACGCACACAGAAATATCAAACAGCATGGCTGAAAACCACATATGGTCCCTGAACGACTAATGAGGAGGGGAAAAAAAAAGGGGGGGGCGGGGGGGGGCTTATTAGAAACATATTCAGTTGCTCATAAGCAAAACGTGTTGCCAAAGATTCCTCTGCCATCACAGCAAACATTTAAATTTTGATCTGAAAAATTTTGTTCAAGTGTCAAGGGGTATACACACCCTCTACAAATCTGCTAAAACTATGGTTTCCAAAGAGAATGCTAATTAGAACCTTTCTGTTGGAAAAACGTCAAGAATGACAATTATGCAGATATGAAAAAATAACTTTTTTTCTTTGAACTACTGATAAAATATAAATCAACTGACCAAACTAAATATTATTTAAATGGGCTCTTTAAGTAGATTTGAAAAAGGTAGCAGGCAAAAAAAAAATAATAAAATCAGGTATATGAGTCAAGTAAACCTCAATTCTGAAATTTTGCCTTGCAGGTTTTAAGACCTTTTATCACTAACCTCCCATCAAATGAAAGTAGTAGGATGACTGGCAAACGAAGAATAACTCGAGCTGAACTGCCACTTTTAATAACCCAGTTTCCACTTAAACAGTGATATGGCCGTAGGGTTTGAGAATTTGTCACTACTGTGTACACCCACCGATAGTAAAGTAAATGTAGATGAGATGAGCCAATTTTAAACATCATGTTCCATTTTATCTTTTTGGTCATAAAAAAAAAAAAATCTATAGAGATACTATAAAAATTAAGCTTTTTTAAAAAATGGAAGATAAAAAATTACTGTTTGTACTGAATGTGAATAATTATATTCAGCATTGCATACATGCAGTAGAAATTTACCTTTTTATAAGTATAGCTGACAATGCAGCTATGAATAAAATTGCCACAATGAATAAAAATGTGATCAATTAAACAGAGCAACTGTATTAGTTTTCATGTTAGCATTTAGGGATAAAGATTTAGCTTATCCGTATTGAGACATTAAGTTGTGCCTCAGGGAGGTCACACACAGAGGTCAATTAACAGCTCCAACAGTTGCAGCTATTTTAATAGATTTTTCTAATGAACACAGAAGATTAGCACCCAATTTCAGATTTCAATGCAAGTCATACCATCACTAGGGGAAAAAAAAAAAAAAAAATAGTTGCAACTTAGAGTTCAAATTTAATGCTTTTTTAAAACCTTAGGCCTCATGACCAAAGTAAGAGCATGTTCAATAAAAAGTGACCAGGTTGTATGCTCCAAGCTCATTTCCTACAGCTCATAACCAAGTGGATTGATTCTAACCTGGCTATCACATCGCTTCTCTCCTGTAGTACTCAAATATTTTTTCCAAACACATATATTGTAAAATTGGAATTCTGTTTTTTAGAAAAATACATCTTCAATACAGACGCCGAATTTGTGAAACAAAAAAGGATTCCTCAAAGTTTATTATTCTAAAAATAGAATACTGAAATTAGACTGCAGGTTCCATGGGATTTTCTTACCAAGTAGATCTCAAATTTTTCATTAAAATAAAATGTAAAACTACAACTCAGAGAAACAGAACATATATTTCTGGCTTCAAAATACTGATTTTTAATTTTTTTTAAATTAAAAAAAAATATTTAGCATTAACTTTCAGGTTTAGCCCATTAAACATCAAATCAGAGATGTGAAATGCTAGAGGAAGCACAATTTGCATTAGCATCTATATCCAGAAACTGCCAAACTGCCCATTAAATCTACTGAATAAATCACAGAAAAAAAAAAAATGCCAAGAAGCGAGTAAGTAGGAATGACAGGCAAACAACCAAAGTGAAGATGAATTAACATGAAAGGAATGACAAAGGAAATCAGCGCAAAAGAACAGCAAAAAGCACTTCAAGTTAACCCAAATTTCACAATTTTCTGTTTGTGAATTGCATTTTCTCAGGTATGTATTTCCTGGTAATTTTTGCCTGCCTTAAGCATATGCATAACTAGCAGTCTTGATTCATTCAGCATATAATTCAAATTTAAAACAACAGTTAGAATGAGCCAAGATATTGGGTCTAAACAAAAACTCTAGTACACATAATGGACACAAACCAGCTGCCTAGAAAAGGACAAATCACCAGCACAATGGTCACCAGCAAATTAGTCTGTAAAATGAATAAAGATTATATTGGTCTAATTAAAATTATCTATCCACCTATAGATTTTGACCTTGTGCATTTCCCATACATATCTGATTACTGGGTTTCATTAGACACTAATTTAACTTTGCCAAATGGTCAAGGCTTAGCATTAAAGTTTGTTCAATCACATCTTCCTCCTGATGTTCAATATAGGAAAAATTACACGTGCATAAAAGGTGGCACACAGGTGCATTCTTCGTATGCTTAAATGTTCAAATAATACCAGACAACCCAGAAAAATCTGCATTTAGAGTCTGGTTTATGGGCAGCAAGTGAAAAACCTGATAAACCTTTTGTTTCATAAGTTGCTTGCATAAACGAAGCGATTGCAATCCTCAGATCTCTACTGTAAACGCGAGATGACATTAGATCACATCCCTGCTAATTGTAAGCCATGTTAGATATGTCGATTTGGCACCTCTGGCACGAAAAACTGGTCACTAGTACTTTGACAAAATTGAAGTGAGACTAAATGACAACTTATTCTAACGAGAAGACATCCCACATCCCCTAATTCTATATAATCTCACTGGTTCCAAAAATTAATACAACTCACATCACCAAGCAAGAGTCAGTGCTAGCTCCCTCCCTGGCACCAGCAAACATCTCCACTGTTTGACGATGAAAACGAAGTGGCTCATTTGTGTTTACAGACTGTGCACTGGGCGAGGGAGTTGGCATTAAACACTGCCCTTAACACACTTTAAAATGAATTAATTCTTTGAACACCATACAAAAGGAAGCAGGAATACTTACTAGTACAGAACTTCATTTGCTTCATGCCTTTCATATCTAACGGTTTCACACATCAGTCTGAAAGAGAAGGAAAAAAGTCATTTTTAATTATGATTCCTATCAGTGCCACAAAGATTTCTGTTTCTAAAGTTAGGCACCATTTCCATGTTTGCCTCCAGCACTTGCAGAAACTAACCATCAATTTAAAGCTAAACTGATTTTTAATTTAAGAGAATAAATTGTTAAATCTAAGCATTAAAGTTATTAGTTCACCCAAGATCAGATTTGATTTAGGACACTAGATGTAATTGCTCCCATAAAAAAAAAAAACTCTATAAAATGGGTAAAATGATACTGATCTCATTTTATAAAGTGATCTGATAAAAGTAAGTTGCTTTATAAGGAAACAATTCAGAATTTTAAAAATGGATGGAAATTTATGATATGTAACACTAATCAGAGATACCATGATATAAAAACTGCTCCCTTTTTCAAGTCAAGTCCAATAGATAAAAAAAGAAATTATGTTGCATGGTAAATCAATGGTTCTTATTTTGCTAAAATTCAGTAACTTAAAAATTGCCATGAGATTTTAATGTTGAAATCCCAGAGGGCTCAAAGTGGAGAGAATTTCCTGCAGGAAAATCCTCTGTCTAGAGGGGAGGATTAAAGCACTTTTGCATTCACTGTCTGCCTGACAAATGTGGCATAACAGAGAGCAACTATAATGGAACTTACCACGTATTAGGAAACACAATGTTAATTTGGTGTAAAAAATAAAAAATAAAATGAAAATAATCATGTCATTTCTGTCTCTTGTCTTAAGGAAACGGACCCCATAAATTACTGGAGGGGTGGGAAGGAAACAAACCCCACAGCCTCCCTTGGACTTTCTACAGCTCTGAAGCAGACTGCAAACACCAAGGCTATTTGACAGACAGTGAGACAGAGATTTGCCTAAGAGGCTCATGTGAACATTCAAATGAGGAACTATATTTAAATTTGGGAAAGAAATTCTCATTCCTCGCAGGATCAGTTATCAGAACCTTAGTGGACCAATGACCAGCTGCCCACAATGATATCCTAAGCGGACAAAAGAGCTCAAGAATTCCTGCTCAGGCAAAAAGCCTAAAAAATGTTGATCTGAGGCCTGGAAGAGTTGGTCTGTTTGACGTGACATTTAAAAGGCTTCTTATTGACGTTTCCCATCATTTCCTAAATCATTCATTTCAATAGCCAACAGACTGCTACAAAAGTTATCTTAGGCCTCATCTCTTTCAGGATTTTACTTATTAATTCAGCTTACTAAGAAATAATGCTTTCTACCCAGAAGTAGCAAGCTTATGATGGTATCCTGATTATTCATAAATTCCTAATAGGAAATTGAAATCTTAATTTTGTTTGCTTAAAAAAAAACAAAACCCAAACACACACACAAAAAAAAAAAAAAACCCACCAGAAACTTTTACTACCGTGGCCTTTTCCCCACCCCAGTATTTCAGATCTACTCCTTGGACCATCTTTGAGAACTTTTCTTATAGGCGTCTACATTGTATATAATTAAGCGTTATGTATCATATATCAATTTCAGCTAATGAAAAAATCTTTTTGCCTCCTGGCACAGAAAAAAAAAAAAAAAAAAACACACACCACCTTTCTGACCCACAGAACCTTCTCTTTTTCAGACACTGCTCCCCACCATAAAATTGGGTCTTGCCAAAATCCTTTACAGACACCAAAAAGCTACTGTCTGCTTCTGTCTCCTGTGTCCTCATCTTCTCTCTCTGATCCTCTGTTTTGAGAGGGAAGGGAAAAGCAGACATGAGGTTACTGGTAGAAGATACCAGAAGAAAAGTCATTGCTAGCAGTCCAATTTTAAAATTAAAATACTGGTCAAGAATAGCCTGTGCCCTGCTGGTCTGAAATGATGCTGGGCAATGGGCCATCTAAGAGCAGGAGTTATAGGAAACAGAATCACTTTAACAAGCGAGTTCTGTTCCCCTCTGAATTGGGAGCGAAGGAAGTACATTCTTGACAAAGTCACGCAAGTTCACCATTGGCACTGTCTGATTTTTACAGCATTTTGGTGCTGTTATTAGGACAGTAATAGGGGAGAAAATGACTCTTACAGAAGGTAGCCAAGTGTTTCACTTCTTGAGTTAAACTGGAACAGTCAAAAATTACAGTGACCAAGTAGTACAAACTAGATTGCTTCCTCAAATATTTGAAAAATTGAATTAGTTCTGGTCAATACTGATGTCTAATTTTTCCTCAAACATAATCTTTGTCTGCTTCCTAAACAAATGTAATAAATTCAAGATGAGATCAGCAACAAGCCATAAGGTAAGTTATTCACTACTAGAGGCTATATTTAATACACTATTTTTTAATGCATCTCAGAGGTTTTTGTGGCAGCCCACTGGCACAAGAAATGCTGTATCCGAAAGGATACTATAAAAGCTTTCTGTCCCACATCTGCTGGGAGCCCAGCCTTTTCCATGTACGGTACTGTAAACAGAAGCTCTCTTCTAGGAATTCACTGTGCTGGGAGATCGAGTTCCACACATTCCTCAGCAAGAACCTCATTCTGCACAGGAAGCCAAGAAGCACACATCAACATACCACGCAACCATATGTGCACACTTTGATCTTTGTAAATAAGTTAATATCAGTTCAACTCCAGCTATGCAAAACTTGATGTGCTAAAAGTCTTGCATATAATAGCATAACACAAAATACTTTAACTGGATGTGATTGTGTCCTCCTTCCAAAACAGAACTAATTACAGAGACTCCTTTGAAGTCAACATTCACATTGCAAAATGTGTCTGAAGCACTTTGGGAGAAAGAAAACCCTGCCTTTTATTTTCTCCAAATTACAGAATATTGGCTTGGGAATGTGGACTCTGACAGAATGACGAAGCAAGAGGCCAGAAATTAGAACTTAAACCAGCATTAATCAAGACAAAGTTGCTTCAGCATCTTCAGATGTGGCAAATGTTTGCAAACCTCAGGATGCAAAACAACAGTAATTCACCCTCTCTCCCTGTAGAGCACACAGGAGATGTGCTGGCCTCCTTCCGTATCTGCTAGCCTCACACCAATGTCCAAATACCCTTAGAAAACTCTGCTGTAAGATGTTTATGTAAAGACAAGTAAAACAATTACTTAAAAGTCAAACACAAGTCTTTAGATTTGTAGGAAATACATCTGGAAGTTTTTACTTGAATTTATTTGCTTCATGAAGCATTTTAATTAAAAAATATATGGATGACATTTATTAGTAATTTTTTATTAAGTATATCATTGGCATATGTAGTACATAATTTGTCTAAAACTTCCATGTGAAAGCAAGCACAAACTGAAACAGAAGCTGAATAACAGACTCTTCCCTCATGATTATTACATTACATAAATGATACAGGGATTTTCATTCAGGACTGGAACGTACTCTGTATGTAAAACATTTACTTCTAAGACCAAAAGTTTGAAAAGAAAACAAACAAATCCGTAATAGAAATCAGAAGGAACAAATAGGGATACACATATGCACACATACAAGGAGAAAGTGTTAGGACAATAATGAAGGGAAGAAACAGATGCAGCAACAGCCAGCTTTCAGTTTGAGGTAGGGTACACAAGAGTAGTGTGTAGTCACCAAACCTACCATTCCTTTGCTTTGTTAGTGCATTAACATATATGTGTCTTTAATGATAAAGTATCATACCTTAGCTGATGCTCTCTCAGATTAGACAAGGCTTCCATTCCATGTAAATAGGAATACACAATCTCCAAATCCTAAAAACATAAAGAAAACGTTGTTAGAATTCTCAATTTGGTACAAGCTGTTAAAATACTGTTTTTGCAAAGCATCCAGAGCTCTCCTAATAGGGTCAGCAGGGGTATTTGAAATAACACATTTACAAAAGGTTAAAGACATGTTATAGTAATACCTTGCCATTGGAACCTGACATGGGGAAGAATGACGGTATGTCCACATCAGAAAATACAAACAGAGAAACTCTTCTGCTTTTGCTGTCTTTACTCACGTCCAGGAAACAAGCCTAGTCAAGAATTCCAGTCAGCTACTTTGCAACTACCACTGTCCTGCTTCCCTGAGCCAACGCACCCCAAACCCTTCATCTATTTCATAAAGGAAGCTCATAGAAATGAGTCTTTTCATGTCCAGGGGAAAAGAAAACAGTATAAAACAGTGTAACAAAATACCCCATTGTATATAAATATTTATAAAATTGTATCCTTTTCAAATGGAAGGTAAACAAAAAGCTTAAACAAGAAAAAGGTAGTCACAAGCAGAAAATTATTTGCACTAGGTGATTTAAAAAAAAAATCATAAATACAATCCTAGTTACATGGCAAAGAGTTACATTCAACCATTGTGGACCTCCAATATCCAGATCATAAACCAACATTAATAAAGATATGAAAACAACACCCAAGGCTAAAACTTCCTAAGATGAAACCAGGGAAACACTAATGTCAGTCTAGAGGCTTTGCTAATGTTATACTTGAAATCATGACAGCACATAAGAGAAAACTTCAGTGCAGCCCACAACTTCTAGGTTGATTTAACTTTGGCTTATGGATTTGAGGCTGTTTCATCATCCATTTTTTTAAATGTGCTAGTTAAGAGACAACATATAATAATTGAAAACCATAATTCATAATTCATTGAAAACCAGAGCAGTGTCTCACAACCCCTAGCTGAGGCTGACAAAGTTGAGAGTAAACTAACGCAAATACCACTCTCATAACTTACTGTAACGAGATGTTTTCAAGTAATGGAATATATAAAAGCTATAAATTTATGAAAGATTTGGTCACTGGGAAATATTTGTGTATTTAAAATTAACCATGAAGTACAGAAATACTTCAGTTTTCAACACAATGAAAGAATGCTAGATATGGTATTTGGGCAAAGATGTTAGGAATGAAGTCACACAGAGAACTTAAGTAAGAAAAATAAAACTAAAATCTAGTTAAATACATTAAGTGTAGAAATGTTACTGTACTTGTTTAAACTATGATACAGATCAGAAAGGACATCAGCAGTCACACTCCATGGTTAAGAATAAATACATGTCTTTCATTCAGTATTGAAAAGAATGTCTTTTTCTCACACTGAAAAAAAGCATATATTCAGTTTGAAAAAGCAGAAGAAATGCACAAGTCCAAACGCTGAGATTTCACTTCTATTCTGCTCCGTCTGTTCCCTTGCCCTCTAGAGGCTTTGGTCCTCCTGTGAGGAGCAGGGGACACATCAAGGACAAAAGTAATTATGCATGGCTTGGGATGGAGGGACCTTACACATAGGCTTTGAAGAGAAAATACAGTAGTTGCTTGCCTTTTTACCTCTTTTTTTTATCCCTTTAATATACTAATAAAAGTGCGTAAAATGACATGTCTGCCAGAGTCAGTGACCTGCTCACTTGTCAGACAGGCTGGGGTTGAGCAGAGGCTCCCAGGAGCCGGCAGCGGGGTAAGAGGCAAGCCCGACTGTCCCAGTGGCACCGCTGCTGCTGATCCAGATGTGCCAGACTGTGGCATAAGCACCGGCCACCGTGGGAAGTTGGGAGTGGACCGCTGATGCTCATAGCAGTGGATTACATGGAATAGAACGTGGCCAGAAGGTGATATTGTAATTCGTTTTCAGCAAGCCTGCCTAACAACAAGCAGACACAGAACAGAAGGAGGACAGCCCTCTGCCACCAGCTTGCACCGAGGCTTCTCTCGACTGGCACAGATTTTACGTGCAGTGAAGGATTCACAGGTGAATAAGGAACCATTAAGGGTTCTGGCTTACTAGAATCCACAGACCTAGAAGTGCATGGTAAAAGGGATCCATGGACATTTGGTTTCCAAAACTGTTGGATGACCCAAACCTGGTGACCAAACCTGCAGATGTACAGAGCAGTAAAGAAGACAGGTTATGCTCACAGAGAAATGCAGCTGAAGTGACTCAAACCAGGGGGTATGTGTTTATTCTCTGAAGGGAGTCATTCTGACCAGTTTCACAAGCAACAGGCAAGGAAAGTTTAGGGAACACTTTAAAAAAAAAATCTTCAAAATATAAGCATACTTGCAAAATATTTGTAAATACAAGATCCCATACTTCCCCACACCAGGAACTGCAGATAGTAGAGCTCCTTGCCTCTCAAATCTGCACCTGGAGATCTAAAAAAGGGGAGTGGGAAGGAAAAAAAAACAACTAAAAAAAAAAAAAAAATCTTTATTTGTGCTTCCATCATGGCTGCTAGCTGCAGCAACACAGGGAAGATAAAGCTGAAGACATCTCATCTCAGAGAGAATGAAGGTGTTTCTTTTGACTTGCAAAAAAAAAGCAGCAAGAAAACACACCGGTGCTCCAGGCAGTGGGGTCCTATCAAAGCAAATAATCATTATAACACTGCAGCTGATGTGCACTGGCATTAAATCAGACAACTGTTTCCAAAAAGTGTGCTGCAGCCCGTACTTTAAGCTGTACCTTTCCAGAGGGTGTCTAGCAGGAAACAGCTCCCCCTAGCACCAAAAGCTTGGCGTTGAAATTTAAGTAACAACCAGCATCATTCCTTTCTATTAAATTCTCCATAATAGTGCAAGGTACAGAAAACTACTGTAGAGTTAAAAGAGCGCAATATATTTTCATATATTGCCAGTAGGCACTGCACACTTCCAGTCAGTCTGCAGCATTAAAGAGGAAAGCAATCTCGAAAACAATCCTTAAACTACAAAATTCAGAATCTCAAGTTATTGTCATTAGATCACCTCACTTTTCCATTTATCTGAGGAAAAACGATGCTTTACTTAGCAAACATACTCATTATAGAATATAAATAGCTGTTTCAACTTCTTCATTAAAAGTGAATTAATGGAATGCAAGAGTAAATATTTTGCTCAGTGTTGTAAAATCCTAAACAGATTCCAAATGGTTGAAAGGATGGTTTAATAAAAGCCATTTCCCAAAAATAACACACGTACATAAATTTAGGCATGTAAGCTATGAAAACCTTTAAATTTGATATTCTACACACTTGCCAAAAAGCTGAAGTTTTAAAATTCTCAGGAAAAGGCCTTTGTCTTTCAAGAAGGACATAGCCTGCCTATGTGATTTATGCCAGCTAAGTTGAGCAAAACCTTAAAGCAGCAGCTAAATTCAACCCCACTGTGACTTACCCAAACATTTCTGCTAGTGCACAGTGTCCCTGAGAGCTACCTCTAACTAATCCACAGGCTATATAAAAGCATGCAGGTGACAGCAGCAGCCCGATACTTTTTTTGGTGGCTGTTTTTACAATACATATACTCAAATTACCACAAGGTGGCAGACTGAGCCATCAAAACTTCAGAGAAAGTCATTCTCATACTTTAAAATATAACTTTGTAACATTTTATAAAAGTCAAGAGGAGCAATGCTAATCATTACCACTGGTTAAATGTTCCGCTACAACAAGGACTATTTATACAAAAGCACGGAGGAACCAACAACCTTCTGCTTTCCAGTCTTATCCAGTCAGCAGAATTAGGGAAAAAAAAAAAAAATAAAAAAAATAGCAAAAGCAATGCAAAGGCTCAGTTGATCTGGCTACAAGAATCAAGTTCTACACAAAGACTGTGGCAATGGCTTGAAAAAACATCTCAATGGGAAGTCCAAAACCAAAAATTAAATGCAAAGCACAAATTAGAGCAGTTTTTAAAGCATGTTTTTATTTAAATGAAAGCTAAAAGACTCAAATCTAATCTACGCTGAAATTTGTACTGCAGCCAAAGTCATATGCTTGTGTTGCTGAGTGCGGAGCAGCCCAAAAATTGTTTAATTCGGTGCTATTTCTTCATTTGTTTGTTTCCACAGTGTCAGCTGGCTCAGTTTAAAATTCTGACTGTACTTCAAAATCAAACAGGGAGACTCAGGTTTTAACACTGCTCAATTTCAGTTAGATCTGTAGAAACACATCAGTCTGCAACCTTTCTTCAACTCTTAGTTCTAATAAAATTCTGCATATGTTTATGCCTAGACATTTCTATCCATTTCACTTGTGTTTAAAATGTATTTGGCAATGACAGCTACACGAACCAGACAAACCCAAACCAAAATGTTGGCCCCAAATTCACACTAGCTTAATGAAGACATTTTTACTTTGGTAAAGTGATAGGCACATGAAAATTCACTGCTTTGGATGGGAAAAGTTAAACCTCTCTAAAAATCCTAGCCTTACGCTGGTTTCAGTCCTGGTTTGTATTACGGTGTGAAACTACAGGCCCAACGCAAATATGCATCCTTGCCGCAGTTAAAAAGCAAAATGCTGAGCTGAGAAACTCTTTCTCTCTTAGTGAGAAATTCACTCGTTTCTGTGAAGTGGCAAACAAGCGGAGAGAAGCTTTCATCTTATAATAGTTTGGTTTATTTTAGCTCAAAGGATAAAAATAAAATACAAGCTAATTCCTTAATTCACTCTCTTGGAGGACGAATTAAAAAAAAGGACCTTTTCAAAGCACCTGGTATTCACCTGAGGCTGAAAAAGATCCGCCTGCTGTTGTACACCAGGTTTTGAAAGGCTGATCTTTGTTAAAATAACCCATCTTTAGCTCACGTTGAGCCCAGCAGCGGCACAGCCGGCTGGGAGGAGAGGGCGGGTGCACCCGCTCCCCATCACACCCGGCAGCTCCCGGCCTCACCCCGCGCCCGGCTTTCACCGTCCTGGAAACAGGAGGTCCCACCTGTTCCCTCCTCACTGTCCTCCCGCCACCTCCTTCGCCCCAGGGAGAGCACCCACTCACAGGGACAGAACATCAAGCCTCTCTCTTGGCAGCATGAGGCTCACGAGGTCCTGTCTTGGAGTCACGGTGGGGAGAAGGTGGGACCTCAAAGCCTTCGGTGGGTTTAAACAGACCGTTAAAACCACTGGCAGGAAGGGAGGCATCTGTCGTTTCTATATGCCTGACTAAACAGTTATTTTAGCTCGAAGTGGAACTTCCCTTTTGTCTTCAAGCATTTTAATGGGTTTTGCCCCAAATCGTACTATACTAACAAAAGCAGCAATGCCAAGTTTTTCTTCCTGGTGAGCAACGAAGCCCCACTCAAACCCAGGCTGCTTAAGTCCTGCCTCTCTTCCCTTGTAGTTGCAGGATCCTGCCTTTTTCCCTTTTCTTCTCGCATCCAGCACCTGAAATCACCTGACTCTCAGCCACTCAGGTAGCTATACCAAGCACTTATATTTTCTTTTCATCCTCTAGCATTGCTTTAGCACCTGCCTGGCTGGCTGCCTGTACTGGCTCACTGAAGCCAAAGCAGTGCCAGCATCACCAAAAGAAACAGACTGGACTACAGCAACATCAACCCCATCTGGCTTAAATAGAAATTTCTGTGTCCACAGAAGAGCCATGTCTGCTCCCGAGTAGGTTTGTTCCCATCTGGTTCACACTAACATGCCAGCCTCCCACCAGCAGCAGCTCAGGAGACCATACAAGTTACTGCCTTCAGAGACAGCAGCCACTGAAGGAAAAGCAGTGCAGGCGGTGGGGAGAGCTATGTCAGTTGTCGTAGCCAAACCCACCTCCAACGGCAAGACCTTACTGTAAGGGTGACCTCACATCTTGCAAACATTAAGCTGCCGAGAGACAGGAGCAAAACCACAAAAACCTACTTACACCCTGACAAAAAAATCTGGTATTACCGATACCAAAATCCCTGCCACGTACACATGAAGATGAAGGATTCATCTTTACTTCCAGCTTCGCAGCAGTGGGAAAAAAACCTAAACACACTCACAGCGGCTGTGCAGGAGCATGCCCAGGTATGTATGCACTTATCAGTGAGCCATACCAAGACTAATTTGTTGAAGAGATTAACATGAAGTATTTGTCATGTACTACAAATTTTTTACATTCTTTTTCTTACATCAGGACCTTCATATTCAGGTGCAGGGGTTGGGGGGGGGAGGAGGGCACCACACAGGAAGCCTGCCAGAGTCCAACCTGTTACACTACAATTTTAATATAAATGATTCTTTTTAACTTCACTGTAAGCTACCACAGCATTTTTCTGAAAGCCATTCTTATTAGCATACATAGAGATCTATGGCTTAAAAAAACTAAAGCCTAAGTTATAGGAAACAATTTATTGACTCGATGCTGAACTGGCAGCTACACAGATATAAATGAAATATTTAAGTAAGTGAAATTAGATATGTCAAATGGCCCAAACTGGTACTTTTGTGAATGAAATCCCATGGGCCCTATTTTAAGGCTGAATATAGATTATGTAATTTACTTCTATAAATTTACCTGAAACAACTATTTCCTTTATATCAGCCTATTTTCAAGTATATAAAAAATTGTAAGCTATCAAAGACTAATAAAAGTTCATTCCTCAATGCAGAATAAAATTGCTAATTCTTAATACATTCAATTTCTAAGCACAGTCTAGGGTGCAAAGCTTGGTCTATCAGTTTTGCATAACAGTCAATTAGCATTTCCTTTAGCCAAACTTTAATACTGAAGTCTTAATCTTCAAACAGAAAACTTATAGAATCAGGTGGCACTACCCTTTCCAATCCTCTCACAGCAGGGCTGAAGAAGTTCCTGTCCTGTTCGTTG
This sequence comes from Numenius arquata, assembly GCF_964106895.1. NCBI lineage: Eukaryota > Metazoa > Chordata > Aves > Charadriiformes > Scolopacidae > Numenius > Numenius arquata. The sequence goes on along the minus strand of NC_133580.1, from coordinate 40,896,325 downwards.
TGCACATTTAGCAGTTTCAGATCCCGTTTGCCCTTCTCTACTCCTATGGGACCCCCAGCTTCCTGCCAAGAAGCAAGCCAGACCTATCCAGCCCAACACAGCCCTCCCCTTCCCAAGACGCAGCACCATCAGCTCCCAGACAAGCTGCAAGCCTGGAAACACAACATTCATGACAGATTCAAGGGGACTCAGCTCAGCAGAGCTGCTCTGATAGGCACCATCCATCACGCTACATTGCTATTATCATTTCTTCCTTTTCTTTTGCTTGGCACAGGAAAAATGTTAAAAAGTGGGAAGCAAGAAGCATTGGAGACAGGTGTGGAGCAAAGCCAGGTACATGGGTAGAGAGACAACTGACTGTAGTGGAGTAGCTTTACTGTCCCCAGTTTGCCACCCACCAGCCTAAGTCTACTTCTCCATAAACCTCCTGTTCCAGGCAATAGCTTGGCTTACCTCAAAACCACAGCTCTCTAAGACAATGATGAAGCGATTCAAAACTGAGGAGTTTCTAAAAACAAATACCTTCCTACTCATACTCCAAAGAGGTGACTGGGATTAAAAGGCAACTTTTGAACTTAAAAGTCTGTTGCAGCCAAATTAGTTATCTGAACTTCAACCCAAATCTGTTAACAGCCACTAAAGTTCTGAAAAATTTTACCATCTTAAACCTGTATGACTTTGCTTCAGGAAATTTATGACGAAACATGACTCCACAGCAACCAGGCATGACTAAGCTTGGGAATCAGCCTTCATCACAAGGGCAGTTTACAGGCCATCAAGCCAACCCAAGTCTTCTCTTCCTTTGCTTCAAGCTTGCTAGTAGGAAAGAAATATGGAAATTACACTGATCTCATCAAGACTTGTTGACACACAAAAAAATCGTTATTTTTAGCTCCACTGTGAGGAGGGTGAGGACATTTGTTCTGGGTTACGGGTGGAATTTTTAAACTGGATTAGAAACAGGAGGAACAGGCAATTTTAATCTGGAACTGAAGTACCCGCACATGAAGCTAATCAGGAACAACTCCAAAACTTCATAAAGAAAGAGGAGAAATCCCGTTTTCCTGGTTTGTCTTAACTGGGAGTTGTCCCAGTAGAGAACAAAAATATGCTTATCCAAAGTCTTCAGCTGCATTACTGCCTCTAAAATCAGAGGCCAGAGAAACACCACAGGATCACAGAAAACAGTTGTGGAAAAATTAGAGGTTTCAATGGGATACTTAATTTAGCCTTCCTGTCCTTCAAATACATTTTGTTTGTTTTGTGACTAATTTTCTTTTTAAAAGAGCTTCCCTCAAAAACCAATTTCATTACTTGTTTATTTTTGCATTTTAAATTTTTTTTCTAATGGGAAGTGGGTTAAAAACCTCTACTTCCATATAATGCCTCACAGATTTACATATAATAATGTAAACAGGTTTTAGTTTTCAATCTTGCCAGCAGAACCTGCTCAAATGTATAAAAATGATTTGGAAGGTTCAATGACCCACCCACGCTAACAGACTTTTAACACCAGCTCAAGATTAGTACAATTGATCCAACATACCCTGCTGGTCATAAAGCTTTTAGCAGAATGAAATAAAGAAATTAAGACATTCATGATTATAATCATCCTATAAGACGGGAATAAACGCAGAAAGGGTAGATGGGAAATTAAAGCCTGCCATCTCGTAGAAGTCAGTGAACAAACTAACGAGCATACGAAATTACAGGGTAGCGCTATGCATTTCTTTTCTGCTTTCCAGACTCTCAGAAGTCAGACAATTAAATGCTTAACACAAAAGCCTAAGTTCTGTAGTCAAAAATTCAAATGTTGGTCACATGTCCAAATGCAAACAAAATGGTTTCACTATAAAAGATCTCTCCTACTGACTGCAGAGTCCATAATTATGAAAGGCACTTAAGTTTTTCACCACTAAGAATATATATAATTGCCTTTTTGCACCTTTTCAATATTTATAGCCAACAGTTGAAGCTTCTATTAAATCTGTTCTATCCACTTTCACATTCATTGCACAAACATTCACATCTTTTGTTGCGGAGTTATGTCAGTTCAGAGGGGGTTTTCCTTTTCTTTTTTTTTTTTTTTTTTTTTTTGGTAATGCTAAAGGAGAGTCTCAAATTGTTTTGCGAGAGTCAGAGTCTGTTACTTTTTTCCATGTTTTCCAATAGCTATATGGAATAAGACTCAATGGCCTACTAAATGAAATATCGATCTTGTGCTAACAAATATATCAACTACTAAATACAGTGGAACTTATTTTTAAACAACTACTTGTACCAGAGATGAGTTTTATATAAGTTTATCCAAATACAGAGAACTACACTGATTGGCAGCTTTTAAGTAACAAAATTTGTTTAAAAAAAAAAAAAAAACAAAAAAAAAAAATCAGGAACAAAAAACCAAACAAGGAAAATGAACTGATACACAAGGGTCCTGGAGTAAACAGCCAAAAAGTAACCCCTAATTGGCACCTAATTGTAATGATAGAAGTGTTTTAAAGTACCTCAGCCTAGAGAACAACATCAGGAAGAGCAACCAGGATGGTCTGGAAAAGGAGACCATATTATATTAGGTGGGGTTGCCTACTGAAAAACAGGTTAGCAGTTAGCTGTGCTTAGAGGATTCCCAAAGAGCCATCAGAGCAAGATTAAAATATGACAATACTCAGATACTTTTGATACTATTTTCCTTGTAGTGGGCAAGAGCAATCTATTTTCTGAAAAACCTTAATTTCTATAAAGCCTAGGTCACGGTACTTCAACATCACATCCAAGAGGTAATCACAGCTATACAGGATTCCTTCTTCAAATACAGCATTAAAAAGGTTGTGATGATTTAAAAATTGCTCACAAAGGTTTATAGTATACTGGTCTTCGTAGTGTACCAGATTTGTTAAATGGGGCAGGTATTCCAAATCATAATCAAATAAGTCACGGTGAAATTAAAGAGCTGTCATTTGTCAACTGACCTGCAGTAACTGCTCATGTGAACATTTTAAGCTTTCCATTGCAAGCACGGGTTTTGAATTTAGCAACAGGCTAAGGCAGCAATGTTGTTTGGCTGAGGAAGGGGTAACCCAGTAAGCCACCTCTGCACAATCTCCAGCGATCATATGTCTGCATCTGAAGCTGCAACCGTCCCAACGGCTCACGTTTCATCTAACTTCTCGGGAATACCGGCATTTTACCTTGTTAAAACAAGACCTTGGAATTGGTTTCCTCATGCCATTGGGACGGAGGAGCCTGGCAATGAGTCACCAAGGAGGTTTCAGCACTGTTCCGAGTGCTGAGCACCATCATGCTCCACCCTCTGCTTGTAGCATTTCTCCCTTGCCAAGCAAAAAAAACCCAGAACCAACCCAGAAACACAAACATCGCCCTCTGGCTGAGAAAAATCAGTTCCCAAGAACAATTCAATCCCAACCCAGCTAGCAACATGCTCATTTCCAGAATCGGCCAGAGCATCAGGGCCTCCTCCACTTTGTAAACTGGGATTTTCTAGAAGCTCCCAGTGCCAAGGGAGACCCCAATCACCCTCTCCAGAGGTTACTTGTTGCAAACAGCCACCATCGACCCAGGGTCGAGCCAGTAAGGAGCACTGGGCTGCAGCTCCCTGGCTTATTACCATGACAACTCACATCCAGAAACAAAAGAACCAGCACGCGTTGGAAACTGCACTCTGCCAGAACTCGCAACAGAAATATCTCAGTAGTACTATAATCAACAGAAAATACAGTGAGTTATTTTCTATGGCTGGCCTACAACCATTTCATATTGCTGGCTTACAACCAACCAAAGCAAAAAACACAAAACAAACAAAACAAAAATAAAGTTTGCCTTTCCAACCACGGAGGCAACAGCAGGTATTAGCTGAAGTAAAATTGCACCGTTCCTTTTTGCTTTGGGCAGTTTTGATTTTTTATTTAAGAAAAAAAAGTGTTGCGCAGTTTCTTTATATTTATGAATCAAAAAGGCAGATACAATACAAGCATGAGGAAAGGGGAGAAAAGATTATACCACAGCTAATTTCAAAGTTTATTCCCCAATATACATCTTTTTATATTCATGTGTTTAAACAAAACATTAAGATTCATTTAGATAGATACAATCTTTCCCACATTCAAATGTACAACTCCTCTTAGTTCAGCTTATACTTTAAACAAAAACTTTATAAACTGATTTCATGTTTTAAGAAGAGATAGCAAAGAATCACGTTCATTTATTTTTTTTGGAGCAGCTGAATTTACAGCAGCATATTTCAGAGCATTTCTTCCAACAGAAATTAATCTTACTTGAAGCATCAATGGTAGGTCACATGAAAATTATTCCCAGACCATCAAATAAATGATCATACTGAAGTAAGTATTTGCATGTCAAATCAATCCTCACCCAAAAATTCAGCTCAAAAGCTGCTAGTGGTCACATCCTCCCAGAGCTGGGATTACTCTGCTGTGCAAATGAGGCAAACATTAGTAAAATGCTAAAGTAGTTTCCACAAAATATTCTCTAAGGCTAAATTTATTTGTTAGCTCAGCTATTTCCTGAAACAGAGGCTGTGTTTAATAACTCCAAATTTTTATCTTCAGGGATGGGGTTTTTCCTTCCTACAGGCAACGGTAGGATTCTGAAAGTGACCTGAAGTTCTTTTGGTTTTTTTTTAAATATCACTTGGGGATGAATCAATTGCTATATCTCAGATGAAGTTACTGGAGACACTGCTCTGATCTAACTTGAGCAGATTTTTGCACTCTCAGAAGCAGAACACCAACCACTTAAGAAATTTTCAAGTCAAATGGGGAAACACCTATAGAGCTCAAGCATCTGTAGGGTTCCAGTGGTGGTGAAGCATGGCCCCTCTAAGGTCACCACCCTGTGACCTAAACGCAGCTCTGAGTATGACCATAAAACAAGATGGAAAAACCAAACTAACAGCTTTCCATTGCCGAATGGGCTGGACTTCCTCTCAGGCACAGGGAGAGCATCCGACACCTCCGTGAGCCAATCCCCTTGTCAAAGCCACCTCCTCTTTGACTCGGGCAAATGCTCTGACCCTTTCACAGTCCAAGTCCAACAAGCAGAGGTCACGTGCATGCCCGCAGCCAGCCCACGTGCGGCTGGCCCGGCACGAAGGGCACGTGGGACCACCCTGGCTTGGTGGCAAAGCAGGCGGATGAGCTGGGTTCAGCCCATCTGCTCTGCCTCTGCCTATTAAGATGAAGTGACAAGGAGCAGCTTCAGCTGATGTAACGGATCACTGCCCTTACGGGGAAGGACTCGACTCTTGGTTCGGTCTTACCCGGCACTGAACCCACAAGGGAAAAACATCAGGAGCAGCACTGAAGCTTAAAGAATATAAGAGAAGTCAGACAATGAAACTTCACTGGAACGCTCTGCCAGCCCCTAAAAAATCCCTTCTGGAGGGAACAAGCCATTCAAACTGGTTTAGCTGTACTGTTAAACCCTACTCTGAGGGAATCTGGAAGCACCCTTTCTCTTTAACATCCCCTATTAGCAGCTCTAGGTGGCTCTCTCTCAGCACTTTGAAATCCCTTTCATCTCATCACACCTGCTGAAGGGATGCATCAGATCTAAATTCACTTCTATGCATCAGACAGCTCAACACCAATACCTAACACCTTCATTGTTTGTCTAATCTACAACTCTATGCCTTACAATCCTGCATTTGTACCCGGGGTTACAGAGATGGTTGTAGGGTCATGATTTTCACTCACTGTCACACACACGAGATCGCCAACAGGCTGGAAGCTGTGAATAAAGCTGACATATTGCTTACTCCATTCCCTGACTTGGCTGGCTCTGTATTTTTTGTTCAGTAACTTTACCAACAACCGTAAAGACATAGAGATACTGCCAGACATTTCTTTGTGACCAGGGGCTTTGCGGTTAAGAGCACAAGGCAACCCAATAGCCATAACTGCTTACAGCTGGTCTACGAACTGCCTACCAGAGTTTAATTTCTAATAACTGCTAATGAGGTATCTGGCTGTCATGTCACAACTGATTTTTTTTATTTATTTACTGATGTTCAAGAATGCCCCTCCATTTGTTATACTAGTTCCTCCCCCACACTGGCCCCAACAAAGACAGACATTTACAAGTCTGCGGGTGGTGCAGCTGCCAAAGGACCAACAACAAGTGGTGTGGGATGGAGAAACCAAACACACCGACACATGAAAACCCTGTCCACAAGACAGCAGCAGGCAATCTTAGAATTTTAATCCGACCCATATTAAAGGGAAACAGGTTTTTCAACTTCCACAGTCTTTCCAGAGCGGTACCATATGCCATACGCTTTGCTTAGTGCAAGTAAAAAAAAGGGTTAGACATATAACACCGAATTCCTCGTGCATAATAAAATGCATACCCTCGGTTTCATAACAGAGTATTTTGGCCCAGATCTTAAGCATCGTTATTTACAAACTTTTAAACCAAGTCTTGTTATGGAACAGCTTACCGGTTGTTTCGCAAACCAAGATACTGTTATCAACTGATAAGCAAGCGTCATTTGTTCCTAAACACTGAATGCATACTTTCACAGCAGCTCAAAATCGTGTGTTTGAACTCCAAAACTGGACATTAAAACTATGCACATTCCTTGTTAGAGATTACTGCTTATCTCCTGAATTTACCATGGAGTCTGATGACTCACTTTAAACACTAAGAGCAACCCCAAGCAGAGCTCAGCTGAAGGGGGCAGTGAAGGGTGGTGTCCCTCCCCAAAGCGCTCCGAGGGACAATAGGTGTGAGATGGGAGAGATCCCATGGCTGCCCCGCAGAAGCCCTTGCAATGCCATTAGAAACCCAGCTCTCCACAGGTTTGAGCACCATGTCAGTATCAAAGCATTCCTAAGTGCACTGAGAAATATCACCGACATTAATTACCTGCTTGCAGCGCCCTGGGACATCCTAAAACATGAGAAAAACACAAACACCTTTCCGCTCCTTTTCCTGAGTCTGGCACAAGAACATCGGTGTGACAAATGCGATTTCAAACAGCAGTGAACATTTCCTGAAGATACAGTAGCCTAGGATGATGCTGGATGACAAGAAACAGGAGACCCAGGCAGAAGCACTGCCGTCTCCTTCTCCAGGAGCCAGGTGGTAGCCAGGAGGCTTATTCCGGGAGCACCAGGTGGGACTTTGGGCTGCACTGTGCTCAGCAGCACTCCTGAGCTTTGGGCACAGAGGAAGAGGGAAGATTAGCAATAGCCTGACTAAAAGCAGAATACACCTACAAAGGCTGGGCATGGTGACTGAGGCAAATCAGCTCTCAGGCTGCAGAGGACTGGGACAGCAAGGCACGAGGACACCACGCCTGTGGCATGTGGCACAAGCAACCAAGATCCAGGCTGCCTTGTTATTAGCCTTGGCCTCCACTAGCCTTCCACTGATACCAGTAGAGCTAATTACTGTTTCTGATCTCTGCTCTCCAGCCCCACTGGGAAGGGCCCATTAAATCAGGAGCCTGGCAATACCCTCAACAGCCTCCATAAGTTTAGACAGCACTTCTCTGCTGGCGAAATAAGCCACAGAAACCCTGGAGAGTGAGGTGCAGAAGGTAGATCCACAGGGAATTGGTTCAGGAACAAGACAGCTGGATCGAAACTGGCTCTGCGGAAACCCAAGGTGTCTCTGCATCCTGCTCGCTGCCTCCAGGTCCAGAAACATAGCTTAGGAGTGACTCACACCATCCCAGCATCGTCACAAGCTTTCCTCAGAGCATGCCTGCTGCCTCCACATAGTGCTGTGTCTCAACTAAAGCATCCGGCGGGATCTGACCTCTCTTTGAAAGATCACCACAGCACGTGTAATCCAGATAACAACTGACAGGGAAGCCTGTAAGGGTTGAGACTTTCTCCTTTTAAAACAACATCCTCAGTTACATTTAACACCGATCATGGTTATTATTTTTAGTGTCCAACGTAAAAGGTGGCTCGTCTGCCGGATTTCATCTATCTAATCTGCAAATGGTTAGTAGCCTCAGGCAAACTGTCTAGTTCAAGAAACAGTAGTCAGACTGTAAACTTTTCATCTGCAATGGGTGATACCATTACAGTGGTTTCAGGTTATAAACTCATTGTTTCTACATACAGGACCCATGCACTGCTGCCAAATGCAGTTCCTAATTTGTCACGTTAGTTGCTCTGCCTTCCTGTCCTCACCAGCATTTTTAATCCATTTCACTAGTTCCACGTTTTCATAGAGATCTAAGGTTTTTGCTCCTTCACGAGCCTAGCAATTGCTGTAGACTGGCAAATACGTCAACAATTTATTTTTTCCTTAGCCTTAATTCTAAGAAATTAATTCACTACGTTTCTACTACATTCTCTTCTATATTTTCACTAATACCAGCATTTAGCCACAGCAGGCAGACACATGGTTGATGGCCAGCATAAAAATGAATTAGAGACCTCAAAGCAGCTGCTACAGGGCAAAGAGCCCTAAAAAACTACCGGGGAGGAAAGAAATTGTCACCTCTCTTGGCAGTCTCAGATACCAGAAAAAGACTGAATGAATGCAGCAGCGGCTCCAAGGCCCCACACATTTTTATGGCCAGCCAAATCCTGCAAAATCTGGTAGAAGTTCTACGTAGGTTCCAGCTGTACTTTTAACTAAAGCTTTTTGGCACTTGCGAAGGCACGGGAAGCAGCCAGGAGCTCTAGAACAAGTACATCAGCTGGATGTGTCCATGAAAATAATCAGCAATGCAATAGTTTTCTTGAAAATTCTTTATATACTTTATGGCGCTTCTCAAACAGGGGATCCCACAGCTTCCTCCCCTTCCTTCCTTCAAGTGCAGAACACCAAGACTGCACTGCTCTTCCTTGATATTCTTCCACAACTGAACTAACTAGAAACAAAGCAAAATTTGGCTGTAGACCACTGTCACAAGCAACAGATTTAAGCTGTCTGCAGTCCACATAACACCTTCACTCTACTTGGGCCAAATCCTAATTGCTCACTTACATTTAGTACGTACAGTGGCCCAAAACTTGCCTTGAAAAAGCATGCAGTTTGGGGAAACCTGCACTCACTAGTGTCCTTGGCTCCCTCTGCTAAACTGAAATTCTGCCCTGGAGAATTGGGAAGGCCTTTTTGCAACCTCCCAGGGATTACTTTAGGATCGCAAGCTATGTACTGATACAGCACATGTACTACGTGCTCTCTTCTGCCAGCTCTGCTCTGGTGGGTACTGTACAGATGAAAGACCATGCTGACAGACAGAGACAGTTGCTCCTCAAGTTTCCACAGTAAGTTTTCCCAGAGGAGATTCTCCAATGTTACAGCCATGATGTAAGCTGGCTCCGTACAGTTGTCTCACCCAGAGGTCAGTTCTGTAGTTCTTTGCCATTGACTTGTGCTCCCCTTTGTGCTTCTCGCTATTTTTTTTTTTAAGACTTATGAATTAATTTAAAAGTCAAGAACGGCAAATGCCTTGTTGTGTGGTTTTTGTTGTTTGGGGTTTTTTTGGTTGTTTGGTTGTTTTTTTAAAGCACTGAAGTAGCACGTTTTCATTTTAATATATCAAGAAATCATGGATTTCTACCCCAATAACCTGAAATTACAGCGCAGTTTCCTTTCAAGGATATCTTGATTTTCTTTCCAACGGCACGTGAAAAAAAGTCTGATCTCATGACTGAATGCAAGAACGCATATTCTCTGAAATTATTAACTTGCCCTGTGAACTGAGAGAAGGTACAAGCTGAGTAAGAAGTGAGAGGTTGGCTATTAGAGGTTAGCTATTTACTAGGTTAAGGTTACAGTCACACACAGTGTGCTTAGGGAGCACAGCTGGCCATGGAAGTACATGCAAAGACTATCTGCCCTTCAGTGAACCAGCTGTTAACTTTAGGTAGTTTAGGGTCAACAACATATCCTTAACTATATCTTGGGGATAGCGGGGGAGTTGGGCAGGGGGCTCCCTTGGCATTTGGGGGAATGGTCACAGCACTGAGGGTGCAGGGATATCACAGGACAGCTCTACGCTTAGACGACTGTAAGAAAGTCTACAGGTCCACTTTGTACTGTGCTATCCAGAGCTTCCTGGAGTAACTTCAAAAATATTCAGTGCTTTGGGAATTAATTACATCATTTTTATATTTGAAGCAGTGGAATAAAGGCTTTTTTGAGCAGCGATGTTGTATAATAGATCCTTAGGTATTCCTCCTTGTTAGGCTTTGGCGATACCTGAGCACCTTGTGGCATCAGTATGGTCTCACTTGGTAAACACCTGAGTTTATGTAAAGCCAATCAGTCAGATTTTTCTTGTGAGTGATTTCAAATTCCCAAGGGACAAGGGAAGGGGAACAAATACTGTATTCAACACTGATCCAGAGACATACCCAAAGAAGAAAGGACAAGTCCCAGTAATAAACTAACTGAGCTGCAGCAGGCCTCATTTCACAAAGACTTTTCAAAAGTTATTTATAATACTCTTTTTGATTCAATTAAAGCTAGGAAGTCTTAAAAAAGAAAAATTACAGAAGTAATTTGAGCAGAATTATAAAGGTTTATCAGCAACAAAAACTTGGCTTTAAGCTTGATTTTATACCCTGACAGAAAAAACACCCTCAGTAGTACACTAACAGCTTTACAAGAACTGATTAAACTTGCAAACCTGAACTAAAAAAGTTGAAAGATAATTCAGAGGAGAGAGATAGTAACAGCTAAGGTTGACAAAAGGGCTAGTTTTTCAAAAGTACATATCAAACAAGTGAATCAAGGACCCCATCTTTTATTTCAATACATTTATTCTTTTGATTGATGAAAGAAGGCTTTTGTACACAACCTGTATCTGTCTCAATTTTTGTCAGTTATGAGCTCACAAGCTTAGTTTTAAACCTATTTGACAGCATGGAAGATTTACAACAGGAAGGAAAGAAATCAAGAAATACAAAGAAACTGGAAGCAATGAGCTAAAGGGCTGGGAAGCACACAGAAGGCACAAGTTGGGAAGATCAAACACTTGAAAACACAAATATTTACACACATTCTTTATGCTCACAGAATAACTTCTTTTTAAAAATTAAAAAAATTGTCAAGTATTTCATACCAAAACAAGTGACCTGAAACAGAAGTTCAGCTTTTCCAGGCTTTCTAAATTAAAGTTAATATTTAATACCAAGTTTCCCTTAGTACAGCTACTAAAAGTGAGTTATATGTTAGCAAATCAGAGTACCCTTCTCGCTCTCAAGTCATAAATATACTTTTATATCACCTCCAAATAAAAGACGACGTCAAGAAAAAGAGAGCTTTGTTAGTTTTTAAGTAAACACAGCTTACCCAAATTCTCAGATCTTGTAAAAAATTATGGTTAGATCTCCGATAGATAACATTTTGCCCAACAAACAAGGAAAGGACTAGCCTAAGGTTTCACTCTTGGCTCTCATGGCGAGCTGGCAGAGGCCTCGGGCCGGGGGGGGCTGGAGAAGCTTGAGCATTTGGCAATGGAAGACCAAGAAGTCAATATCTGGCTGTCTGACAAGACAATTTTCTGGCTGTAATCTCATTCTCTTAAGCAAATTAAAACAACAAAAAAAAATGCTCCCATTGCCCTTCTGGTTAATGGCATTTCATTCACTTCAACAGCCTGCTGTTTGAGTGCTTAATGCAACTATTACCAAGAATAAGTTTTATTTCTGACCTCAAGCCAGCAGAGGAGAGTCTCAGAGGCCTGGAATGCATTCAGAACACTGAGATGGCTCACATGTGTCCAGATTAACTCCTGGAGTATGTTTTGTTGGTGAGCGCATGCTTCACTAAAAACAACATACACCACATATGGAAAAAGGTTTATGGGTTGACAATTTATCCAAAAAACAAAAAAAGTCCTGACCAAGGAGCATCGTGTAAAACAAACAAAGGCTTCCTGTATTCACTATTCACTTGACACTAAAAAGCATCCTAAAATAAATCTGAAGCAACAGCAAAATTTTGAAAATTAAGTAATTGGAAGAAATAAGCTGAAACAGACTTGCCACAGACAGACACTGAACAGCTTTCATTTCTTCACAAGAAATATTCCACTGCCTCTTGGTACCTGCCTCTGGCGTCAACATGTTTATTCAGAATGTTGTATTAATGAAAGGCATGAGGAGGCAAATCAAACAAGCCCTTTTGGTAAGTACAAATTTTTCAGCAAGAAGTGATACCATGTAATTGTCTAAAGTCCTGGATGCCATTAAAGAAGAAATGTGTTACTGTACAAATAATTTTGACATTACTAAAATACTTGATTTAGCCTTGCAATAGTTCACAGTTTACAAGCACCCACAGTGAAGTATAGAAGACACAATAAAATGCCTGCACTTTTTAAAAGAAGCCTGTTTTGTGCTTTTTTTTCTTTTTAACATCTCTTACACTAACATATCACCAGTGAATCCCACAGTTACTATGTTTTTAGAAGGTTCCATTTCAGGTCAGTATCTCACAAAAACTACTTAAATATTTATAAGCTTTTTACACAACATGGAAAGCAAAAGTAACCAAATAACCTCTTACTGCTAATACATCTGGTCGCCTCCCCTGTTTCCTACTTCACCATTAGAATCCCGGGAAAACACAGTAACTGTTTTGAGACCAAGCACAAAGACATCCTAATTATCAGAAATCCCTCAACAAGCCCAAGCTGCAGAGCAAGATTAATAGTCACAAGACCCAGAGATTAATCTATTTACCAAAGAATCCATGCAACAAAGCAGTCTAATACTAAAAGATTACTGAAGCGAGATTTTCAACAAGATAAGAAGGGTGAAGAGACCTAAACAGTGCAAAACATCTCCCTAATAATGGCTGCTTCTAAAAACAAAAATATGTTCCAGAAAAAAAAGATATTACCTTTCTGACTTTTAATAAAAATGTCTCATTTAAAAAGCCAAAATCTCTAAGATGGGTTAAATGAAGAGCCAAAATTACTATGAACACACTACAACATAAGCCAAGTAACAAGCTGACCAGTGAAGTAAGTCCTTTGTTTTTAATTACCTCTACAGTTCAAGAATGGATGCCAAAAAAAAAAAAAAAAAAGCCTTACCTGACTCCCACACCCCTCCCCGAAAAAAATCCCCTACTTGGAACAGCATGTTTCAAATCAGTAAGCTAAAGCCAAATTTTAATTGAAATTAGATTTAAAAAAAAAGTCGAAAACTCTAACTGTAAAAACATTATCTATTCAGTCTATTCCACAATTCAGATATGGGATTCTCTCCCAAAAGCTATTAGAACCATTTTATAGGGAAAGAAAAACAACCAGTGTCAGCCCTAGGACACGAACTTTTTACTAAGATTTAAAAAAGTTGATCAACTCAAGCTAGCTGAGCACAAAGGCGGCTCTGAGGTACCCAGACTTGATGAGCGCCTGCAAGCCAGCATCACGGCTCAGGCTTCCAAATCCCAGTTCAACAGAAGGTGGCACAGTGAAATTCAATAACACGGAACCTGGAACAAGATAATTCAAACTAGAAGTTTCAGGGGCTATTGGAGCCTTTGTTGTTTTTCTTGTAGATTTGTAATAAATAAACATGCTGTCAGTTTACCCAAAGGATTCAGAAAATCTTACCACTTACACAAGGAGCAGGCAGCTTTCAAAAGCCTCATTCACATAAGTTACAGGTACACTACAGAAGATGCCCAGAAGTCCCTGTATGTCGACTGATCTTAACACATACTTGATTATTTAGTCAGAAACTTGCACTTGCAAAAATTTTAAAGGTATGTTCTTAAGAAAAAGAGTATCTCACATCAAAGACCTTAAATCAACCTAGAAGCATTGCTGTCACTTGAGTTTGCACTGAAAAAAAATGCTCACTCTTAATGTTCCTATTATTCACTATTTTCCATTTAGTAATTTTTTTTTTTTTTTTTTTTTTTTTGCATTCGCACAACATGAGCTAGATGGGAAACACCTTACAGCTTCTAAGCACACAAGGGAACGAGGGAAGCACACGCTGGACTGAGCTGTATTCCCCGCTTCACGGGCTGCCGTCTTTAAACTGACACCATCGAATGCCTGACCGAAACAGGATGGGGAAAGAGGTCCTGTCTGCTCATCCACAGACTGTCAGGCACCCATAACAAAGCTCAAGGTGCTCTCCTAAGCCTAGGAGAATGCTGTCATGAAGACAGAAATCCTTCTTTCCCATCTAGGGCATCCAACAGAAGGGAAAAACGAGGATGACAACAGAGGGATTAACAACCTATCACAGCTCCCAAATTCCATGCTCCAGTTTCAGAGGCCGGCCAGCTGGTCACAGATCCCAGCGGAGCATTTCCTAGCTGAAGAAAACTGTACCACCAGACAGTGCCACCCACTCCCCGCTGTGCCCTCAGCAATCCTCTGCCCCAGTGACCCGGTGAGGATGGCACAGAAATACCTGCTAAAAACCACGCTGCACCCCAACCAGGGGAGCCCAGGCAGATATCCCACCTGGGGGAGTCTATGAGTAGAAGGCATTCAGTGGTGGAAACGGAGTATAACAGGGCAGAGAGTTTTCCCTACATACTGAACTTATTTAATGTTCAGACCTCCATCACCAGAAACTGCAGACTGTGGAAACAGATGTTTTTAATGTAGCCAAACGTTAAGTACGATACAAGAATCCACAAGTAAACTCAAGGCTATACATTATAGCTTAAATTGTCAGCACTGATAACTTCTACATTTACACCACACCTAACTCAAGTTTAAGAGCAAGTTGTACCAGCCACATCCTCCCTTCCTTTTTGTGTTAAATAATTATCTTTAATAACGCTTTTATAGTAGGCCTTGGTTTTCCCACAGTCTCATTAACCTGGTGACTTGAAAACAATAGGGCTTCTTACATGCAAAGACAGAGGATGCAGCTGCTTCCATCTATAAATAAGATGTTGTTGTATCAGATGTGACTGCTATTGTTTCAGCAGTCCATCGGTTACATGAGAAGATTAGAAGTAAGGGTCAAGGTGTATTTCTTTTCCCCTTTCTTTAAATTGAGAGAACCACTATCTTAAAAAATAAAAGGACCAAAAAGGTGAAAAGAGAAATACAATGGTTTATGCAAGTGACCTCCCATACACTCTGGCTTCTTGACATTAGACAAACCTGAACAGTAACAATGGAAAACACTAAACAGTGGAACTGGATTTTTATTTTAACATTCATTTATCAGATTATGGAGCTGTCATGTTCTGTACATCCAGCAATACTTTAAAACACTTGTGGGGAAAAGTAAAACTGAGCTTTCATTAAGATTTTTGTAGCTGGAAGGTCTATCAGTACATACTTGTATTTTAATCATACCTCAAACATTCAAGGAGGATATAGAAGAAACATAATATAAAAGCCTGTATTACCAGCCAACCAAGATAGGAGTACATTTTAGTAGGAGCATGACTTTAGGAAGCATTTAACATATATCACACTCTAAACCAATCTGTAGGTACCCAGTATTTTGGGCTCACCCCCAAGTGACCAAAAGAAAAAGGGAGACATGAGTAGGGGAGGACGAGGAAATCCAAGTGCCCAGTTTCTGAAACTGCATCTGAAGGAGACAAGGACAGATCCCAGTGCCATGAACAGCAGGGGATCCACAAACGAAGAGGGGGAAAGGAAGAAAGCCACTACCTACCCTCATCAGATACTAAAACCTCACTGATCCATGTCAAAGACTTCCTCTCTGATGTACATTTTTTTTCCCTGATGACACACATTTAGTAATACCATCCACTAATCCAAATTAGTACTATTATCAGCTAAATTACATTAAAAATACTTTGATATCCCATCAGCATCTTTAGCTCATAAGAAAAACCTAAATTATGCTTTTAAGAAAGTGTATCAAGACAACAGGACTGCACTGGCTACATAGTTAAGCCCACCACTGGGATCTGGCTGCTCCACCTGATACTCAGGACCTGCTGGTGGCAGAGGATTGTTCTGCTTTGGGAGAAGAGCAACGCTTTCCTTCTCCAAAGGCTTGTAGACCCTGCACCAAGGTGTCTTCTAGCTCACTCTTCCCAGCAGTTCCTACCAGCCAGGCTACTACAGTGGGGGTGCACCTCAATCCCCAACACTGGTACCCACAGAGAAACTGCACCCTGCAGAAGAAAGCAGTCCCATCTTTCAAGATGCATCTATAACACAGTCTGCCGGGCAGGCAAATACATTCCAGCGGGCTACAAATTCAGGGATACTGGAGTTAAAAAAGACTGTACCTGTCCTGCGCAGCCTAAAATTAAGATTTATATTATCTATTTTTATATACACATATACAGAAGACAGACAGATAGACATTCCTGACAAGCTTAATACAACCTTTGGTGGTTTGTCTGTACTGAGATTCATAACTCTAAATTTGCAACAGTGTTAAGTTTTGCATTCTCTGCCTGGACTTGAAAGGTAGAGAAAGAAAAAAAAAAAACCACAATTAAAAATGGGGATAGTGAGAAGAGTTTTCAGAAGCACTTAAGAAGGAAACAAGTTGCAGTCAGAATGAAAACGGTAAGCACATCTCACAGAGTAAAAGCACAATCCAACAGAAACTAGAACATGCTTAAAACTTAGTGGAGTTGTTATAAATAAAAGGAACAACAGCTAAGAACACAACTTTGTTTTTCTTTTTACTGTCAAAAGTTTATATATGTTATGTTGGAAGAAACTTTCTCTTTTGTGCTTGCTAGCAGGAACTCCCTATTTTTACACTCAATACTGTCACAAGCTTGCAGCATCAAGTAGTGACTCTTTCTTTGTGTCTAGCAGAAGAAAGCGACTTCCGTCAAGAGTAACTAAGTGGAACTCAGTATTCACCAAGTGCCTTACGCTACTCTTCAGATAACTAACTTGCATGTTTTTATTAAAGAAACGCATTAGAGACTGTTTACAGCAAATTGTGCTGCCTTCATACACATTCATCCCTCTGACATGTTCAAACTAAGGAGCAAGCCTAGATTCAAAATTAAACAAACTGCACCAATTCACACAGTCCCAGACTACTGATGATCTAGTTCCCTCTTAGTCATGGCCAGAACCATTTGAAAATCATTTTTGTGTTGAATCACATCAGTCTACAAACATCTGGAACTATAATTAAAAATCCCATCTGAAAACAGGCTAAGTCACTTATTAGCTGCTAAGAGGATATGTTACACACACTTACATGATGCAACATGTATTATTTAAGTTCTCAAACCATTTTTGAGAAAGGAATCTATTTTTCCAATTCTTCTTAAAAAATAACATTTGAGTACCAATCAATTAAAGGATTTCAGTGACTTGAAACAGCTTCCAGATATATTAAAAAATAGCATACAGTAGCTACACAAGCTCATCATATAGACAGCTGGGTAGTCAAACACATTGACTTACAGCAATGTGTCAAGAGACTTGACATTACAAAATTAATGTTACTACTTATTTATTATCTGTATTAGGTACTACACATAACATGACTGAGCTGAATATCTAGAAGTCTTTTTGCATGACTGTTCCTGTAACAAGGCCATGCATAACATTCTCATTAGAAATATGTCCAGCTGTCCAAATCTAAAGCTGCCAGGTGACTTCTGGACAGGTTTTAACATAGCTATTTCTTGTGTCCCAGTACAAAGCAACTCCTCCTCCCCCAGCTTTGGTATTTTTTTCCTACTCCAACCTATATGTGTGTAAAGTGAGCAAAACTATATACCACATGCATTGAGATTGCATTGTAAGTATGAGCTACTGACAACAGAAAGCACCACCATATTAACAGAAAAAAAGAGCCACTCAAAATAGAGAAAAGAATTTGAGGTCAGCTGCAGCACGAACACAAAGACACGGGGCTAAAAGGAAGCACCTTCCTTACTGCATAAGGAAATATCCCCTTCTTCCCAGCAAAACAAACTCTTTGGAAGAACAGCTATGGCAATACAACTCATGTGAGCATTTCCGCCATAGCAAAGATATGATCAGGAGAGATCACGACCTGTACTGTTCCCCCTACTTTTTATTTCCCAAAGGTATCACAGAACCAGCAAATTAAGGGAGCCACAGCTTTCCTGCCTTCTCTCTTCTGCACGACTCCCAGCCCCCAGGCACTTGCTATATAAGATTGCTGGTTTATTTACAGCCAGCCCTTTACATTTATATATTTTTATTGATTCTGCTTCTAAAAAAAAAGGTCACATAACCACTTGATATTCTTTGAAACAGCACCAACATTTACTGTTAAATTTACTTTGTAATTGCATCTGAGATTTGAATGTCAAAACAGTGCACCAAATACACAAACGATTACTAACCCTACACCCATTCACTGTATTTGTGGTGACTGAATAAGCATTTGCAATTTCTATACTTTTTTTGCACAGTTTGGTTTAACAATAGCTGCACATTCAAAATTTTTGGCCTATTAAAATGAAAAGAAAACGTGTCATTCCAGAACAAGAACAAAAATTGCTTCTTTCATTCTTTGTCTATGAAAATGACTTATTTTCTTCATTTTTGAGCAGAAGAAACGCTATCACCTGAACAGACTTTTGCAGATCTTCAAGTTTTACCTCTTCCCATTCATCTTCTGGAACACAGATTTGCAAGTACAGAATGTTAGGATTTAATATTTGCTTTCTTTTTTTTGCAGAAATGCACTTTGGGGAAAGGTGATTGGGGAAAGGTGATCAACAACCTCCATAGAAAGCACATCTGCCTACTCAACTAATTCAAGGGTTTGTGCTGAGCCTGGAACCCTAAGAATTACAGACGCATTACATTCACCTTGTTAATTGAAATAAGGTTAATTATCTTTTTTCAACATGAAATGTTTAATTTCAATTTTTTTTTTATTTCAAGGATAACCACAATTTTAACAAGTAACTCACATGTTGTTGTGCTCTTTACTTACCCAGAAGTTGGACAATTACCAGATGAGCTAGAGAAAGTAAATCACAAATAATTTTACACAAAATTGAATATTTGTATGAACAACTCTACACCTTTCTCCTCATACGGCATCACCAGTGCTTACCCTACAACATTTATGTGACATTGGCATCAACAATTTGCCTTTAATATATTCTAGAAAACAATAGTTTTGAAAAAAACCACTGATACAATCATATGCAGCTTGTTTGAAAACTTGATCTGCAATCACCCAAGCCATAAGACAGATGCAGTCTGATCATTTACTTATCCCTCAGACGAGTTTGTTGGATAACAAGAACAAAATGAGAAACGTTGCTTTTGCTCCCCTCTTTTGGCAAAATTGCCTTACTTTCAGACTGCACGTGTTTGTGTTCATTTGCAGCTCAGACATTACCAATACAGTTTAAGAACTCGTTCTGCTCTTTATAGCAATGTCTTAAAACAATGACAACAGATCTGGAAAGGTATTTTTGTAAACTAACTATCTTTACTACCTCGTCACAGTCCCAAGCACTCATCTCCTCTCTTTCCTTGGTAAGCAGCAGCCTAAATGTATTCTCAATACAGTGTTACTCGCTCCATAACAGCAGCCACAATTTGACACCAGGATGTGCAGTGACCGAAAGGAGAATCATCATAAATCAAAGACAGCTGAAGCTTGAAAGGCAAATTAAACATCCAAAGCTTCTTCAAGCACCTTAGTAGAAAGCAAAGAAAGAAGAAATGAGACTGTTCTGAAACGTGTAACGGGAGATTAGTTATTGCCTTCTTCAAAATTAACTGTATCTTTACAAATAGCCAAGAATAAAACATAACACTGAATGTAAGAGGCAAAACAACAATCATTAATGAAAAGGAAGAAAAAAAGAAAAATTATATGAAAGTAGAAACTACCATACACAACATGCAAGCAAAAGACAAAAAGGTTAATGCACTAAATCAGAGGGCTGGATCATTTTCATCCCATAATACTCAAACACAACAGCTCACCCGTGCTAGGATTTCCAGCGTGTCTGCCAAGTGACGGGCACACACACAGAGCCACAGAGCACCTGTAGTATCTTCATTTAAACACGGCATGTAAGAAGCCAGGCTTGTCAATACACAGGTGTTTGAACAAATTCAAAGCTTGCAGATCCAAAAATATGTCATTACAACACACAGGCAACAATATAACCAAACCCACATTCTTAGTTACATTTTGGTTACATTTGGCATTTGGTTGTTGGGGGGGGGGGGGGGGGGTGGGTGTGTTTGGGGGTTTGTTTGTTTGTTTTTTGTTTTTTTCTTAAACAGGATCCAGAAAGATTCGATGGTTTTAATGAACACCACATTGAATACAGTGCCACATAGAAAACTTTTAAAGTTCAAGAACATAACTATTTATAGAGAAAAACAAAAACTGAGGATTTAGTTAAAAAGGAATATAGCAAAGTATTACAGAAAGGTATTCCTGGAATACCTTTATGGGCTGATTTTAAAGACAATCTTTTCATTATTAAGCTTTTTTTCCCCAAACTCACAGGTATGACAAAAAAAAAAAAAGTCTGCTAAAGGTACCAAATTGGGAGGGTTAAAGTCAGGGGACAAACAAAGCATACACAAACAAATGGATTTTAATCACATTTTTAAAAATGTCAGTCACACGTGATTCAAAAACATGTATGAACTAATAAAAAATACTTGCATACAACTTGATAAAATGACAGTTTTGAGGGCCCATTAATGTAGTCATGAGAGAAGTAAATCCTACAGGAGCAGAACTATTTAAGCCTTTCTACAAACTGCTCGAGACCCCATCTCGTTATTTCCTTCAAAATCATTCAAAACCAGAAGAGCTGCAGAAGAGAGTCTGTTCTGCGAGAGAGGATTCCCCAAAAGCTGGCTACGTTAAGACAACACAAGAGGACACAGGCAATTGCAGATTTCTAGAAATAAAGTTAAATAGAATATACAGAGTATTAGAAGAAAAAGCTGGCCTAACAACATAAGCACCACTGCAACGTAAATTTGGGAAGGAATACAACCAGTTTAGGAAACACTGTGCTGCATAACAGTCTGTAACTGCAAAAGATGGGCTCAGTCACCCAGGGGACTCTTATATTTCAGTCCTAAAACAAGGCTCAAGTGTATTATGTTAGAAAAACAAAACAAACTCTTTTCTCATCTCATTAATAAGCCAGTTTCATAGCTCAGGCCCATCATGTGATTTTTGATTGCTTAGATTTGGTAATACATACTCTACAAATTATATATATAAGCTATTATCATTTACACATGCTCACCCACGTAAACAATTCCTAAAGGCTTGTAACTTAAAGAGAAAATTAAAATTCTGTATTTTTTCTTCATTTTGCTTTTAATAAAAGCTACATAAACCTTTTAAAGTTTCTAGCAAGGACAGAAACAAGGAGAAACCTTTAAAGGAATGAAATTCCATGGAGTTAAATTTATTTTCTAGAAGCAGTAATCTATAGCTGCCTTCTCCCAACCTGCTGTCCCTGAGGAGTCAGTAACGTATCAGCCATCTGCCCTTTATTAGAAAACACCTGTAGGAAATAGTACAGAGACTCTGCATCATTGGGCTACAGCTACTTCAACCATTTATTACCTTGATAATTAGGGTGTTTGGCTTTTAAGATGATGGCTATCCTCGCCATAAAATAAAAAGGAAGAGAGAGAACGAGCACGTGCACATTTTACCAAGTCAAAGAGAATAAGCACAGCGAGTTCAACTCCTGTGGGTACCAAGAAGTGTTATTCAACTATTTGTAGTATCGGGAAGAATTATTTAAAAGCTATTAAAAAAAAAAAAAAAACCAACATAAAAACCACCACAACTTAAATACTAGCAAGGGTTTTTTTTCATACTAGCAAGGGTTCTTTTTTCATTCAAGCTGAATGTCCCAGCCCACTTTAGAACTGCAATCTGTGGGGAAAAAAAATAAAACTTAAAAAAAAAAAAAAATCAATTCATTCATTTCCTACTATTAGTAGGCAGGCCAGTGACCCACTTTGCACAGGGAATTTTAGTAGGTAAGTTTTATAGTTGTATGCTCTATTGTTTGGAACAGTAATCATAATTTAACAGATTAGCTGGGAAATACCACACACTTTTCATGAGTCCCTGCCTACTGTCTGTCCCAAGCTAAGCTACTTGTTTTCAGCTTAAGAAATAGGACATGCAGATGAATGAGTGACAGGCACTTGGGATTACATTCAAGTGTCAATTTGACACTTATGAAGCTAATATTAGTAAGGAGAGCGGTATCCCCAGTTCCTCGTTCTTTAGTACCAGCCCAGGCATGGTAATTGGTTTCAGGACTCTGAAACCAGTAAGTTGAGTTCCCTTGGCTCTATCTTTGATACTCATCTCAGCTCTGGCACACATCCTTCCCTATTATCCTTCCTACCTTTCAGCATGTGAATTAGGAGAAGGAAGGTGACAATAATAACCGTAGATCCTTTCTTCTGCGAGCTGAATCAGTGAATTGTAATTCTTGCATACCTCCGAGACAGAGTCCTCCTTCATCCTTCACCTCCACCCTGAGAGCCATGCATTATAAATAGACGAATGATCTCTTCTTGCCATTAAAGCTTTCAAAATGCCCCATTTTAAATAAACTGTGCCTACCCAATGCTGTCAGCAAAACCAGAGTTGCATAGACTACACTGATTACTGAATTAAAACAGTTGAAAGAGAAGCAAAAAATTAAATTCACTGCATGAAGTAGAGCTATCAACACTTCAACACTGAACCTAAAGTCTATAAGTGGTTTTTTTTTCCCCACTTCACAATACTTCACTCTTAATGAGCACTATGTTAAACTTGAAAAAAAAATATTTTTTTTTTTTAATTTTTTTTTTTTTTTCACTACTCATCAGCTGCCAGTGTCAAGATTCACTGTCTGGATGCCAAGCATTTTATCCTCCTTTTCCTGCAACTCTGAGCTGACACCAGTGCTGTAAGAGATTTAATATAAAAGTTCGCTCACATTTGTGAAGGGAAAGCATGTTCTTTTAGTTCAAAAGTTGGAACAATGCTGGACAAAAAAGCTTGACCAGAATTTTGAAAAGATAAGTAAGGGCAAGCAACATTTCAGAGGGTATAATTAAAGCTCCATCTTCTGGAGACCAAGACAATTTGGACTTCTCAGAAACTGCATGCAGCGAGAGCTTGTTGCTCAGTTTGGCTGGTACAAAATATCATTTCTTCTGCTTTCCCCGCTCCTCCCATCAGCGCTGCGCTTATTCAAGGTGACTCAGAAGAACTTATAACTGGTCACAGTGGTATTAAACACAGGTTTCCCAGATTAATGCACAGTCAGTTGTGTTAAAAAAAAAAAAAAAAAAAAGAAAATTAGAGGAATGGACCAGGAAAAAACTACATATCTGGACAGGCCTCCACCACTGAAAAAAAAAAAAAAAATTAAGCTGCCCACATAACAATTAGCTTTCTGATCACAGACACAGCAGAATAGTACACTTAGTATCAATTTGTTCACAAACTTGAGTTTAAACACTAGGTAGCAACATTGGTTCAACCAAAACTAAAACCAAAACCAACTAATAACCTGAGCTGCATCCTTTCTAATGAGCGCCTGAGGCAATAGGGGAAGCAGGGCTGCTTCACTGAGAACTGCAGGGCAGCTCAGCATTCAATAAACCCACCACAATCAACATGACAGGGAAGTCCTCAATATTTTCCTTAAAGATGAAAAATTACTTCCTTGTTTTATCCTTTAATTTTTTGCTATTGAATATATTTACTGTAAATTAAGATATCAATTGAGTCCTCTCATTCACGAGAAGTGAGAAGGGCAAAGCCAATTAAAGTTAGGAGAATAGCAACTGTATTTCCTCAGCTCTTTAGTTCTCATGCTTCACAGCAATTATACAGCTCAAAAAATATCAACATTGGCAAGTTGTTTGCTTTATTGAATTATAAACAGATTCCTTTGAAAGAAGGGAGAAGGGGAGATGGAGCTGCAAATTCATAGTTTTGTGCCTACAAATGAAACTAGGCACACAATACCAAACTTGGAAAAGCTAATATAGATAAATGAAGTTGTATTTAAAATACGAAGCCACTAATAAAAGCTCTGATTTGTTATAAGCACTGAGTCTATCAATCCAAAGTGATAAATTCAGAAGGAACACAATTTAGTCACTAAATCCAGACACCAGCTGATCCAATCAAGTCTAGACACCTCACTAGTTTATGAGATTCTTTAAACTAGAGAACATCGAGATAACCTACACTAAGTACAGTTGCCCATCTTCATTAAACATCTTAATGGCAAAAAGCTGGACTGCAACTAAATCATGCCAAGTACCTCAAAGTGTTCCAGAAAAAGAGTAATAGCTGGAATTCATAGTGTGTCACTCATCAGTTTTAAATGCAGAAACACCAGTCTGATCTCCCATAGGCAGCAGATCACATACCAGCTGCAACTTCTACACCCACCAGTATAGAATGGTGCTCGACCCGTGATTTCAAGCAAGAGAATTTGCTCAGACCCCAACAGTCCCCTGCCTCAAAAGCACTTCCTGACATTTTTTCCCTACTTATTCAGATTATGAATTTCCTTGGTTTTATCTTGTTGTCTCCCCATACTCAGTGCCACTAAACCACAGGCTTCTGCTAATCAGGGATCTCCCCCCAAAAGTAAAGGCTTGGGGAAAAAGCAGTAAAATCCAAGTCTCTAACACAGTCCAAATGATTCAGGTAGTTCCCTCTAATGTCTTCTTCATAGTCCTCTTTAGACCAGACATGCAATATCCTGCAGCATCATTGCAACTGAACTTCAGCGTTCTCTATTGCCTAGTTCACATGTCCCAATTAATGCACCCAACAATCACACCCTGGCATAAGTACAGAAAGGAAAATGCCAGCTCAAAATTGTCTGATGACATTATTCTAGTTTCATAAGAGTTTATGACCTAGAATGTAAAAATTCCGTAACTGTGCCGTGGACTACCAATTAAAAATGGTATCCAAAAAGAAGAAAGCCAATACAAAAAGGTAACAGTAAAAGAGCAGCCACAACGTTAACAAGAAAAAAAAAATCCAGACAGTCAAAGCTATCAACGTCTGCCAACAGGGCTCAAAACCAGCTGTTGGTTCTGCCAAATAAGTTTGTTTCTGAAATACATTCCTTTGTCATCCTCCCAGTGGCACCCAAACAGGATTTCCTGTATTAAACTCGGTTTTCAGCATTAAATAGCGTGCACAGTGAATCCAGCTTTAAAAATATTGACATTAAAAGCATAACATTTATCCTTCGCATAGCTATTGAGTGGTGAGTCTCACTACCTAGAATTAGCACTTCTAAAAGAAACATATTATCCTGTTTTATCCCAAGTTTCACTATGATCTGAAAAATCTCAAACGTTTTTGTTTGGTTCGCTTAAAAATAACAATTCCTACTATAGGCAAAGCTTCAAGAGGTGCAAGCAGGAAGAAACTTGCACCGTTGCACTTTCTGGGGAGGCAGTATTCCATGGTATCACACTTCCCAACTTCCCAGCTGCTGCTTTAGGTAAGGACAAAGGCCATTTAGGGAATTGAATGAGATCATACTTGAACAGATTTATTCAGTGTTAGGATAATTTCTGTACACCACCTTTTTCTGCAATGTAGAAGTTGTCATTTGCTGTAACAAACAAAAGACTACAATTGCTTAAAAGAAAAGCATAGCTTAAGCTCTTTTGGGAAGTGACACCTCTCTCATTACCAAACAATTACCATTTATTATCTCTAACCTGCCTTGCTGCAAACAAAGATGAATCCTACTCATTTGCACTTCATAAATACTGCAACAGTCACACACAGGAGCTGGTCCCACACAACAGCTGTGCTGTAAAACTGAATCAGAGAAATTAAAAGCCAGCCAAAAAAGATTACCACCGCATCAACTGGCACATCCTCTGCGAGCACCTGCCCATTAGGTTCCTCCACAGCACATCCTCGGCCACCTTGTGCAACCAAGCAGCAACTGGGTCAGGGTGGTTTCCGATGCCCTCCTGGAGGAAACTTTCTCTGTGTAGTATCTCATTAGAAACATGTTTTCTGAATATTCCGATTCCATTCTGTCTTCCTTCCCCTTTGTCATTAATTCTACAAACACCTTTTTTCCACCACTTTCCTCTCCAGGGTTTTCCAGGCCAGAAAACACTTGCAAGTGATCACAAACATCTTTTCTCTTCTTTCCTTCCCCCCACTAAGTTATGCAAATGTAACAGCTAAGCACCCAAAAGTTAATCCTTTCTGTATTTACATCCTTTAATTATAAGCCCGAAAGGAGGATTGAGGGACACCTTTCAAGGACCACCAGCTAGGTTACAGCAAATAAGTTACCAAGTCAAAGCAGGTAGAAGGTCATGATGAGAAGGTGAGAAGTGAAATAGCTATAAGAGAAGCTAGGTGAGTAAGAGCGAGACAAACCCTTTAGGCTACCTTTACAAATGGTTGTAGATCAGCAGGACTATCTTTGATAGCAACTTATTCAAGTGAGATAAGAATCAGTGGTCATCTTTTGTTTACTCCATAGAAATTCGTATCTCTCTGTGCACGTTATTCCAACCGAGGCGTCAAATTCACATACGGTAATAGATATGGTTTGATATTCTGAAATGTGTTGCTAGAGCTGTTCATTTCATCTTCTTTGCTACTCTACAACACATACCAACAGTTTTCCGATACTTTGAGATTCCAGTGCAACTCTTAAGACCTCATCACAAACCTGCACCCATCCTGAAGCTATGGTTCAGGCTTATATCTTCTGCTCACTGCCACCACTCACGTCCCAGTTTTCCTCAATCATGATGCATATTTGATAGTCAATTCTTGACAATGCCGTTACTTGGATTACAGATTTGTTGGGAAAAGTCAATACAACCTTCTATACCTTCTGTAGGACTCATTGTTACCAAATACAAGTTGACTGTTTTATTCTTATAAAATGAAGTCAAACAAGAAATCAGGCCTTTCTAAAATGGGGTAAGAAATAAATCAAGATACCTAACTTAATAAACTTGGAATTTTGCTTTTGTTTATTAGGGGGAAAAAAACCAAACAACAAAAACCACCCACAATTTGAGCAAAGATGAAGCCCTAAGTATAAAATTGAGTATAAACATTCCGTAAAGCAAGTTACGGCTTCTAGAATATCCACACTCTAGTAACGAGCTGTGCCTGGTCTAAGCATGTTACAGTCCTGGATTGTTGGGTTTCTCCCCAAGAAATGACAAGTATGCATCATTCCCATTTGTTTTCAGGTAGAAAACTGCATGAGAAAACAGCTTCTATCACATTATTTCCATTTGACTTACGTAGTACTCTTGAGGCCCATATAAACTTGAAGAACAGAATAAAAGCCTTCATCCTTCTTGAAAGATAGGTCTCTGTTTCAAAAAAACTGAGAGTTCCTGTCTGGAAACATCTCTCTTCCTGACCAGTGACCCCACCATTAATCTTCAAGAAAACAAAACAGCTTTTTTTTTTTTTTTTTTTTTTTTAAACTAGGTACCCATTAGATATTTTTTAAATGATCAACAGGATGCATTTTTGTTTGGAACGGCATAAAAATATGGGGATATGGTCACTATTTTTAGACATATCACAGTGACATGAAAATATTTTCATGACAAGGAAAGCCAAGAAGTTAGATGTTTGACAAATGACCTTTAATGAACTCTAAGTTCCCTCAGACAGCATGAATTACTTATATATGTTGTTTGGAGTAAAATATCTCCATTTCTCTTTCAGTGCTCAAATCTTCATTTTTACAACATTTTGTATAAAACAAGACCGTGAAATCAAGCTACAGGTTGTAAGCACCTTATTATAAACCCTTGCAGGTCATGGTCTCCATATCAACAATAGAATATGGAAGCAGAGAGAAAACACACTCCTTAAAGACAGTTTTCGTGAAGAGAGGAGCTCAGAGGTTAGGGTGATGGTAGATGCCAACCAGTACAGACATAATTTATATACCCAGAACTACTATTTTACTGTTGGAAACCATCTGAGCAAGGCACATAGTTAACATCACCATATTCCAGCATTACAAGTCTCTTAAATAAAATAACAAGACTGCAAGCTAAATCAATTCACAGGGTCAGGACTGAAGAAGGCTACCTTTTCAAGCCTCATTTAATTACCCCATAAAAAACTGTATACACATCCTTTTCTTAACAAGGTTGTGTTTAATAGACTGGTGTAATCACACCATAGAGCTCAAGAATCCTTATTACAAGTACTTACAAGTCCTTGTGTATCCTTTCAAATGAATTGGCCACTAAAGATTTTTAGTCAACCTGAAGCTTGCATACAAAGAAATTACAAGGAGGTCTGTTCTATGTACTTCAATGTGTTTAAAATATTTCTGAGCATATATACAAGAAGTATCAAGATTCTACACATCAAAAATGCACTTGTAGGATGTAGCACAGTATTTCCAGTGGAGAGAGACACGGACATTTCAAGAGCTCTGCTTACTTGGGTGCTTCACTTCAGAAAGCCCTGCACCTGGGAGAATGACAGAACCAAGAATCACATCCAACAAAATACTTCAATACTATAGATATTTCAGCTAAGACTTCTAAAACTGTCAAATGCAGAGAAGTTGCCATACGAAAGGTCTTTATCACCAGGATCAGCAAGGACAGCACTAAGCCTTTGAACTTGGCAGGCAAATAGTACTTTGTCTTCCTTTGAGACATGTGCTGACTCAATAATTCATTACAAAATAATATTAAACTTCTACTAATTTTTCTCCCACAATACCATTACTCTCTACCTTCCTTACGAGTTGAGACAATGGCAGGATCATCAAAAAAAAAAAAAAAAATATGTCTCAATGAGATTGCTAGGATTGATAACTTTGCTATTCCTAGGCAGTACTGTAAAGACATTATAGCAGGTTAATAAGCCTAGAAAACAAGAATATATCTGCATATTTATTTTACATTGTTTATTTCCTATGCAAGTGAGCTGGCGTTACTTCTTTCAATTAAATCCTGCATTTTAAATAACGGCATAAAATTGCATATATTCCACCCAACACAAATCCAGCCTCTTTCAAAGCCACAAAGACTGTTTTGTTTCTGTCACTCACTTGTCCAATATGCAAAGCATAGCTGTCAATCAGCGAGCATCCCTGACAGCATAATTGCTGAACAGAACATGAAAAACGTGAGGAGGGTCAGGACTAAAAGAGATACCGGCAACATTCCTCTTTGCATGCTTTGGTACTAATTGAGGATTCTCCTTCGTTAAGATTCCCCTCCAGTCATTGTTGCAGCAAAACAAGGAATCCGTAGAAGTCTGAGGCGGCCTTGAAAGCCAGTATTGTCAAATAAGTCGGTTTTGTACCATTTCTACTGATTTTGAAAGCAAGCAGTAGTATCATTGACTAATAGTGGCCTCTTCTTTTCAGGAGCAGGTTTACCTTTTCCATCAGCTACAAGATGCCATTTCCCGACTTCTTACCTGGTCCCCACTCACCTCCCTCAGTCTGAACCCATGTGCAAGTTTTCCTCTCAGGATGCTTAACAAAACCTCATCTCATAGGAGGAATCCCATCTTTCTTCTCATTTTGCTGCTGCCAAGTCATTTTTCTCTTATACTATGAGAAAGTTATATGCAGCAGCAGAGATGCTAAGGCCGCCACAACACAGAAAGAAAAACCAAAATACCTTTAACTTGTCAAATGTGCCTAGTTATCCGCATGAACATGAGCCAGAAATTTCCTTTTTGTAGACATCTTTTATGATACTGTAGTAATAACTGGGAAACTCTGGCATCCTCTTCCAAATTAACAAAAATATGCAAATACCTGTAAACAGGTTTCTTTTCATACTGAGGACACTTTTTAGAATAAATTTAGGTAGAAAACCAAAAGCATCAGTATTCTATCTGCAAAATTTATTTGAAAAATTTTAAGGTGTCTGTCTCATATGAAATAAAACCACCCCTTGTAGCACCTGAGGAAATATCCAAGTTCATGCAAGTGATTCAACAGCCACACACCACAGCATCACAGGTATTTTTCTGGAGTTGTGATCTGTATCAGAAGATCCAGAGATTTCTTTAAAACACAATGCAATACAAGTGACATTTTGGCTACTGACAGGCAGCCATTCCTTACAGTAGCTTTAATTTTCAGTTTACATGAACTGTTTAACAAGAAAAATCCAGCTTTTATTGATTCAAGTATAAATGAGAAATATTGGCACATATTAGGCCATTTATTCTTTTTTATAGCCCCATCCCCTGTTCCAAATCCCTAATTAAAAATTTTGAAGTAGCAAAACAAAACAGAGAATCGCTATAACTAAATCCATCTCCAATCTCTGCAACTATTTTACCATTAGTGATCTAGAAAAACATTAAACAATTTAAAAAATAATCTTTTGAAACCTGCACAACTACTACTGACTTGCACTCGATTAATTCTGGGCCATCTAGTTTCTACTACTAAAATTTTATATTAACTAAAGAATTTTCAGTCTCCTTACAGAAGATTATTTATATTCCACTTCCTGAAATGGAAATTCAAAGTTTCCTGAGAGAAAAATATTTGTGACTCACTGTGGGGGTTTTGCCAGAGACATGCCTTTAAATCTGAGCAACTCCAACAGTATGGGTCGCTTATATAAATCTGAAAGAACACATTTTCTTCAGATTCCACCAACGTACCCGTTTCTAGAGTTCTACTTTCAATCTAGCAAAACTTGCACTTTGTTAACAACAGTACCAAGTAAAGGATGCCTCAAAAATTTTCAGTGTTGCATAGTCTATAACTTAGAAATACTACAGCCTTATCTTCTTGGGATTCAGGAAAGGTATTTCAGATGGGAATACATGGAAAGTGAACTTGCAAGGTCTGAAAGAAGCAGCAGAACCAATTTTGGCTCATGCCCTCCTCTCTATGTTCTGAAGAAACACAGAAAGAAAATTTAACAGATTAAATCTTTGCAGCTTCATTTAAAAGGTAATAAAATAATCCCTCAGTTGCATTTTCAGAAAAAAACCTTCTCATTAGCACATTTGCAACAAATGACATCCACCAAAGTGAAATACGGTTTAAAGGCAACTCCACTTGTTCAGACAACTTAAGAAGCTGCTGTATGACTAAATAAAGTATATTTTTCTGTTTAGCAGAGTGAAGGAATTTCCCCTCCCAACGCCCTAAAGGCTTTTGATGCATTTTTTTTCCTGTTCATAGCAGAACTGATTAATAGCTATGGCTTAAATCCAGCGTACAGTTCTGGCAGCTGCTGACGGACTACTCCATCTACTTGCTGCTCCCTCTTTGCTACACACAACACGTGCTGTTAAACGCATGCTGTCAAAAGGACTAAAATGATTCACTTTTAAATCTGGTAAATCTAGATTATGACTACTTAAAGAAGTTCCTTCTTAGCTTCAGATGTGGAAAATGGGCAAACATATAAAACACACTCTCAGTTTTCCTGTCAAATTTGGCATGCCAGTTTTAAAAGGATATAAAAAGAATCATCAGGTTAAAAAAAAAAAGATAGCTTTTTCCACTGTTTACAGAGCAAGTTTTAATTAAACAAATTGTGAACCTTCCTGTGAGCAACAATGCAGCTATGAAAAACAAGCAAGTCTTAGGACTACTGGAAGTCTATTTTTTGTCTCTATAGTTTACACAAGCAGCATTGTCTCTAAAATTACTGCTTAGCTATAATGGAAACAGATCTGTTTTCAGCTTACCAAAATATAACCTCTCTCTCCAGTACAGCTGGGCACCAAGAATTAAGAAAAAAAACTTTTTAAAGTATGTATGTATTTATGAACATTATGCCACTATTTTTATTTCAACCCCCTGCATACAACACAGACTTTGAGAGAACAAGAGCATCCCAAGCACAAATACAGATCCTGCTCTTAACACCTCAAGATCATCTAAAGTCACAGAAATGCTTGGCAATCTTAGATACCAAGGAGTGAATATATTTCATTTGTAATGGCAACAAAAGGTTGAGTCTTTGTCAGGTTTTAGATTATGATTCTGTATGGAAATAGGAGAGACTATAAGCTATACTGTAAAAGAAGAAATTGGGAGTTAATGGAGACCTTGAAGTGTTACTTACTTACTTCATGCTTGCAAGTTAAGTTTTATTTCGCTAATTAATTTTGGATATTGCTTCTGTTTTGAAGCAGTGCTAACAGTGTATCCACCAATGCCAGCACAAATAACTTCCTTCAGTTTTCCTTTGGTTTGTCAATTTTAAGTAAAGAAGAAAGAATGTAGGTCTTCCACGTAAAGATGCTTCATCAAAATTTGAAGCTCTTGCTTGTTTTAATTGACATTAGCAATGTTGCTTTCAATTTCAAATTGTCACAACCAATTTTTTAATAATAAAAAAATTAAAGTATCAGACCTATATTTACAGATACTATATTGTCAATGAAAGAGGGACAAAAAGGTTACGTGGTACCCAGTTTCCCCCAACAAGCACTATATAGCCAAGCATATATAGCACTATATCCCCCTATAGAGCCAAGCATAGAAGTACTGAAAGACTGTTTATCTTATTAATTTAAGTATATCTGGTCTCCCCACAGGAAAATTTTAATCCCGCCCCCTTTCCCCAACCATACAATCATGAATCTATGTTTTTCCCCCCTTTACAACAGCTATTAGCAGCACTTTCTTTTTGAAAGACATGCCAGACTAGTAAGATCAGAAATAATACTACAAAAGTTTATGGCCCAGCTCATCTTCCTAAAATATGAAATATAATCAGTACTCCAACCCTTACTTTTAAGTCAGCCTGCCTAATGGCTTCATTCAGCAATATTTATCGTCTTAGCACTTTTCTCTCCCACTTTTTACTCTCCAAAAAGGGCTCATAATGAGGTGCATCATATACTTTATAATTTATTGGAAGACAGAGGACTGTTTCAGGTTTTCTTGGTACCTTTTATGAATAGCAGCATAGTGAGATGAGACAGGCCTATTAACTTCCCTGACATCCAAAAATTTAGGAACACCTGCAGATCAGTTAGCTTAACAGTCCTTTAATTCATTGGTGCAGTAATACTTGTACAGGAAGATATGAAGGAGACTGCAAACACTTCACTAAATTTCATGAAAAGCTGTTATTATCCTTCCTACACTCCCTCTCTCTCCAGACAGGTCTATAAAAAGAACAGCCTGCGAAGGCAGTCAAACCTAGCTGACACGAGCGGAGACATCTGCAAAAGCTGCTTTGCCAGTACAGTTTATGTCATATCTCAGAACAAAATGACTATTTGGTGATATGACATGATCAAAAGCATTTTTGCCCATGTAACACTGATCAGAGCATAAGTCAGGCTGGTACTGCTGTACAGGAGAGCATCACTGACATTGCTCTTCCTTCTGAGAATCCCAGTCCAGACACAAGAAAATCCCATAGCTACAGTACTGTATGCAGTTTATTTATGACACTATAGCCTCTTAAGTCAGTGGATGAACAGCTTTGCCAATACAGTTCATTTAAATCAAGGAGTGGCTAAAATCTGATTCCGGTTAAATCACTTCTACCTAGATCGGAACAAAAGTAAGAAACAGTGGGGTGAAAAAAGCAAACCAGAATTAAGTTAAAAACTGGTCATACTGAAAAAGCCCTTCACGCTATTTTGGAATAAAAGATATTCACATTCTTGCTTCTGTAAATTAAAATTAATGAGTTTATCTTAAAACTCAACTCTGTTGTCTTTAAGCAAAAAAATGGGCTGAGTTGCTATGATCTCAAGTCCACTGCTTTCTCCTCATGTAACCTTCCTCCGAAAGTTACTTTCTTCTGCCTCTACGGTAAATGAAACAATATGTCTTTCTAAAGAACCACAAATCCAGTGCCAAGTGGCTGGAGGGGACAGTTAACAGAGGGGGGAAAAAGGAGCTACCTGAGAACATGCACCACGTACTCTGACCTCCCATCCTCTTCTGTTTCATTCCCTTTCCTGTATTATTCATCTGGGGCTTAGCCTTTAAAAAACCACCAAGCTCTCAGAAAGACATCGTTCTGTTAAAGCGGTTAATATTCATCTACGACATGTTAAAACGTCGCACAAAGTATGAACTACTCTGTTAGCTGTTGGGCTGCTTCTGGTGAACATGACTGCACTTCATTATTTAACAGCTTCCTCAGCCTTCAGAAACTGTCTGGACTAGTGGGCTGAAGGTTATTAACATTTTAAAATGCTTGCAGCTAATATTTCCAAGTTGTCCAGGAAAGTAATTACTGCCCACATTATTCTTAAATATTAGCACCGGTTCATAAGTTATGATTCAATGTACACTTTCAAGCTGGCCATTACATTGCCTTGCATATGAACACTTTTTTCCCCCAAAAAGCTACACTACATTTCTCCTAAGGTAAACAGGACAAAATATCGGTAAGAAATTATCTTTCTTCAGTTTGGATAATGCAGGATATTCCATTAGGAACAAAAGGTTATGTTAACATGGAAAAACACTAATTATATACAAAATGCATTCTACAGAGTTACAGGATGCTTTCTTCCTTCTGAAGGAAAAAAAAAATAAAAAAATACAGATGTTTATTTGAACAAAAGCTTTACACAGACAGCAACACGGCAGCACTTAAGTTGATGCAGAGCATCTCATTTGGGCAAGAGAAAAAACATCCACATCCATTAGCAACACCCAAGCCTACACACACACCTTGACTCAGCCAGCCTGACCGTAATAAAACACTTCTCCCCTCTTCTAGCTACAGAAGAGGGTCAAAGTGATTTGAAACTGCAGCAGGCTCCCTAACAAAAGTCTGTTTAAAGTCTTCTAGGTTGCAAAGACAGTTTAACTAATAATCATTCCTGTCACTATTAGGTTTTACTGATTACAGCAAGCTTTTATCTCATCCTCACAATTTTGAGTATTTCTATAGGCTAACCATGGAGACCTAAGAACCCCCATGAGGATGTGGTGTAACAGCATTAGCTACTGAAGACTATATGATCCTTACACATTTGCATAGCAAGTCAAACTGCAGGGCATCAGAAAGATCCTTTGTCATCCTTAAAGAATTGGAAGATACACAAAAATAATTTTCTGCTAGGAGCACTAAAAGTAAGTGCACATGGGTGGCAGAAAGATAGGGTCAGATAAAACAACTGTGGTGTTTTAAAATTAACTTTTTAATGACTCGGATAATTTAAATGGCTCTAAGGTCCCTCCAAACAGCAGCCTACCACCAGTCCCATCAACAGAAAAGCCTTAAAATCTTCCTTGTGAAACAGGCAATGTCTTTCAGCTGTCCACAGGGTAGCAATTACAGAGGAGCAGTACAGTCATAATGCAGAAACACCAAAAAGGTTTTTTCTCTACATTGATATTATTGAAAGCACTCTTAACTTCCTGTGATGCTCAAAGGAGCTGGACAAAAAACTACACACCCAAGGGTTCATTTATAAAGCGGCAAATTGGCTGGAAAAAAGAGCATTCAAGTCCTCTGCTTGCTCTCCCAGCTCTAATGACAATGGAGTGCAAAACAGGCCAGCATTAAAATATTTGCTTACACATGTAAAAATATATCTTTTACTCTAAGTTTACATTGACTATAAAAGCATTTCTGAGTATCCAGATCTACAATTTTTACCATCACTACTTTGTCAAGTGCCAAACACAGCAGCTAACAGAAAATGTATGAGATAGAGCTTATTTCTCAAAACCACGTAGAAATCCAACTAAACACCTTTAGAGTTCCACTAAAAGTTATTAATTAGTACTTAATTCTGGGTGCCATCTATATTTTTAAAGCTGCCATAACATTTGAATAATTTACTTGCCAGCCGATTTTCCAGATTACATCCTCAACAGACCATGGGAGACAAACTGCTACCCACAACCCCTAATACGAAATACTGATCTGGAAAGTACCTCCTCATGCTTACACTCATTTATAGTATTTTACAGTTCTCCTACACAAAGTGAACAAGTTTTGTTTCCCTTTTTAAAGAACACACTTTATTTGTTGAAACGAAGGGTAATTATGAAATGTTACATCTACATTGATAGTACTGTAACTCACTCTAATTAAAGACATCATAATGAGAACAAAATAACAAAAAACACTCCACAACTGAACATTTAGAGCATATTCCTGTTGTTTCAGACATTTCATGCTATCAATCAATACAATTTCAATGTAGCTGAGCTAGTTTCAGTTGCCATAACTCATTTATTCTTACGTAAAATAAAACAAAACCAAAGGAACCGCACACACCCCACAGGACAGTAAGGACATTTTCTTGATTTTATCCAAGTGTAAACAGATGTTTAAATAGAATTTTTTTTTAATATAAACACAGTCAGAAACCATTTCTAATGTGTGTCATTTCAGTATCATGTTGTTATTACTGGGAACTTTATTTTTTAATAAAAAGCAAATGTAAACCACAGACTATTGATTAAATAGAAATGTCAGAAGTAACAAGCCAAAGAAAATAATCCTAGTGTTGTTTTTTTTTTAATTTCAGAGTACTAGGAGAGGTCAGTGCAATTGCTATCTCATCCTTTAGATTTTGACAGTATATGGGATTTATAAGAGGCATTTTTTAGGTTGGGGAAGGAATCTGTCCAGAAGCAGCAAGTACATTTTAGTGCTTATGACAGACTGAATTCCCATTTACCCCTAAAGCATTTTTTCTTGCATTGTTCACTACCAAAGTGAATAACTTTGGAATTTTTGAAAGCTGAATCCTGGCAGCACAAACCAATCAGAAATAAAGATCCACACACAGAAAAGTCTGCAACTGTGAAGAGAATGAGAAGAGCAGAGAGAATAAACAGTAGAATGAGAAAAGCCAAGAAAAAGAAATTAACAATCACAATCACAGTTGATACTAACCCGGAGATTCTCAATTAGAGAAAGGGAAAAAGCCTTCTGCTCATTCAGGAAACAGAATTAGGTGACAGTACAATAACATGCAAGCTGACATACACAAAAGATGACCCACTACATGGGTGATGGTGTATTAAATAGTGCAGCGTTTTTTCTGTACCTGGCTTTTTATCAGGTCACAGTCTTGCCCATACCTAGAAGTTTCTCACTCCATTTTCTGTATCTATCTTGGATCAAAAGACAACCCCCTGGTTAGCAGGTGGTCTCACACATCACTTATTTACTCCGCTCCCCCCTCCTTTTTCTTTTTTAATTACAGGGAAAGACCTTTACCAAGTCATTCACAGGTCTCCTGAGAAGATTAACTAAAATGGTGAATTAATTCCCTGGGAATAATTTCCTTTTAATATTCTCAAAGTAAAGAATTTGTAAGTAAATGAAGTTGGAATTTATTTGAAAAGCTACTGCACGTAAATGTACACTCCTGAACAGCAGGCTCCTAACTAAAGTTTTCCAAATGACTCATGATTGCAGCATCTTCAAGTTCTGCAAACGTACTCCGAGCAGGTTATCCTTCCAGAGCAGCTGCAAGGCAGGTATCACAGGGGCCATACTATCCTTAGTGCTGGAATTTGCTCAAATGCCTCAACATCACCAACCCACTGCCGACTGCCTGCAGATCACCACACTTCATGGTCTATCACGATGCAGCCATAGCTCATCTACAGAACAATTAGAACTTGCTTTTGCAGCTACTTAGAGCTACTACTTTGTCATTTTCTTCTTAAAAAACAAAAACAAACAAACAAAAAAAACCCAACACATCCATCTTGAAAGGTAAATGTCTATTTTGATGTTTTAGAGAGCATTCTGATACTAAACTAAAAAACAGAGTAGTGGACGCGAAAAAGGATCATCTTCAGCACTCAACACATGGCCACTCACCTTACTTTAGAGCTACCAATTCTACTCATTAAATTGAATAAAAAATTACTCATTTTGACAAGCAACCTGATTCCAGTGGTTTCACAGCAAACTTTCAACAAACGGCAAAGCACCTGAGAAGATGCTTATCACCCCTCTACATTTTACAGCTGGAAGACAAGACACAGAGGTTAGTAGATGTTAAGGGTTGGGGTTTTTTGTCTAGTTATAGGTCCCTGTTATTTTACAGGGGTAGCAATTAGGAATACAAGAAAAATGTGAAAGCAGTCTAATTATTATGGTGGCTATTTGAAAGCAAATGAAAAGTGAAGTTGTGAAAACACACAAGTTACTCTCTCTCTGCAGAGTCTATGGAAGATTTTGGCCAAGAAAAAAAAGGAGCAGGTCCAGTTCACAAGCCTTTTGAGCACTGGGATTCACATTAAAATGATACTTGGGGTTTTTTTATCCCGTCTCTTACTTAAAAACAGAATTAAAAATTGATATTTAATTAGGGAAACCAAGAAGAAAATATTCTTAGGGAACCAAGAAGGTTAGAAGCAGGGTGAATACAGAAAAAGATTTTGTTCATGATTGTTTCTTAACAAATGCCACACTACCTTTTGGAATAAAAGTAAGTCAGTCTGGTCAGTACTTTGAATTTCAACAGCTAAGAAAACTTTCAGACACACAGAACTGGTTTCAAAAGCCTCTTTCAACTGGCACTGCACGCTGAGGATGAGCTTGTTAAATAGTGACAATTAAACTTACAACTTGTTTTCTTGAAACCTGTTCAAGACAACAGATTGCAGTCTCTTAAAAGTAAATGCAAAGTATGAAACACAAATCAGGTCCATTATAAAAGTTATACAACAGCCAGATACAGGAATCCAAAATGAAACAAAATGTTCAACTGCTGTTGACAGCCCTAATTTTAAATAGTTTAGTTTGCTGCATACAGAAGTATAAAGCAATACAAAACAACGCCAAACAACAAAATAGTCATTGTAGAATTCAAATAAGTCAATATAACATACTGTCAAATCTGTATTCCAAAACGGAGGAGTGACAGGCCATCAGTAGTTTCAACATGCACATAGGTTTAAATAAAAAATAAAAGAAGACTGGGAAGCAGGGTCTTTATTTAGTTAAAGATTTTAATCTTGTCTTCAAATATAACTTTGTTGTAAATCCCTTATAGCAATAGCTACTCCTCAAAAGTACTTTAAGATACATGCTCGCTGTAAGTGGCCATACCACAAGCATACAGGTTCAACTGCATAAACAACAGCGCAAACTTTAATGACTAAACAGGTCTGCTCTTGAGAAATCAATCCGGAATTTAAGACCTTGCACTGAACCCCAACTATGACAAAACCAGTTATTTAGTCAAAAGTATTCATTGCGCTCCCACATCTTTGCAGCTCTCAGAATTGCCATGCTCTCTCAGAGGACTGGTTTAAGTAATTGCCTTCTGTTTGCAAGTTGGGGAGAACCTCTTCCACACACCAGAACTCCCAAAAAACTTGATGTGTCTCATTACCATGTACTTGTTGCTCCCTTCGCCTCCAAGGTGGGAGAGACCTTTCATATTTAACATCCTCCATGACATTAAATGATTGGTGGAAGCCTATGGAAGGGATGAGCATCTCACCCATGTATATACATTCTCCCATCTAAAACGAAGTCATTAAGGTCATCTAAAAATCCACATGGGAAATAAGTCCTACTCAATCGGATACAGCCTTTGTTTCTCTGCCTCCACATCCTGACCCATGCACAGACTCTATTCAAAGCAGTAACAATTCAAAATAAAGTGGTTACTGCCTTTTGCAATTTAATCAGTCATATGACTGACAGTAACACCAAGAGATGATTTTAGAAGTTTGCTTTTTGGACACGAAGCAGTATCTGCTACAGTCGGAGCATGAAATCTGCAGATCTGTGTTTTATTGTGGAAAAATACTTTCTGTACAGTTCCTTTTGGGAAGGAGAGGGGAAAGGACATGCCAGAAAACCACAACAAGTAGCATTTTTGGAGGAAGGCACTTCCTGACCTTAGCCTTCAGAGCCCAAACTCAAGACATCTATAAATAGAAGAAACTGGAAAAGAAATCAACTAAGATATCAGATGTCACTTGTATAAAGCAGAACTTTCATTTTTCCTTAAAAGAAATTCTGATACAGTTTTTCCTAAAGCAATGCACGGTGTGCAAGTAGCCATGTCTTAGCAGCTTAGATACTGGCCCTCCTATTTCTTCCTTATCTCCTGGCTCATTTTATAACTTATTTAGAAATATTCTTCATTACTGTTCATAAATAACATTCAAGCCTTTTGACACACTCGGGCAACTTACCACAGACTCTCACAACCATTCTACCACATTAATTCAGTTTAACAGATTATGGTATGATTGCAGTATTTAATAAGAGAGTGTCTAATTTTTTTTTCTACTGCTCTATGTTTTTTGTAAAGCTGGCAAGTCCTAGCTGCACTATTTCCTACCAAAACTAAGAGTACCCTGGAACAACCAGGGTAGGTATTAATTCATTATGTCTTGTTTAAAAAAGTCATCTTGGGAACAGCATTTCAGCAGCTAACAGCAGAGGTGACGGGCCAATATTTGGCTGACAAATTGTGACAAGCACACTCTAAAAATAAACAGCAATATATGAGGCAGTAAACATCATGAAGCTATAGCCAAGATTTTTATTTATTTTTTTAAATGGGAACCTCACACAACAAAGCAAGATGCCTTGTGAAGTTACCCACAGCGAACAGAAGTAATACTTCACCTAAAAGCTATTTATAAAGGCCAGGGTAGCCATTAGAGCACCTGTTTCAAACAAACCTCCTTTGTTCAAAAGAAATGTAAAGTAACTCGTATGCTGGAACATGGGCCAATGTCAACAGCAAATCCAACCGGATTTATGTAGGTTGTGTCACTATTAACCGTGTTACTTTCGTCATGGCTAAATGTTCATTTACTATCAAGCTAAGATGGACTGTAAGAAAGTACCATTATTTTCTCTTTACTTTTAAATTCATATAAAATATTCATTCACATAAGAACATTAGACCTTAAATGGTAATGCTAGTTTATCGACCCAATAAAATTAGAAATTTGACATATGCCAATTCCAATAAGGATATACTAAGGGTATTTGTATTTTTTGTTTTAAAAGTGGACAATAACTTGTATAATGCACACTGTATTGTAATTTGTAAATAAAGAAGAGTTTACTTCCCACTCAGAAATTAATACATGTGAATGTGAATGAAAGCATTAGCCAAAAGCACCCTGCTGTTTCTTTCTTAGAGTACTCTCCTCTTAA
The DNA here is from genome assembly GCF_964106895.1 of Numenius arquata. Classification (NCBI taxonomy): domain Eukaryota; kingdom Metazoa; phylum Chordata; class Aves; order Charadriiformes; family Scolopacidae; genus Numenius; species Numenius arquata. The sequence continues at coordinate 40,855,281 of NC_133580.1, read as the reverse complement.
GAAAAGTATCTGAAGTGATGACTTTAAGGTACAAAATTATAAAATAAAAATAAAAAAACCAAAAAAAACCCACCACCAAAACCCAACACCACTACGAGAGGTTAGGAAGTGAGAAACTACAACACATCAAATTAATAAGACAGAGGTTAAACCACTGTACAGGGCTAGGTATAAAGAACAAGAGAAGGGAGAAGTTAAAAAGGGTAATTCACTTGGGCATTCAGAAACAAACCATCTTCTCACATGGATCAAAAAGAGGTATTCTACCCCAAATCTCAAATTTCTTTTCTCTAGGTCTTTAAAGCTGCTTTATAAAGCTTATGAGGCCTTTACACACCACTGTGTCACATACACAATCATATTTTCCAGCCATATCCAGTAGTCTAGAAGTTCTTCAACTACTGAAACAGTATTTATTCCTCTAAAGGTCATCTTAAATAAATGAGTCTTACAAGCTTCTTAAAGATGATTTAGGAGCAGTGGAGACCAGCTATCCATCAATACTCAGTCTGGTAAAATAAGAGTTAGTAGCACTAAAATAGATGGCTACCTAAAATAGGGCAGAGATGGCATACACTCCTCTCCTCCACCTCAGCAAGCATCAACAACAGGTATCATCCTTCCCTGGGCATTGTGACCTCAAATCATTCTTAATAGCTGCACTGGAATTGTGTTGCTATCTGATAGTCTTTCAGTGGCCTACAATCAAGGAGTTGGCATTTTCAAACTAGACCATCACAAATTAAAACAAGGCATCAGCCCTAATTAGCAGCTTTCAGCAGTAACAGAGAAGCCGTGACAAGGATGGAAACTCAATTATCCTCATTCTAGCAAGTGCCTGTTCCTGGTCAGCGTGGGGCTGGCAGAGCCACTTGTGTTTCCCTACCTACGGTGCTTGTGAAATACTTCAGTCTTCTGACCGGACCACTGCCTGCGCTTCACACAGGGGTCTGATTTTTTTTTTTTTCTTTTCTTTTCTTTCTGTAACAAATACACTAGAGACCTCCATCAAATTCACTGTACCATCTAGAAATGTGTACAATAGATCAACGGAGAACACAAAATACAACTTAGACTGAGACCCTCAAACCTACCTTTCCATAATTCAGAGCGAAAACTGCCTCACTGGGAGTGTTTACCATCTGCTCACAACCTTCTTAGCAGGGAAGATATTCGACAAACTTCAGTACTGCGCTATTAGAGAGGAGTTGAAAGAGAGAGACCACCTGAGTAGCACTCATCATTAGCCAGTACAAAAATCTTATTTCTTGTTTCACACTCAGATAGAGCATCCCCCATAAACTATACTCCCAAGATACATTTGCTGCTTGTTCCTGTGAGACTACAGCCAAAAAGGAACCTATACAATCAAACTGTATTTCTCCGTGTTCTCAACACGTATTTCATCCATGGGCTAAATTAATATTTTACAAAGGAACAGCACTAATGTAATTTCAATCAATGGGGACACTTACTGCTTTCACTGGAGAAGCTGCCAGCCGTTAACCACCCTCAACAGAAATCACAATGTGCATCAAGATCGACTACAACACTTCAGCTTTCAGCATTTTTTTATAACTGTAGTAACCAGGATAAAAAGCCCAACCACGGAAAACATCTTTGCCACACATTCTGCTTTAGCAGCACCCAGCACCTGCCTTTTTCTTCCAGTTTTTGAATCCTTCTGGAGACTGTGGTTCCTCCAGAGTTGAGGAAGGATCCCACAGGCAGAGGACCTCCCCAGCAAGACCATCAGTGTGGGCACAGTCAGCTCCCTTCCTCTCACTTTTTAGTAGCAACGATTTCTAATCGGTGATCACGGAATCCTGCGACACCGTACCAGCATCACCTCTTCTGCTGCGGGACCTGCTCTTACTCCATGACATGACCTAGTACATTTCAACTGCATTTCAACTCTGCAGGTGCTAACTTAAAGATCAAAGCTATTTCAACATTCCGTACCATCAGACATAAACACAGTAAAATACCATGACTTCAAAATATTGACATAGCTATTGTAACAAAAGCGCTGCTGCTTTTTTATTACGAGAGCCACGTCACCTTCAAAAACTGAGGGAGCTACAGCACAGGGGTAAAAACGAGCGATGGGGCTCTGCGTCTGCTTCAGTAGCGCTGGTGGAGGACACCCCTCATCCTCCAGCGACACTGACAACAGACACAAAGAAATCTGTAATATCGCAAGTTCAAAACATCTATGTATTTACTGCTGTGTATTCTGATGTGTCTTTTGACAAACAGCCGAAATCCATGCAACCGCTCAGATGAGCGCTGCCTACTCACACCACGGCAACGTGCTACTGATTTCAGCAAGACTACATATGTTAAGAAAATGTTCTGTTCCAGTGAGGGAATGATTTCCCGACAAGTTTAAATGCTTATCTCAAAGTCAAAACAAAAACATTACAGGGTATAGGTAGGTCTCAATAGACTTCAGATACCAAATGGAAAAGGGGGCACATCACTTAACTTGCATACCAGCAAAATTAAGTTTCACTTTACATCTTTGTTTCTCCCAAGGAAGACAGCCCACCAGCATCCATTTTTCAGTCACCATTCAACAGCAGAATATAAACACAGACAATATTCAGTACCAGAAATACAAAAATATATCAGGCCATAACAACTCTTATCCACCCAATTCAGTGGGCACAGAGGTCGTGTTACTACCCCGGTTTCTTATCATTGCTATATTTTAATGGTAAAAAACCTTAGACTACAGACTTATTATAAAAGTTTCCATTAAGAGGTGAATCCTCAGAACAACAAACAAAAATGGAAGATCTCTCTCTCAGGAAGCATCTTGCACATATGCCTCATAAGAAAAAAAAAAATATCAAAAAACCAAACCATTCTCATTTTAGGAAATGCATCGAGAACAAATGATCTCATAATACTCCGTCCAGTTTAATTTTTTTTATACTTCAAGATAGTGTTTGAAAATGGAGCACCATATACTTTCTGGGGGAGGTTAATCTGTTTCAGAGGTTCCTACACACAGCCAAAAGCATTTATTCTCAGCCTTGTAGCACAAATCTTCACACCTTTGGCTGCACCAACACTGACATTTGGAGTCATAATCTAAACCAGACTGAGTCACTTAGATTTTAGCAAGAAAAAACCCTCACACAACACCTCTCAAAAATAAGTCACTTTTCTTTTGTTCGGCTAACAAGATCGTATCACTTATCCTGTTTATATTGTAGCCTCACAAACAGTTGGATCCGCACAAATGAGGCAGTGGAGAACATCAGCATGGGAAACAAAGCTCTTAAATAAGCTTTGCTGCTAGAAAAATACAGTGTACCATGAAAGATTTTGCCTTTCGTTTTAGCAAATCAAATCTCAAGCAAAAGCTTCTTCCAGCTGCATTGGTGGTACAGGCTTGTTTTCCCATCAACTGCTTACAAACCACATTTGCGTAACACCCTATCTCACCCCTCTAAATTTTGGTTTATTTGTTTGCCTAACAGGACGGGAAGTCTGAATGACTAATTACAAATGGAAAAGACTACACCAGTATTTCGCCCCAGCTACAGAAAAAGTGAAATAAAGATGGGAGACAAGGGCATCCTTAGAAATACAGAACTGCAAATACAAACTGGAAAAAAACAAATCACCCTCAGAAATTTTAAAGCATCATCTCACAGGGAACAGGGTCCATCTTCTCTTTTGGAGACCAGAAATAACTATGAAATAAATGTTTTTATTTATTGAGCCAAGTTTATTTTAAATTTAAGACACACAAATAGTAAGCAAACAGAAACAACCAACCTCATAAAGACAGTCAACAACAAGCATCATGGACCAATGTGTCTTCCATGAAACTTAATACCTTTTCCCAGGTAATTTACACTGATACCAGATGCATCTTCCTTGTGTGGTTTGTGTTTATCAGAATACATACAAGTAAGAGAAAAATCTTCTATGGATCTT